>NW_006778765.1:903895-972261 GCF_000442215.2 Lipotes vexillifer
TAGGACTCCGCACTTTCACTGCCAAGGGCCCAGGTTCAATCGCTGGTCAGGGAACTAGGATCCCACAAGCCACGCAGCGTGACCCCCCCCCCAAAAAAAAGAAACCAAGAACTGGTTCTTTGAAAGGGTAAACAAAGTTGACAAACCTCTGGCCAGGCTCACCAAGAAGAGCGAGAACCCAAATAAAATAAGAAATGAAAAAGGAGAAATCTCAGCTGGTACCATAGAAATACAAAAAGGACATAAAAGAGTACTATCAACAATTATATGCCAACAAATCTGACAACCTACAAGAAATAGACAACTTTCTACAAACATACAGCCCACCAAAATTGAATCAAGAAGAAATAGATGATCTGAACAGACTGATCACTAGAAGTGAAGTAGAATCTGTAATTTTAAAAACTCCCTACAAACAAAAGTCCAGGACCAGGTGCCTTCACAGGCAAATTCTACCAAACATACAAAGAAATTACACTGATTCTTCTAAAACTGTTCCAAAAGACTGAAGAGGAGGAAACACTCCCAAAGACATTCTATGAAGTCACCATCACCCTGATACCAAAATCAGACAAAGATACCACCAAAAAAGAAAATTACAGGCCAATATCTTTGATGAATATAGATGCAAAAATTCTAAGCAAAATATTAGCAAACTGAATCCAACACCACATAAAAAAGATCATACACCACAACCAAGTGGGATTCATCCCAAGTTCACAAGAATGGTTCAACATCTGCAAAGCAATCAATGCAATACACCACATAAACAAAAGAAAAGTCAAAAACCATGTGATTATCTCAATAGATGCAGAAAAAGCATTTGGCAAAATTCAACATCATCCATGATAAAAACTTTTACCAAAGTGAGTATAGAGGGAAAATACCTCAACATAATAAAAGCCATTTATGACAAACCCAAAGCCAATATAATACTCAGTGGTGAAAAGCTGAAAGCCTTCCCACTAAAACCTGGAACAAGACAAGGATGCCCACTCTTACCACTTCTATTCAACATAGTATTGGAAGTCCTAGCCACAGCAATCTGACAAGAAAAATAAAAGGTATTCAAATTGGAAGGGAAGAGGTAAAATTGTCACTAAATGCAGAAGACATGATACTATATATAGAAAACCCTAAGGATTCCACACTAAAACTACTAGACCCTATAAAGGAATTCAGAAAAGTAGCAGGATACAAGATTAACATTCAGAAATCAGTTGCGTAAATTTCTTGACACTAATGATGAAATATCAGGGACTTCTCTGGTGGTCCAGTGCTTAAGAATCCACCGTCCAATATAGGGGACGCAGGTGCGATCCCTGGTCAGGGAACTAAGATGCCACATGCCGCGGGGCACCTAAGCCTGTGTGCTGTCAACTACTGAGCCCGCATGCCCTAGAGCCTGTGTACCACAACTACTAAGCCCGCACGGTCTGGAGTCCACGTGCCACAACTAGAGAGCTTGCTCACCACAACTTCTGAGCCCATGCTCTCTAGAGTCCGTGCACCACAATGAAGAGCCCATGTGCCACAATGAAAGATCCTGCATGCCGCAATGAAGATCCAGAGCGCCACAACTGAGACCCGACACAGCTAAATAAATAAATAAAAATTAAATTTAAAACCAATTTAAATTGGTTTTAAAAACCAATGAAATATCAGAAAGAGAATGTATAAAAACAACACATTTTAAAATCACACCAAAAAACATAAAATACCTAGGAATAAACCTGTCCAAGGAAGTGAAAGACTTATATGCTGAGAACTATAAAACATTACTAAAAGAAATTAAAGAGAATGCAAAGAAATGGAAAGATATCCCATGCTCTTGGATTGGAAGAATTAATATTATTAAAATGGCAATACTACCCAAAGCAATCCACAGATTTAATGCAATCCCTATCAAATTACCCATGACATTTTTTGCAGAACTAGAACAAATAATGCAAAAATTCATATGGAGCCATAGAAGACCCAGAATTGCCAAAGCAATCCTGAGGAAAAAATTCAAAGCAGGAGGCATAACTCTCCCAGGCTTCAGACAATACTACAAAGGTACAGTAATCAAAACAGTGTGGTATCAGTACAAAAACAGACATATGGATCAATGGAACAGAATAGACAGCCCAAAAATAAACCTACACACCTACATTCAATTAATCGTGGACAAAGGAAGCAAGACTATAAAATGGGAAAAAGACAGTCTCTTCAGCAAGTGGGACTGGGAAAGTTGGACAGCCACATGTAAATCAGTGAAGTTAGGACACACACTCACACCATGCACAAAAATACTCAAAATGGCTTAAAGACGAACATAAGACGTAACACCATAAACTCCTAGAAGAAAGCACAGGCTAAACATTCTCTGACATAAATCGTACCAATGGTTTCTTAGGTCAGTCTCCCAAGGCAACAGAAATAAAAACAAAAATAAAATGGGACCTAATCAAACTTAAAAGCTTTTGCACAGCGAAGGAAATCATTTAAAAGAAACGAGGGACTTTCCTGGTGGTCCAGTGGCTAAGACTCCACACTCCCAATGCAGGGGGCCCAGGTTCAATCCCTGGTCAGGAAACTAGATCCCACATGCTGCAACTAAGAGTTCGCATGCCACAACTAAAAGATCCCACATGTTGCAAATGAAGATCCTGTACACAGCAACAAGGATCCCACATGTGGCAAGGAAGATCCCACACGCGGCAACGAAGATTCCCACACATGGCAACTACGAACCGGCACAGCGAAATAAATAAATAAATGTTAAAAAAACAAAACAAAAAAACCCCGAAAAAACCTACAGAAGGGGAGAAAATATTTGAAATGATGAGACCAAAACTGCTTAATGTCCAAAATATACAAACAGCTCATACAACTCAACAACAAAAAAACAAACAACCCAACTGAAAAATCAACAGAAGATCTTAATAGACATTTCTCCAAAGAAGACATGCAGATGGCCAGTAGGCACATGAAAAGATGCTCAACATCACTAATTATTAGAGAAATGTAAAACAAAACTAAAATGAGGTACCACCTCACACCAGTCAGAACTGCCATCATTGAAAAGTCTACAAATAACAGGGACCCTGATGACATAGTGGTTAAGAATCCGCCTGCCAATGCAGGGGGCACGGGTTCAAGCCCTGGTCCGGGAAGATCCCACATGCCGCGGAGCAACTAAGCCCGTACACCGCAACTACTAAGCCTGCACTCTAGAGGCTGCATGCCACAACTACTGAAGCCCGTGTGCCTAGAGCTCCACAACAAGAGAAGCCTGCGCACTGCAATGAAGAGTAGCCCCTGCTCGCTGCAACTAGAGAAAGCCTGCGTGCAGTAATGAAGAGTCAACACAGCCATTTATTTATTTATTTATCTTTTTTTTTTTTTTTTTTTCGGTACGCGGGCCTCTCACTGTTCTGGCCTCTCCCATTGCAGAGCACAGCCTCCGGATGTGCAGGCTCAGCGGCCATGGCTCACAGGCCCAGCCGCTCCGCCGCATGTGGGATCTTCCCAGACCGGGGCACGAACCCGTGTCCCCTGCATCGGCAGGGGGGGGGGGGCGCCCCGCGCCCCCCCCGGGACCCCCTTTTTTTTTTTTTTTTTTTTTTTTCTTAAATTCTACAAATAACAAATGCTGAAGTGGGTGTGGAGAAAAGGGCACCCTCCTACAATGTTGGTGGGAATGTTAAGTTGGTGCAGCCACTATACTGGAAAATAGTATGGAGGTTCCTCAGAAAAGTAAAAATACAGTTACCATATGATCCAGCAATCCCACTCCTGGGCATATACCCAGACAAAACTGTAATTCAAAAGGACAGGGGCTTCCCTGGTGGCACAGTGGTTAAGAATCTGCCTTCCAATACAAGGGACACAGGTTTGAGCCCTGCTCCGGGACGATTCCACATGCCGTGGAGCAACTAAGCCCATAAGCCACAACTACTGCACCTGCACTCTACAGCCCGCGACCCACAACCACTGAGCCCACGTGCCACAACTACTGAAGCCCACGCGCCTAGAGCCCGTGCTCCGCAGCAAGAGAAGCCACCACAATGAGAAGCCCGCACACCGCAACAAAGAGTAGCCCCCACTCGTCGCAACTAGAGAAAGCCCACACGCAGCAACAAAGACCCAACACAGCCAAAAATAAATAAATAAAAAGATACAGGTACCCCTATGTTCATAGCAGCACTATTCACAATAGCCAAAACATGGAAACAACCTAAAGGTCCGTCGACAGATGAATGGATAAAGAAGATGTGGTACATATATATAATGAAATACGACCCAGCCATAAAACAGAACGAAATAATGGCATTTGCAGCAACATGGATACAACTTGAGATTATCATACTAAGTAAAATCAGAAAAAGACAAATACCACGTGATATCACTTATATGTGGAATCTAAAATATGGCACAAATGAGCCTATCTACAAAACAGAAACAGACTCACAGACATAGAGAACAGACTTGTGGTTACCAAGGACAATGGAGGGAGGCAGAGGGATGGACTGGGAGTTTGGGGTTAGATGCAAACTACTATATTTAGAACAGACAAACAACAAGGTCCTACTGTACAGCACAGGGAACTATATCCAGTCTCCTGGGATAAACCATAATGGAAAAGAATATTAAAAAAAAAAAAGAATGTATGTATGTATACAAATGAGCCACCTTGCTGTACAGCAGAAATTAACACAGCATTGTAAATCAACTATACTTAAAAAAAAAGAGCAACAAGCATAAACAGAAAATAAAACAAAATTTAAAGCTATTTCAACATCTGTGAAAGTACAATCCAGCAACTTTTTTAAACAGCAGCTAGAATACAATCAATTTAGTAACTTACAACCAGCTCTTAAAAAGAAATGAAATAGAAACTATAACGATGCACTGCACAAAGGGGTAAACAATGTTCAAGAAAACTCTCCGATACATATAATGTATGGGTTGCAATGTAAAACAAAATGTACCCAGCTTTTGAAGAAAAAAAAAAAGTAAAATGTGTAACTATCGGTTCAGAAAGTTTGAGAATCTTTTATTTTATTTATTTTTGGCTACACTGGGTCTGCGTTGTTGCACGCGGGTTTTCTCTAGTTGCGGCAAGTGGGGACTAATCTTCATTGCAGTGCACAGGCCTCTCATTGCGGTGGCATCTCTTGCTGCAGAGCACAGGCTCTAGAGCCCAGGCTCAGTAGCTGTGGCACACAGGCTTAGCTGCTCCGTGGCATGTGGGATCTTCCCAGACCAGGGCTCTAAACCCATGTCCCCTGCACTGGCAGGCGGATTCTTAACCACTGTGCCACCAGGTAAGCCCTAAAGCAATGAGTCTTAACTGTAGCTTTGTGAAACACCCATTGCCAGCTGCCTAAAAATAATGATTTTGTTTTCTTTTCCTTCTTTTTTTTTTTTTTTTGAGGGTGGGGGCGGGTCTGCACTGCGCAGAATGCAGAATCTAAGTTCCCTGACCAGGGATCGAACCTGTGCCCCCTGCAGTGGAAGTGTGGAGTCTTAACCACTGGACCGCCAGGGAAGTCCCCAAAAATAATGATTTCTGACTCATTAATTTACACACTATAATTAAATGTTTTTAAAGAAGTAAAACATTGATTTACACCAAAAAATGTGCATAGGATATTTCTGAAAGGTAAAGAACATCATATAATCCAGTGGTAAGGTCTCACAAGGTTAAAGAGATTTATAATCTACACTCTAGGACACTGGATTCAAGGCAATGTTATTTCCAACCGAATTATGATTATCTCTGAATAATTCATTTCTCTCGACCTAATAAAAATCAGTTATTAAGAAACAAAACTGTTCTAGGACTTCCCTGGTGGTGCGGTGGTTAAGAATCTGCCTGTCAATGCAGGGAACATGGGTTCAAGCCCTGGTCAAGGAAGATCCCACATGTCGAGAAGCAACTAAGCCCATGTACCACAACTACTGAGCCTGCGCTCTAGAGCCCATGAGCCACAACTACTGAAGCCCACTCGCCTAGAGCCCGTGTTCCACAACAAGAGAAGCCACCACAATGAGAAGCCCACTCACTGCAACAAAGAGTAGTCCCCGCTCGCCTCAACTAGAGAAAGCCCGCGCGCAGCAACAAAGACCCAATGCGGCCAAATATAAATAAATAAATAAATAAATTTATTGAAAATAAATAAATAAATAAAATAAAAATACAAAACTGTTCTTGCAGAAAGCTTTATTATTCAAAATACCCCTTCATGTTTCCAACATCCAGAGGGTATTCACTTCATTCTAAACATACAACAATAAAACTATAAAGAATCAGAGATGATTTTCCTACAATGACAACCAGGAAACTTTTACAAAGCACAGTAAAATCATCTGTAATCTTCTATAAATCTTGCATAGAACAAATATACTGCTGTAAGTGCTTCATTTTCCCCCTGCTTTTCAAAAAAACTCACATTAAAAAAAAAAAAGAATTCACATTAAAACATTTTTGACAGGAGATAGATTTTTTTGGTCTCCCACAGTGTGAGCTAATTAGAGATTTTTAAATCTAGTCTACACAATACTGAAAACTATAGCATTAATAACAATGTTATTCTCTAAAATACATTATGTGGTACAATTCTGTAATAAAATTTTCTTAAAAGTTAAGAAAATATGTTTCCAGATCTTTCACTTGGCTTATGCATTTATACTGAGACTCCCAGATTTTTTCAGATTAAATTTTTAGTGTCTTTAAAAGCAAAGAAAGCTATATGGCATACACAATTCACACTGCAAATTCTTAACGCTAAGAGACAAAATATCGACATTACTTCTAAAAACACAGCAACTAATTTTTGACAACTGAAATATACACACAGTCACTAACAAATTACCATTCTCTGGCCTTCACAGCACTTATCCTTACTTGAAATTATCAGTTTGTCTCTGTTCTTCCAAACATATATAAATGTAAGCTCCTATCTTGCTGACAAAATATTCCCAGCACATAGCATAAAACACAGCCCAGCACAGCCTTCAAACATTAACTAAGTGAATATTAAATACTGTCAAGAATAGGACAGCCTTCCTCAGAACAGAAAGTCCTCATCACTGGGGAAGACTACACATCATTAAGAATAAGAGTCTGAATTATTAGAGAAATGCAAATCAAAATTACAATGAGGTAACCTCACATCAGTCAGAATCACCAACACTAAAAAATCTACAAACAATAAATGCTGAAGAGGGTGTGGAGAAAAGGGACCCCTCCTACACTGTTGGGAATGTAAATTGGTACAGCCACTATGGAGAACAGTATGGAGGTTCCTTAAAAAAAACTAAAAATAGAACTACCATGTGACCCAGCAATCCCACTATGGGCATATACACAGAAAAAAACATAATTCAAAAAGATACATGCACCCTGATGTTCCCTGTAGCACTATTTACAATTGCCAGGACATGGAAGCAAGCTAAATGTCCATTGACAGAAGAATGGATAAAGAAGATGTGATACATATATGCAATGGAATATTACTCAGTCATAAAAAGGAACGAAATAATGTCATTTGCAGTGACGTGGATGGACCTAGAGACTGTCATACAGAGTGAAGTCATAAAGAGAAAGACAAATATCGTATAGTATCGCTTATATGCCGAATCTACAAAAATGGTACAGATGAACTTATTAGCAAAGCAGAAGTAGAGTGACAGATGTAGAAAACAAACTTATCGTTACCAAGGGGGAAGGGAGGGTGGGATGAATTGGGAGATTGGTAATGACATATATATGCTACTGTATACAAAACAGATAACTAATGAGAACCTACTGTATAGCACAGGGAACTATACTCAGTGCTCTGTGGTGACCTAAATGGGAAGGAAATCTAAAAAAGAGTGGATATACATATATGTATAACTGATTCACTCTGCTGTACAGCAGAAACTAACACAACATTGTAAAGCACCTACATTCCAATAAAAAAAAAAAGGAATAAGAGTTTGAATACGATCATAAATCGTTAAATCCACAAATCCATATCTAAAAACATGATCTTAAGATTTTAAAAAAGACTACAGCACTCAAGCAGCAAGTACTCACTAAAATAGTTATTTAAAAATTTTTCTTATTGTTTGTCTTAATTTCTTAAGATTCTATAATATAGACTACTACTATAAGAAAAAACTATAACAATTATTTTAACAAAGAAAAGCAGATCAGCATTCAACTAAAAAATAAAATGTTGACTTTTCTTTTTAGTAAGTACCTTTTCTTGAAAGACGACAGCAGTTTCTAGCCCTGGCATGATGTCCAGTAGGAGTCTGCAAGCAGCAGTGTTTAAAGGGGGCTCTCGGCTTGTCATCACATATGCATTCACCAGCTGTAAAGAAAAGGAGTACTTCTCATCTGAAATTCAACCCAATCAAATTAATAACGACTAATAAATCCTTAATACATTCCCATAGCTTGCCTAAAGGGTATTAAAGACTATACCTAACATTACTAATTAAACCTGTAATTATTAGAAATAGTTATGATCCTGCTGAGCCATGATAATACCATATAATTTCTTCTGCCACTTTAAAGTCAAATCCCCCTAAAACAACTCAGCAACCATAGAAATTCAAGCTCAAGGCGTATCACAAAGAAAACACCCCCCATCCTCATATACACTTTTTCAGAAGGATAAAACAGGGCAAGATAAGCCTCCCCTCACCCCTCCCTGATTCTTGACAATAGTTAATGAAAAAATTTGAGTTTTATATTTTATATATATAAATGTATCAATAAAACTTTCCTTTTGGCACTCATCAAATAAATACTGGATCTCTAAGTGGCACTGTGTTCTATTGCTGGGTATACAACAGTGAATAAGACACAGTCCCACCATCAAAGGGTTCATAATCCAAAAGAGGTGACAGTTGGAAAAACAAATATCGTAAGTACAGGATGCTACAGAAGCCTGTAGGAAGCCATACAACTCTGCAAAGGAATCAGAGAAGGCTTTAGAGAGGAAGGGATTCCAAGCGAGAACATGAAGGACAAGTAGGAATAGCTAAGGAGGAGTGGGAAAGAGAGGAGGGCCAAAGGTCAGGAACAGAAAATGAGAGAACAGAGGCCATGAGATTGGGTTTATAAACCAAAATAAAAAATTTTAAATTTATCTTGAGAGCAATGGGAAAGCACTAATGGATTTTAAGCAAGAGAATGCCATGATCATTTTTTGCACTTGATAAAGATTTTCGGGATATAAGTAAAGAATGGGTTGGGACAAGATAAGAGAAACCAATTAAGAGGCTATTGCAGTATCAAGAGATGGTGGTAGCTAACCTAAGGTCTGACAACAAGGGCAGAAAGAACTGGAGGGATTTGTGAAGGTTAAGGGGGAGGGCACAATAAGACCTGTAAGTTCACTGAATAAGAAAGCTTACAGGAGTAAAGGATAACTTCCAGCTGGCTAGGAAAGGACACCATTACTGAGCTAGAGCATAAGAGAAAGAGATTGTGGGGCAAACGATGAGACATGCAGAATTCAAGGTGCCCGTGGGAAATATCCATGTGGGAACGTCTAGAAGGCAGCTGGAAGTGATCTGAAGCAGAAAAGAGACACCAGTGATAAAATTGGGAATTAATATAATACAGATTGAAATAATAGCTAATAATTACTGAGCCCTCATGTGCCAGGTTCTGCACTAAGCACTTTTCATGCTTAATTTCATTCAAGGAGTACAAAAACATTTTAAGGTAAGAACTATCATCCCTATTTCATAGATTAGGGAAATAAAGCTTTGAGAAAATAAAGCTTGGAGAGGCTTAAGTTGCCTAAAGATCAAAATGTCAACGAAGAGTGGAGCTGCACTTAAACCCAAAACATGGACCCCAAAGCCCATGCTCTCAAGCATCATGCTATTCCACCTCCAAAATCAAACCTAACAGCCACAATTTATTGAATAATTACTGTGTTCAGGAGCTGTGAGTAATACATACTTTTTTTTTTTTTAACGCTCATTTACTCCTCAACAGACCGGAGTTAAATAAGGCACCTTTCTCTCCCTCCACATGCCCCATGCACACACCCATAGTGTCAGTGCAGAGTCATACAGTACATATCACTCTTACTTTTCTATTCAAGAACCCAAGAGAACTCTTATATTCCCAAACTCAAAATCATCTCACCCCAGAATGAGCACAGATGCCTTGGGAAACCTCACCAATATTCAACTGAACAAAGTACACACCAAAGAGAAAACACCTTGGCCACAACCAGGACTTCGGTAATAAAGAAGTCCATGATTAGTCTATTTCATTGAACCGATACCAAATTTAAAAAGCTACCCACTCTATTCCCAACTTTGTCAAGGCCTCAGGAAAAAACAGACTATTTACAAAAAAACAATAAAGGTACAGCATCTGCTGATGATAATCTCTAGAGAAAAGTAAGAAGCAAACCTACTGCATTCATGAAATCATCATTCTTGAAGAGTATTCTCAGCAAGTGGCCCAGCATACACTCTGGATCAGCTCGACCTACCAAAAGAAGAGGGGAGGAACAAACAAAGGAATGAGTAAGTCATCCCAGTCAAGCAACTCAAACCTCTGGAAAGGCACCTGGGTTGTTTTAAGTACTATTAAAAGGCCAGCAAAAATTAACAGAAACAAAGAAAAAATTCTTTTGATGAATCAGATTTCATAAGGAACATTCTTTAAAATTAAAAATGACAATAAAAAATTTGAGACACTGCTCTCTAACATTCCCATCTCCCAGCATATTGCCTACACATCAATGCTGAATTAAATAAATGAGCACTAGACCCAGACCAGCATCACTAAGAGTATACAAGGGTCTACAAAAGAATCATAAAGGAGCCTAAAAGAATGAAAACCCATGACTTCCCAGACAAAGAAAGGAAGGAAGCACAACTTCTTTTGATGAGTGGCCTGGAAAAGATAGGCTCCAAGTCCAATCTCTCAACTATAATGCCAACAGCAGCACAGATGTGTCCTCAAACCTGTAATGAACACTCCATTGTTCATTGCAACTCATTGCAACTCATTGTTCATTGCAATCCCACCAAGCAATCACCAATTCTAAAGATAAAATAAACTTGGTCATCTTAACTTCTGAGCTCCTGGGGAAAGAAGGGAGGCCAGGAACCTAGGATTTACTCAACACACAGCCTAAATGTAAAAGAATTAGTTAATGGTTGGGAAAATTACTGGTTCGCTTTTAAAAGAGATATCATCAATTTAATTTTCCTTTCAGAGTGGCAAATTTGTCAAAGGATACAATTTAGGATGAAGAAAAGATATAAGCTGCTGATATAAAGTTTTTACCAAGCTGTAATTAATATCCCAAAGTAATTCACAAAAACAGAAGTTAGAGAATGGTACCATAAAAACAAACATGGACATCAGATTACTTAACTTTCTCTCTTTATAAAAGATGAAACTGTGACCCTTATTTTTATTAATAGAAATTATGCCTAATGACAAATATGACTTAACATAAGAGTTAGGAAGGAAAAAAACTGTCTTTAAATTTCTACTGAAAAAAAAAGGCATTCTTCTCTCCCTTCTTCCTCGTTACCATTTTATCCTTTCTAAGGCAATGTCACTAAGCATGATCATCTCTTTAATTCTTTTCACAATCCCAAGAATTAACTTTATTTCTTTTCACTTTCCTACTATTTCATGCTCTGATTGCCTTACTGAAGATGTTAGCTCAATAGCCGTTCTCAAAGTCACAAGTGGGGATGTCTAGGACAAGAGCAGCAGGTAACATCACATAAACAACTGGACACTCAATATGAAATGCTTAGCTTACTTACATTTGGGAATAAAAGTCTAAGAAACAGAAATAAACCCTGGAACATTTGGGTGGATATACAATGTTCTTATTTTTATAAGTCCCATTTATTCTCACTATCTCTCCACATACAAAATCTCAGACTCTTCTCTCCAAAAAGAACTCCTGGTTTTATAAAGAGAAAATTTATATGCAGTGTGGGCCCACACGACATAAGCTTTGCCCAATGGTAAGCTAACTTAGAGAGACCATAAAATAGCAGTCTCAAGTCCCATACAGTTCTGTATTATAGCAAATTCCATGCCAAAGCAAGCTGGTTTGTCATGACTCTAATTAAATTGGCCCAAAAGAAAACCACATTAACATGAGATGGCATATTTTAGCTGTTGGAACACTAAAGTAGACATCAAGAAATCCATTCATTCATTATTCAAGGTTCCAAGCATCAATTTCATAACTAAAAGCAAGGCACTGAATGTATTCTCAACCACATCTCCCCATTAGTAAAAGGATAATTATTGTTGTTAGAAAAATGAAGGCACAGAGGATAACACCTTTTGGTTTAGAAGTCAGAAAGAGAGAACATTTTTCTCTTTTTAAATCTCTGTAATCATATCAATTGAGTCAATAAGGTATATCTATATAATTTAGTTCCTTTAAGTTAGCTTCTAGTAATCTTCCATTTAATAGGTAAATATTAAAAGTATTTCCATTTTTCCAGGAATTTATTTTTCCTCTCTGCCCCCACCTTGAGCAATATTTTAATAAATTCTATTTCAATTGAAAAATGTTCCTTATATTAAGCATTTTTTTGTTTTGTTTTGTTTTTGCGGTACGCAGGCCTCTCACTGTTGTGGCCTCTCCCATTGCGGAACACAGGCTCCGGACGCGCAGGCTCAGCGACCATGGCTCACAGGCCCAGCTGCTCCGCGGCATGTGGGATCTTCCTGGACCGGGGGCACGAACCCATGTCCCCTGCATCGGCAGGCAGACTCTCAACCACTGTGCCACCAGGGAAGCCCTAAGCAGTTTTCTTTTGTAAGAAAATTAGAGCCAGGCTTAAAGGAACATAGTCTCACCAGGATGTCGATCATCAAATGGGTCTGGATCCCCCTTACGATATTCTTCAGTTTCTTTTTCAATCAATTCAGACATCCTAGCACAAAGAGAAGACAGGGTCAATTCTAGACAAGCATACAAAAAAATTGTATCACTACCTACAATAGTCAAACAATCAAGGTACAAAATAAAAGCAAAAAATTAGAAAAAGGGTATTTTCCTAACAAACATAAAGACCTAAACAACTATCTCATAAAACAATTTCCACTCCCAAATTCATTCTTCTCTCCAACTCTCCTGTCTCAAATAATAGCACTATCCCCTCAGAAGCCAAAAACAAGGAGTCATCATTAAAACTGTCCTTTTTTCCCCATCCCCCACAGCAATAATTCCTATAAGCTCTACCTACAAAATATCTCCTGACTTCAATCATTTCCTTAAATCTTGACCACTCCTACCCTTGTCCAGACCACCTTTATCAACTTCTGGACTACCTGCAATAGGCTTTTCCCTGGTCTCCTTGTTTCTTGCTTCCATGCTTGACCTGACACAATACACCTCCAACTTTCAATGACTTACCCTCAACTTAAATTAAACCCAAGCACTACAAGGTTTACAGTAACCTGGCTTTTGTCTGCATCTATGACCACTTCTTGTACTCCTCCACCCTCCTTTATTAAGCTACAGTCATATGGCCTTCCCTGCTCTTCAGAGTCCAAACTCGTAACTGCTTCAGGACCTTTCTAGGTGCTGTTACCTCAGCCTGTAACATTCTTCCACCCACCCAGGTTCCCACCCCTGCCCTAAGCAACCACTCACCTACTTTTTCTCACTAAAGATTAGTTTTGCCTGTTCTACAATTTCATATAAATGAAATCACATATACTCTTTTTTTTTTAGATTATTTTATTTATTTATTTACTTTTGGCTGCGTTGGGTCTTCGTTGCTGCGTGCGGGCTTTCTCTAGTTGCAGCGAGCGGGGGCTACTCTTCGTTGTGGTGCGTGGGCTTCTCTTGCTGCGGAGCACGGGCTCTAGGCATGCAGGCTTCAGTAGTTGTGGCTCGTGGGCTCTAGAGCGCAGGCTCAGTAGTTGTGGCGCACGGGCTTAGTTGCTCCACGGCATGTGGGATCTTCCCGGAACAGGGATGGAACCCGTGTCCCCTGCATTGGCAAGCGGATTCTTAACCACTGCACGACCAGGGAAGCTCCACATATACTCTTTTTATGTTTGACTTCTTTCACTCAGCACGTTGAGTCATCCATGTTGTTGCATGTTATCAACTGTTCTTTTTTATTCACACATTTTTTTTTTAAATAAGAAAAATCACTTTCTGAGTACCCTAAGGACTGACATTTTAACCTATTATAATGACAATCAAATAAAAGGCTTTCATGCTCTCCAGTATCTAGGACGCTCTATACTAACTCAAATTTTCCTGCATGCTTTATTTCCACAAAATCATACTTTCTAGTCTTAAGGGTTAAGCTCCCTGCAAAAATTCTTGCCCACTCTGGTATATTTTTCCCCATCAAGCCTCAGAAGTATTTCTACCTTTTCTACCCTTCCCCCTAAACTCTGAAAACTCTCTTTGCCACAAAGGATGATCACATAAAATGTATTTTAAATTACATATTATAAGATCTACTAGTATCTTCAGTGGAAACTAAGCAATATAGCACAGCAGAAGTTAAAAACATGGATTCTGGAGCCAGATGGCCAGTGATCAAATCATATCTCTTCCCCTGTTTGTGACTTCGGTCAAGTTATTTAACCTCTCTGCACCTAATCTGTAAAATGAGGATAACAGTCCCTATCTTACAGAGTTTCCCTGAAGTTAAAGTTAATATATGTAGTCTGCTTAAAACAGAACTTAAGTCAGAGCTATTTAGGTGGTGTCCCTATGGAAACTGGGAATCAATAACAAATAGAAAATGAACTAATCTAAGGTAGATATTGATGCAATGGGGCAGGAGGGAGCCTTCTGGAGGTAGTACTCAAGTTCTATAATTTGATCCAGGTGATGATTTTTTAAGTAAACAATCCATCCCTCAGTATCCACAGAGAATTGGTTCCAGGACCTCCCAGGGATACTAAAATCCTCTAATGCTCAAGTCCTTTGTATAAAATGGCATAGTACAGTTGGCCCTCCACATCCACAGAGTCAAGCAACCGTGGGTGGACTATAAATTATATCTCAATAATATTAAAAAAAAAAAACACAAAACCTGGGTTAAGCTTATATAGCTTGGTGCAATGCCAATCCTTTTTCACAGAATTAAGTCAAAGTCTTGATTATAATAAATAAAACAACATAAAGAATAAAAAGTCAATCAAGTTATAGAGTTGTACATTTTTCTTAGGAAAATAGCCAAAAGATCATTTAAAAAAATAGTCAGTAAAGGAGCAGGTAGGCCTGAAATTCATTTGCTTTTCATGCAATATACCCAAACTGAAGCCAGTTTGCAGGGTGAGAGGGATGACAGATGTGAAGGTACTTTAGGAAATAGCCAGTGAACTAACAGACCCACAATTTGAAGGATGGTAAGAGTTCTGCCCCTATCTAAAATAAACTATACTTTGAATTCATCCTACTGTCTCCTAAAGTCCCAGTCTAACCTTAAAGATCTTTTTAAGATCTTGCTCCATATAACTTTATCTTCCATTCCTACCTTATATTCACCCTCCACTCTGGTGGGGCCCATTTCCTCACTGCCACAAAAACATGCCCCAGTTCATTCTCCCCTAGATACATTTTTCAGTCACATGTGAACTTTTCCTAGAAAACTTTGTCTCTGCTTTCAATCAAGGTATATTCTACCAACTTTCAAGTCCCTGTTCCAAGGAACCTTTACCACATCCTACACTGGAAAGCCCACTGGAATTGGAGTTAAAACCCAGTATTTTAACCTTATCTTTCTACTGCCTGGCTATAGTCTTTTGGGGTTTTTTTGTTTTGTTTTTTTGTTTGTTTTGGCCACGTTGGGTCTTTGTTGCTGCGCGCAGGCTTTCTCTAGCTGCGGCAAGCAGGGGGGTACTCTTTGTTGTGGTGCGCGGGCTTCTCGTTGCAGTGGCTTCTCTCTTGTTGTGGAGCACGGGCTCTAGGTGCACGGGCTTCAGTAGTTGCAGCACACGGGCCCTAGAGCGCAGGCTCAGTAGTTGTGGTACATGGGTTTAGTTGCTCCGCAGCATGTGGGATCTTCCCAGACCTGGGATCGAACCCGTGGTCCCTGCATTGCAGGCGGATTCTTAACCACTGCACCACCAGAGAAGTCCTATAGTCTTTTGCAAGCAGCTCAGAGGATGGCGGCTATTATTTAACAATGTAGCTCTCATACTTTTAGTGACAAATGAAGAAGCTGAGGTTCAGAGAAGTGTCTCCTACAGTTCTGACACACAAAAGGTCCTCAAACATTTGTTGAATGAATAGAAGAAACGGACTCATTCAAATTCTTTCCATTCTCCTAACCCCTAGAATATTTACAAACCACACTGCCAATCTAGCACTTCATTATATGCTATTTTGTACTACTATGCATTTTTTGGAGCCATTAGTTGCCTCCCAGATGGTTATCTCCTTGAAGATAGGGTCCCTCCATTTAGGCTTTGCACTGCTGAATACCATAGCATAATGACAAAGTTCAGGGTCAAATATGATAATTAATATGAAGTAATCCTGAAAATAAAGTTTCTTGGTTTTTGGGTTTTTCTTGGCCTCACCACACAGCTTGCAAGATCTTAGTTCCCTGCCCAGGGATTGAACACGGGCCCCAGCAGTGGAAGCACTGAGTCCTAACCACTGGACCGCCAGGGAATTCCCGAAAATAAAGTATTAAAAAATATTTTGTATCTTTTGAGCAATTAAATGAATCTACCACTAACACTATCATCCCCATTCATGACCCTCGCCTCCTTTCAAAGGTACATCAATCAATAATCCATACACATTAAATGCACAATACTTAAGATTCTTTAATTCACTGTGGCTGCACTTCAAGTAGCTTGCGATTAATAGTTCTTAATCTCCAATGCCTCTACAAATGAAAATCCACTTTCCACCAGTCAGCAATAATCCTTTCCCTAAAAAAAAAAACCTGTACTTTCACATGTTCCCCATCTATCAAGAGCAATTATGAACAAAGCATTTATCCCTGTTTAAACTTCCATAAGATCATAGTTCTCTTTATCCCTAGAGAATAGATCATTGCATAAACAAAGTTTTTTTTCTCTGCTATGATATTACAGGTTAGATATTAAAGAGCCCCATGTTCCAGAGGCTTCCTGCTCAGAAAAACCATGGGCATCCCAACCCAGCCTTTTTTTTTTCACTTTCTCTTCTTCCTTAACACATTCATTCAATAAAATTATGTCCCACACAGTTTACTATGTACCAAGCATTGGGCAAGTCAGTGTCTGAGGCAACACAAGGAGACACCAATAAAAACGAGTAGTACCTGACTTCAAAAAAAAACTTACAATTTAGTGAGGAGATACATGTAAAAAGATAATTACAATACAAGTGGTAATTAAAATGGGGGGAAGATTTTTTTTAATTGAGGTATAGCTGATTTACAATGTTGTGTTAATTACTGCTGTACAGCAAAGTGATTAATTTATACATATATATACATATACATACATTCTTTTTTCAAATATTCCTTTCCATTATGGTTTATCATGGGATATTAAATATAATTCTCTGTGCTATACAGTAGGACCTGGTTGTTTATCCATTCTATATATAAAAGCTTACATCTTCTAATCCCAACCTCCCATTCCATCCCTCCCCCAACCCCCTTGGCAACCTCTATGTCCATGATTCCATTTCTGTTTCTTAGATAGGTTCATTTGTGTCATATTTCAGATTTCACATATAAGTGATATCATATGGCATTTACAGACATGATTTTTTTTCCCCCCCTCCGGTACGTGGGCCTCTCACTGTTGTGGCCTCTCCCATTGCAGAGCACAGGCTCCGGACGCACAGGCTCAGTGGCCATGGCTCACGGGCCCAGCCGCTCCACAGCATGTGGGATCCTCCCAGACCGGGGCACGAGCCCGTGTCCCCTGCATCGGCAGGCGGACTCTCAACCACTGCGCCACCAGGGACGCCCCAAGACATGATTCTTGAACTGCTTCCTGAAAGGACTAGAGCTTGCCAGGCAGATATACCAAGGAAAGGCATTTCAGGCCAAAGAAACAGCAAGTGTAAAGGCACAGAGACACTGGAAAATATAGTTCTATTCCTCTCTGAAGAACAACACTATGAGGCAGAAAAAGGAAGTACAGACTAAATCATAAATGGCCTCATAGGCCACTCTAAATTACATTTCATTCTGAAGGAAAAGGGTGCCAGGGAAGAATTATGAGCTGAGGTATAACAATCAGATTTGTGTATGAAAAAGATAAATCTTTCAGCAAAGGGGATGATATATTAGAAGAGGGTAAACTGCAGACAGAGGGATAATGCACACTGCCTAATGAGCCAGTCAAGACATGATCAATACCCAATAAAGGAAGTGGGAATGGGGAAGAAGAGGAAGCAGAAACCCTCAGGGCTTGGTGACTAAGTTGTGCTAGTAAAGGAATACACTAGGGAGAATGGTTTTCAGTTTTTAGTTTATAACTATTTACACCAAGGCAGGGAGTACAAAAGCACAAACTGTGAATGAAGAGGGAGGTAGGATGAAGATGATAAGCTCTATTTTGAACACAGTATGTTTCAGGTGTCTGTGGAATAACCAGGTAAACATGTGTACACCAATCAGCTGAGAAAATGGGTCTGAAATTTTTAAGAAGAGGAGTCTGAAGTGAAAATAGAAATTTGAAAGTTAACATGAGAATAATTTTTTAAATCATGGACAGAGATGAAACTATCTAGGTAGAATACTTAGGGTAAAGAGAGAAGAGAACCACAAACAAAACCTTGGCGCTAGAACATTGGCAGGAGAAGAACCTTGGAAAGAGAATGACAACAAAAGGGCCTGAGAGGAAAGGGAAGAAATTTTAAAAGGTTCAAGAAGTAGAGAGATAAAAGACTAGTTCTGACAGGGAAAAAAATGGATTGAGAATTCATGAAGTGAGCCTTCCTTCCTTCCTCCTTTATTTCCTTCCTTCCTTCCTTCTGTCTTTCTGTCTCTCTCTCTTCCCCTCCCTCTCTCCCTTCCTTCCTTCCTTCCTCTCTCTCACTTTGCTTCTTCTGGGTAGCCAGAAATTATTTTGCTCTGAGAAGTGAGAATAAACTAGAGGAAGTGCAAAGAGAAGAAAGAGAATTACTGAAGGCCCATTCTATTCTCCTGAGAAACTATTTAATGGCCTACATTATGCCAACGCTTATGCAGGGTCTGAATGAGTGTTGTAAGGTCAGACCCAATGACCCCATTGATTTTCTGGCAGAGTATCTTTTCCAAGAACAATCCCGAAATGCAGTGAAACTTTAAAGATCTCATGTCATATACTTTTACAGAGCTGGAGATGAGTTTAACATTGTAATTTGAAAAATTGCTTTAAAAATGCTTTTCTAGTTTTGGGAAAATTTTTTTCTTCCTGCAAACAAATATTTTATTAAGTAGAATCATTAAAAAAACTTCTATGGAAAACAAAAAACAGAAAATTCACAAAGTGAAAATGTTCTGTAACATTCTCCAATTTTTCCTTTTTTTTTTTTTGGCCACACTGTGTGGCTTGCAGGATCTTAGTTCCCCAACCAGGGATTGAACCTGGGCCCACGGCAGTGGACTGCCAGGGAATTCCCAATTTTTCCTTTATTAAAAAAAAAAAAAACTTAATTGTTCATACCTGGTAAGGATAGGTACCATGTCCTGCCCACTGCCATGTTCCTTTTCCCACTGCTCCAGCAGGGTAGTGAGCTCAGCTTTGGAGTCCACATGTACCGCTACTGTAGTCATGACTTGGCCTAAGAAAGCAAAAAAAAAAAAAGAAAAGAAAAAGAAAAACACACACACACAAATGAACACAGGCAAATAAACTTGACATACTTCCTATGAAAAGAAAAGTGAGGAGGGAGGAAAAAAGGGATGTGCAATCAAGGGAAATAACTAAAAGCATGGGAAATTTAACCCTTGGACCCTGTAGATAATTTTATTTGTGGTACAGTGGGAAACCCAGGATTGGGAGCCTGGATACCCATCAAGTCATGACAAGTCTTTTCTTCTCTCTCAACTTCAGTTTGCTAGACTGTCAAATGAGACAGGGTACTGGATCAAAATCATGATTCTCAACCTTTCTAGGATCAGGAATTCCTGAGAATCAGATAAAACCTATGGTTCCTTTCTCCCCTCAGAAACACACATACAGGTATCCCTGCTTTTCAGAGAAGTTTGCTTTATGCCACTTCGTTTTTATGAAAGAACTACATTAGTATCTGGTTTTGTTAACCCAAAGAAATCTGAAGAGGACTTCTGCTTTTACGAAAAAAAGGCGAAAAGCAAAAACAGCGTTGTGTTTGCTTTGCAGCGAGCCATTATAAATGCAGTGTGCACCCCAAGCAGTGAGAGTGGTCCCACCAAGCTCCTTCCATGGGAACTACACTCAACAGCAAGCTGCTACAGCTTTGAATTGTGCCTGTGAGCATCTGTGCTTTATCTCAATTTCTATGCATCCGTGAGCAAGATGTGTCCTAAGGTAATTGCCTCTTCAAGTCATTTCAGCTTACGAAAGGTTTCACAGGAACACTCTACAACCTGTAACTATACACCACATGTATAATAATCCCAAGTCTAGATCTCTGAGGTCCAAAGCTTTGAGGCTTTTTTTTTTAAAAATACAGAATACAGCAAAAACTACTCCCAGAAATATTCTGCTCTTCTAAGTCTTCAGGGAAAGTTCTATGAAAGATAAGCAACACATTCCTGTTAATTCTTAACAACAGATCAAGAACTGAAGTGGATATCATTACCAACATGAAAGCTGAGAAAGAATATTATAAACCCATTCGTCCTTCAGCCTTCCTAATCTGTCTCACAGCTGATCTTCTGGAAGGAGAAGAGGCTGGAGAAAGGCATAAAAAGTTGCTGGGTTGAGTGATCAGCCCAGGGGTACAAAAGGACAGGGAGGTGAGACAGGCTCTGAAGGAGCCGCATGTGACATCCACACAGGGAAGAGAGGTTTATAAGGGACTCCAAAAGGAATAAATGAGACCCAAACGTTTAGATGGTTTACAGATCAACTTCTTTGCCAAAGCAGTCTTAGGATCAAAATGTCAAATCCTGCCATGCAAAATGTGTATTTTCACAGAAATAGCAACCGTTCTGTAAAAAGTTTCAGTCCACAAAGGCATTACTAGCTCATCTAGGATTATTGTTCACTCTTCTACCATAAGACCAAAAGAAATATATTTACCACCAACTCTCGAAATTTTAAACATTTATGTTTTAATCAAGTTGACGCAATTCTAATAGTAGAGTGATTCATGTCACCTGAGCTACCCCTTACTCCAAAGAATATTTCCAAAAAAGAAAAGAAAAAAAAGTTAAAATGCTTTTCTACAAAGAATCCACATTTTCAGTCTCTCTAGCCAAAGATATACTACAGATGTGACCAATATGGATTTCTGACCTTAACTTGAGAAGACCTAGGCTGTATTTCTGACTGCAATCTACTAACTATATATGCATTTTTTTAATAAATTTAATAGGAATAATTATAGATTTGTAAAAAAAAAAAGTTGCAAAGATAGTAGGGAGAATTCCCATATACCCCTAACTCAGTTCAGGTTTCGCTAATGTTATTTTATAGTGATATGGTGTCAAAATTAAGAAACCAAAAACTGGTACATTATATTAATTAAACTCCAGACTTGATTCAGATTTCACCAGTTTTTCCATTCATGTCCTTTTTCTGTTCCAATATCTCATCCAGGCTACTACATGACATTTAGTTGGCATGTTTCCCTAGTGTCCTCTGGTCTCTGACAGTTTTTGAGTCTTTCCTCGTTTTTATGACCTTGCCAATCTGGTAGAGTATTAGCCAGGGGGTAGAGAGGGGCAATAATTTAACCAATTTTTTTCAACAGTAAAATTTTATGCTAAGGTAAGAGACCTACAGACTGGGCAAAGTAGTAATATGTGGTAACAACAAAATTAATCTCTTAAGACACATCCTAGAAGTGCAGGAGAGAGATGGCTTTACTGGTGCATTCTACCAAACATTTAAAGAAGAATTAAGATCAATCCTCAAATTCTTCCAAAAACTGAAGAGGAGGGACACTTCCTAATTTATTACATAAATCCAGCATTACCCTGACACCAAAGACAGACAAAAACATCACAAGAAAACCATAGACCAACATCTTTTATGAAAATAGATGCAAAAATCCTTAACAAAATACTAGAAACATGAATGCAGCAGCATATTAAGAGGATTAGATATCATGACCAAGTGGGATTTAACCCAGGGATACAAGGGTGGTTCGACATATGAAAATCAATTAAAGTGGGCTTCCCTGGTGGCGCAGTGGTTGGGAGTCCGCCTGCCGATGCAGGGGACACGGGTTCGTGCCCCGGTCCGAGAGGATCCCACATGCCGCGGAGTGGCTAGGTCTGTGAGCCATGGCCGCTGAGCCTGCGCGTCCGGAGCCTGTGTTCCGCAACGGGAGAGGCCACAACAGTGAGAGGCCCGCATACCGCAAAAAAAAACCAACAGCTAACATTATACTCAATAGTGAAAGACCAAAAGCTTTCCCCCTAAAATCAGAAATAAGACAAAGATGCCTGCTTCCACCACTTAAACACTGTACTGGAGTTCTAGCCAGAGCAATTAGACAAGAAAAATAAAAGCCATCCAAGTTGGAAAGGAAGAAGTAAAATTATCTTTATTCACAGATGACATGACCCTATATATAGTAAATCCTAAAGAATCTATAAATAAAAACTATAGTTAATAAACAAGTTAGCAAAGTTACAGGATACAAGATTAACACACAAAAATTAGTTGTATTGCTATGTACAAGCAATAAACAATCCAATATGAAATTAAGAAAACAATTTCACTTAAAATAGCACTAAAAAGAACAAAATGCTAAGGAATCAATTTAAGCCAAAAAGGCACAAGACTTCCACAAGGAAAACTACAAAACATTGCTAGAATAAATTAGAGAAGACCTAAATAAATGGAAAGACATCCTGTGTTCATGGATTAGAAGACTTACTTAATATTGTTAAGAAGGCAATACCCTCCAAAGTGGTCAACCGTCAGTACAATCCCTACCAAAATCCCAATGACCTTTCTTGCATTAGTGCAAACATCAATCCTAAATTTATATATAATTGCAAGGGATCCTGAATAACCAAAACAATCTTGAAAAGAAGAAAGTTAAGAGAATTCACACTTCTGACTTCAAAACTACAAAGTACGATCATCAAAATAGTATGGTACTGTCATAAGGAAAGACATACATACCAATGCAATAGAATTGAGAGTCCAGAAATAAAATCTCACATTTATGGTCAATTGATATTCAACAAGTGGGCCAAAACCAGTCAACAGGGAAAGAATTTGTTGAAAGACCATTAGACCATTACTAGAAAGACCAATGTTCTTTCAACAAATTGTGCTGAGACAACTGGATATCCACATACAAAGGAATGAAGTCGGACCCTTGCCTCACACCATGTACAAAAACTACCTCAAAATGAATCAAAGACTTAAATATAAGAGCTTAAACTATAAAACTCTTAGAGGTAAATCTTCATGACTTTGAAATTGGCAACGGATTTTCATATGACATCAAAAGTATAAGCAACAAGGGAATAGATAAATTGGACCTCAACATTTAATACTTTTGTGCATCAAAGTACATTATCAAGAAAGTGAAAAGACAACCCACAGAATGGAATAAAATCTTTGCAAATCATATATCTGATAAGGATCTAGTATCCATAATATATAAAGAACTCCTACAACTCAACAATGACAAAAAAACCTGATTCAAAAATGGGCAAAGGACTTGAACAGATATTTCTCCAAAGAAGATATAAAAATGGCCAATAAGTACATGAAAAGATGTTCAACATCATTAGCCATTAGGGAAATGAAAAACAAAACCACAATGAGATACCAATCATACGACTAGGATGACCAAACGCAAAAAATTAGAAAATAAGCACTGGCAAGGGTGTGGAGAAACTAGAATGTACACTGCTGATAGGAATGTAAAATGGTACAGCAGCTATAGAAAACAGTTTGGTGGCTCCTCAAAAAGTTTTAAAAAAAAAGTTAAACACAGAATTACCATATGACCCAGCAGTTCCACTCCAAGTTATATACCCCAAAAAATTGAAAACAGATATTCAAACACTTGTACACAAATGTTCAAAGCATATTCACAAGAGCCAAAAGGTGGAAACAACCCCAAATGTTTACCAACAGATAAATGGATAAACAAAATGTGGTTATATTCATACAATGCAGTATTATTCAGCCATAGAAAGGAATGAAGTACTGAGTCATGTTACAGCTGTGGATGAACCTTTAAAACAATACGCCAGGCAAAAAATGTCAGACACAAAAGGTCACATAGTCTATGATTTTATTTATATGAAACATTCAGAATAGGTAAATCCATATACAGAAAGCTACCTAGTGGTTGCCAGGGACTTGGGGGAGGGGGAAATAGGGAGTGACTACTTAATGAATGTAGGGTTTCCTTTTGGGGTAATGAAAATGTCTTGGAACTAAAAGAGGTAATGGTTGCACAACATTGTTAATCTACTAAATGCAACTGAATTGTGCACTTTAAAACGGTTAATTGTTAATTTATGGTATGTCAATTTTACCAAAAAAAATTTTTTTTAATGGGAAAAAAGGTCCAGGAGGGAATGGATAACTTAAGCCATCAGCCTAGAAGGGCTTATAAAGGCAAAGTTTAAAAGAAACACTACCTCTAACAAAGGTCAACTCAAGGGCATTAAAATAGTAAAATTTTAGGGCTTCCCTGGTGGTGCAGTGGTTGAGAGTCCGCCTGCCGATGCAGGGGACATGGGTTCGTGCCCCGGTCCGGGAAGATCCCACATGCCGCGGAGTGGCTAGGCCCGTGAGCCGTGGCCACTGGGCCTGTGCGACCAGAGCCTGTGCCCTGCAACGGGAGAGGCTACAACAGTGAGAGGCTACAACAGTGAGAGGCCCGCGTACCGCAAAAAAAAAAAAACAAAACAGTAAAATTTTAGAGTTCAATTTAGAAACACACATGTACTTCTGGTATCATTTTCAAAATTTCCAATTAACTATGCCTAAAAATAATTATAACTTTGGGAATATTCACTTGCCCAGGGAAAATATAAACTTAAACTAAAATAATAATATCAATGATAATTCATTTTACTCTCAGTGAAAGATTAACAAAATGCAAAAGGTGCAGTCACCTTGTTATAGACAAGACAGTGAAGGTACATTACTCAATTCACCATGTTCCAAAGTGAGTTCTTTAAGTGGCATGCAGAATTTATGGCCTGTCTAATAGTGATACAATAGTTACCAATTACTGAATATCTGTATGAGATAGACAGTTGGTTAAGTAATTTATTTACATTATTCTGAATTTTCACAACCACCCTGCCCTTATTTTACAGATGAGGAAAAGGGCTCAGAGAAGTCCCCAAGACCACTTAATTGGTACTTGGTAGAAAAGGGGTTCAAGCATTCAAATCTCAACTCTGCCAACAAACCTGTGAAATCTTGGTCAAGTTATTTAACTTCTCCAAATCTCAATTTCCTTATCTGTAAAATGGAAATAGTTGTTGCGAGGGTTAAATGATAACATTGTCCATACGATGGAATAATATAAACCCCTACAAAAAATATGTAGAGGGAATTCCCCGATGGTCCAATGGTTAGGACTTGGCGCTCTCACTGCTGGGGCCCCGGGTTTGATCCCTGGTAGGGGAGCTAAGATCCTGCAAGCCACGCAGTGCGGTCAAAAAAAAAGTCTTTATCCTGAAGGATGCCTGCCAAAGTATTTAGGGGTGCTGTGTCTGCAACTTATTTTCAAATGGTTCCACAAAATAAATATATACCACATCTACCTACTAAGAGAAAACATTGCAAAATATTAATAACAAGTGTTGAATCTAGATGGATAAGTATTCATTTTCCATTCAATTTCATTTTACATGCAGAATTTATGGCCTAATAGTGATAGAGACCTACTGGAGAACAGACTTGAGGATATGGGGAGGGGGAAGGGTGAGGTGTGTTAGGGCGAGAGAGAGACATGGACATATATATACTAACAAACGTAAGGTAGATAGCCAGTGGGAAGCAGCCGCATGGCACAGGGAAACCGGCTCGGTTCTTTGTGGCTGTCTGGAGGGGTGGGATAGGGAGGGTGGGAGGGAGGGAGACAAAGAGGGAAGAGATATGGGAACATATGTATATGTATAACTGACTCACTCTGTTATAAAGCAGAAACTAACACACCATTGTAAAGCAATTATACCCCAATAAAGATGTTAAAAAAAAAAACAAAAAACAAAAAACATTGCAAAATATTAATAACAAGTGTTGAATCTAGATGGATAAGTATTCATTTTCCATTCAATTTCATTTTACATGCAGAATTTATGGCCTAATGTGATACAATAGTTACCAATTACTGAATATCTGTATGAGACAGACATTTGGTTAAGTAATTTATTTACATTATTCTGAATTTTCATAACCTGGGCTTCCCTGGTGGCACAGTGGTTAAGAATCCGCCTGCCAATGCAGGGGACCCAGGTTCAAGCCCTGGTCCGGGAAGATCCCACATGCCGCGGAGCAACTAAGCCCATGCACCACAACTACTAAGCCCGAGTGACACAACTACTGAAGCCCGTGCACCTAGAGCCCATGCTCCGCAACGAGAAGCCACTGCAATGAGAAGCCCACGCACCGCAACAAAGAGTAGCCCCCCCCTTGCTGCAACTAGAGAAAGCCCATGCGCAGCAACAAAGACCCAACCCAGCCAAAACTAAATAAAGTAGGAGAAAACTAATAAGAATTTCCTTTCCTAATCTGGACCAAGTCTCAGTACACTGTCAAGTGAGAAAAGCAAAGAACACTCTTTGCTTTTGCGTGCGTGTGTGTGTGTGTGTGTGTGTGTGTCTGTGTGTGTCCCTGGAAGAATATATAAGAAACGGATAATAACTATTACTTTTGTGGCAAGTAACTGATCTTCTGAAGGATAAAGGTAGAAGAAAGATTTTTTTCACTATATGTTACTATCCTAGCTCTACCATTTTCCACTATTTTGTTACCTTTTTTAACTTCTGAGTTAATCCATAAAACCTGTTCTCTTCTAATACACAATACTATATGGCCTATTTGGCAAAAACCATCCCAAAGCCTAAAACAAAGTTCACGTTAAGGATTCCCATAAGGTTACAATTCTGAAACAAATGCCTGTAAGCACTCTTCTTTTAAAAAAAAGAAAGGGGCTTCCCTGGTGGCACAGTGGTTGAGAGTCCGCCTGCCGATGCAGGGGACACGGGTTCATGCCCCAGTCTGGGAGGATCCCACATGCCGCAGAGCGGCTGGACCCGTGCGCCATGGCCGCTGGGCCTGCGTGTCCGGAGCCTGTGCTCCGCAGCGGGAGAGGCCCGCGTACCGCAAAAAAAAAGAAAGAAAGAAAGAAAGAAAAAAACCCACTGGGAAAAAAACCCAAGTTTGGAGCTTCAACTAAAATTTACCTAATAATTAGTATAACATATTAGATCATGTATAACAATACTCTATTACTGTCCGTGATCATGACAGAAACAACACTGGCAACAAACCAACCTCAATCACTTCAAACCAACATGTGGTTCATTCCACCAGATTCCTCCTCAATAAATTTTAACTACCGTACAGCAGATAACATAGTAAAAACACTGTGCTCAGCAACTACTCAAGAAACGTTGAGCATAAAAGGATTTCCTTCATAGTTCCCAAATTCTGTATCTATTATTTCCTTTACATCCAAAAATATATCACCACTCGAAAATGGATAATAAGTGTAATATACAAAACCCAAATCTTGACAGCGTCAAGAAGAATAGCAAATCGATTCCTAAAGAGTCTCATTATGCAAGCTTACAAAAACCTTAAAAGTAAACTGAGACAAGATTACAGGACAACACTGCCAATGAACCCCTCACTCTGTACATTAACAAAGCGTTTAGAACAGGAAGATGCTGTTAATAATTAAAACTTGTAGACTAATTAAAAGGCTTCATTGAAAAGACAGTAAGGAAAAACTGAGGCCAATGTGACATAGTCAAGGACGAGTCATCTGGGACTCAAAAAGACCAAAACTACTTCTTCAGCACAAGCAAAAGCCAAGCGCTAACAGTGCAATAAGAGGAAGTGAGACGCAAACCATCTAGGAAGAGGGAGTTAAGCAAATGCCTGACATCCAGTTAAAAACGACTGTAACCCCCGTAAATAGGATCCCGGGAAGCTTGGCGGGCACTCCAAGGTTTGGCTCTAAGCTGCAGGACCCGGACACCTCTCCTTCCACCCCTCCCCTCCACCATGGGGGCGGAGGGGGGGTGTGGGAGGAGTGCCCAGAGAGCCCGCCCCGCCTCGCCGGACCAGGAGCCGGGCGGGTGCAAGGGGAGGTGGCACGCGGCCGAGGGAGGAGAGAGCCGGCCCAGGTGACTGGAGCTAGAGGCGTAGACACAGTATGGGAAGGGGGCCGCCATACGACATGGAAGATGGAGCCACCCACCCCCACCCCCCGGCCCGTACGTAACGAAGACTGGGAGGACTGAGAGATAAAAGGTGATGAGAGGAATGAGAGGCGCCCCTCCCCAAGGCAGGGGCGGGCACACCCTTGCCCCCCAATCCGGGCGGAAGAGTTACTCTTGGAAAGCTTCTTTTGCGGACTAGAGGAAGACGTGGAGGCCCCGACCCTGAGCCAAGAATCTGGAGCATGAAAAGTACTGTCAGGCCCAGGACCAAGCCTCCCGGGAGGCCCGGCCCGCCCCCTCCCAGCCAGCGGCCCAGGCAGGTGCCGCCCCTCCCCCAGCCCGGCGCCCACTCTCTTGCCCGACAATGCACCCTGTCCCCTCGCGCCCCTGCCACAGAGCCGTCTCCCTCCCTTCCCCACTCACCTTCCCGGGCGGCTCCGCTGCTCCCCCCTGACCCCGCCAGCGGCCACAGCTCACACACGCCGCTTCAGGTCCCGCACTCTCTCCCCCTCACTCACACACAACGCGACCGCGACTCCGGAGCGGCCCACATATTATGCGTCACTCGTTAGCTACGTACGCTGCGCGCGCGCGCGCGCGTCCCCCGACTTGGCACGAGGCTTACTGGCAGGAGGCGGGAGGAGAACGCCAGGGCGAGCGGAGGAATATCTACGAGCGCCGAAGTCGCGTGAAAATGAAGTTCCGCCTTTAGGGGCGGAGCCCACCAAGTCTTGATCGGCGCGTGAGCAGTTTGCCCCGCGCGTTGACTTCTGGGGTTTGTAGTTTTTAGTGTAAACGAGAACTGCTACGTACTCATTGGCTGCTCAGGAAGGCGGAAGCGAAAAGCGAGAGACTCAATTCTGCCAGCCCAAAGCTAGAACGGCTGGATACCTTCCCAGTACTTCGTTCGGCCCTGTGTGACAGGGAAGAGCTGTTGTTTTATTCTCCAATTGGCCCCATTATACCTAGAACCTACCAGGATCTAAGAAAATATTTCCCGAAGTGTATGAAAAATCACAGCAGTCATTAAGCAGAAGGCTCTGGTCTTCCTGTTAAAGACCTAACCTGTAGGATCATCTAATTCCTTTATTTTGCAGCTGGGAAAAGTGAGACCCGGAGAGAGTGAGTGACTTGACTCACATCACACAACCAATTAGCAGCAGAACCAGAACGACTCCTGATTCTGACTTGGGGATCCCTTTTTTGGAGACGTGAAAGGTAAACTCCACAGCTGAGCAGAATCTCTTCCTGACAAGATCCTATCGAGCCTTTATCTCTGGGAGTCCTGAGCAAGTTTCTGTGCATTTTTACGGAGTCCTCACAGTCAGCACTTTCACATGGGGAACATGGGACACAGCAAGCCATCTGCCATGCTCAGGTTCCATAGCTACATTAAGAAGCTAGCCAGAGCCTGGGTGCTGGGTCTCTTGATTCTGTTCCCCACCGGACCCCATTCCCCGCTTTCCAGAAAAGAGACTTCCCTCCTCTTAAGTATGTAACTTGAAACAGGTGATACTCAGGCACAAAATTCTAGAATGTTGGGTGGCAGTGTGGCAGATGTGCCACCTCTCTGCAACACTTTCACCTGTGCCACAACACATAGCTCTCTTCTCTGTGCTTCTGGGACTTTGCCTATAATGGCCACTACCGTTACCTCTGACTTTATATAGCTCTGAGCCAAGTGTTCTAACTACACTTTTTCATATAACCCTCACTACCACCCCACAGGGTAGGTACAGTTTGCCGCCTACACAGATGAGACTCTTTAGGAATCGATTTGCTATTCTTCTTTCCTGCCATGCCTCCCTGGGTCATGAACCCAAAATGCATGAGAATGGAGCACTCAAGCCTTAGATACCCTCCCTTTTTCCATGATCTAGCCAGTGCGGTGGTGAATTCCCCACTGACTGAGGTCCTGAAACACAGATCCCTTGCGGGAACCCAGGTTCCAGCTTGCCTCCTCCTGGCACAGCCTCAGTCTGCCAGCAGATGGCACTGCTCCCCTTCAGAAAATCAGCCTGGGGCCCTGGGTAAATGATGGGAATAAGGGGCATGCCAGAGGGCCTTTGGAGAAGCCAGGGCCCAGGAGGCTAGGGAAGCAGAACAGGAGCTATATAAGACCTGTCTAGCAACTGCTTCCTCCATAATCTCTGTTCTATAATGCCTGTGCCTCCAATACCTCTGCCAAAACCCCCCTGCACATACCTGCAGCCGCAGACCTACAGGCACTTCCAGACTCCCGCTCTGAGAAGAGGAAAAGACTGCACTCAAGTTTTCTGGGATGCAGACACATTTCAAGCACACTCACTGTCAAATTTCGTAGGCCAAGGTAACGTGTGCCAGAGACACAAGCATGCACTCCCATGCACTGGCACCAGTCCTCACAGCCAACATTTTCACATCTAAGTACATGCAAGTACAAAGCTACAGATAAATCAGGCCCACACACCCAGCTTGACCTGGCACATCACACCTGAATCATTGGATAAAGAGATTCCTTGGCCTCTTTAGAAGAACATTTCTGAACTGTCTCCCTCTGCTCTGCGTGTGCCCATCTCCCCTTATGGTATGCCTCAAAAAGCAGCAGCCACCATCCAAAAGGGCAAGAAGTCATGCTTGCAGGGCTGCCCAGTGGCAAAGGGAGAGCAAGAGCAGCCCAGCCCTGGTCCCAGCACAAAGGGCTACAGACTTAGGTATGCTCCAACCTGCCCTCATCCCCACACATGCCCATGCACTGGGGTAGGAAAATCAATAGCACCACGTCCTCTGAGCTTCAGGATACTCCTCCTCTTTCCCCGATCCTTTGTCTCCCCCATCTCCCCCTCTTCCCTTTTCCACCACCCCTTCTTTCCCTTCACTTACTTCCAGGTTCACCAGACCCAGGTGCTCCCATCAGCGCTTCCCCACCCTGGTGCCACCACAACTCCTGTGCCTCGTCCTGTCCCACATCTATTCCCACTCTGTTTGCTGAACAAGACTGCTATTGCAAGTGTCCGGGAGTCACAGGAGCCACCGAGGAGAGGCTCGGGGCTTCCAGGCTCTGGGGACCCCAACCTGGACAAAAAAGGGAATTCTAATCATTCACTTGGTGCCCTCCCCCTTCCTGGGAGCCCCTACAGCCGCCTAGAAAGATGGAACACTACCCCTGTTGCCCAAGATGTGTGCAAAGCAACCACCCCGTATGACTGCATCCACATCCACCATTCTCATTTCACAGAGTGAGAAACTGAGGCTCTACCTCATCCAGTGGCCACAGATGCTGCAGTCTCCAGAAGTCAGTACCCTCTCCTGCCCCCACAGGCACAAGTTCATAGAGGGGCCTGAGACTCAGGTGAGAAATGAAGCAGCAACCCCCGAGCCCCGCCCCAATCCCCACGTACCAGGATCCACAGCCAGAGGGAGGAGCCCCCAGAAGAGCCCCATGCAATATTGAGGACATACTTATATATTTTAAATTATTCTTTATCTGAAATTAAAATTGAACTGGACATTCTGTATATTATCTAGCAGCCCCACCTCAGAACCACTGCTCAGCCACAGACCCCAAGGACTCCCCTTGATGGCCCCCATGGCCTCACTTAAATCACCTGCAAAATAGTTAGAAGTAAATCACAACAGCTGCCTCCCAATGGGTCTCATTAAAGATTAGACGGGCCAAGCAGTCAAGGTTGCCTTATCCGAAAGCTGATCTGGGTAATATCAGGCTCAAAGTCCTCCCTTCTCCCCGTTCTCTCTTTAACCCTATCACCAATGGTGACAGATAAGAAAATAGTTTCTTTGCCTCTTTATTGGGAAGAGTTTGCAGGAGATAGGTCAGCAGTTGAGTCTAGCTTTGGAGGTAGACAGACCTGCATCCTAACACTAGTGCTCCCGTAATTGGCCTAATTACTTCATCTCTCGAGCTTCAGTTTCTCCAGCTGGAAAATGGGAATAATACCTCCTTTCTAGCATTGTTATGACTAAGTGGAACCATGCCTGTAAAGTGCTTAGCTTGGGGTCTGGCACACAGGAGGTGCTAGCTAAGTGGTGGCTATTTCTATTGTGATTACTCTTGGTCTGTGGCTGACCCTATTGCTGTTCTTCAGGACTACCTCAGCCCTGGCTGATTTCTCTTTGCCCCCGGTACTACTGCCTGCTGGAAGAGCTCAAGCTTTCCTCATCAAAATGAGAAATGAGCTCCTTACCAGAAAAATCCTGGGGCACATTTTCAGACACACTGGGAAGTAGTGGAGTAACCACTCTTAGGGATCATCTGTCTACTCTCTGTCCCAGCACAGAACTAAAAACTGAGTGGGTCAGAGGGTGGATTTTTTTTTTAATATCTTTATTGGCGTATAATTTCTTTACAATGGTGTGTTAATTTCTGCTTTATAACAAAGTGAATCAGCTATACATATACATATATCCCCATATCAGAGGGTGGATTTAAGAGGATCTGCTCCTAGGCCTCCTCGCGCCTGAAAAGGCTGCCGTCGATCAAGGATGAGGGCAGTCAAGGCCAAGGAGCTCCTTAGATGTGAATTCAGACATGTCGCCCTCCCCAAACCAGCCTGTCGACCCTGTCTCCCTGCTGAGATGAAGCCTGCATCTGGAACCCTGCCCAGAGTGCACTCACTGTTTTCCCTGGGGTCCTCTGGCAGGATGGCAATGTCACAATCAAAGTAGAGTCCAGAGAGGATGGCCAGAGATGGTGTCCCCTGGGCCACCCTCACAATGGACCTGCCCAGCACAAACAGGGGCTGGAGCATGAAAAGGCCCAAATTCTGCCCTCCATCTACTCCCAGGACCTGTCAGAACCCCGAGCCTGGCTGCCAGTTATCATCCTTGCTGACTCCTGGGGCCCTGCTCTTCTCAGAGGCTATGCTCCAGGTAAGAATTAGACGTTGGGGAACAGGTACAGGGGAGGTAAGGAGCCTCTTTTGCCTCAGGTTTTCAGAATTGTAAATTCTTCCGGGAAGAAACAACAGTGGAGTCAGCATTGGAGAGAGAAGCCCTTGGATTTTGACAATGCCTGTTTGTAAGCACAAGACTTTTCTACAGGACTCAGGGATCTCTGGCCTGACCCACCTGAAGGTACTCTGGGGACTGCTGGCATAGACCCTGAGGAAGACTCAGGTCAGATAAAACTTCCCACCCTATCATTTCCTTCACTTTGAAAGGCCTGGAGCAGAATGACTTTGATGGAAGGAAGCTGATCTGACCGTCAATTCAGATGTCAGAGACCCACCACCACCACCTGAAGTAATCACCTACTGCCCCACCCCCAAACCTGGCCACGTTGGACCTGGACCCCAAAGAGATATTGCCAGATATAGCCAGGAGTATCCAGTTAGGACTGGGAGCCAAAATTATCAAGGGGAGGTGTTTCTAGGTGCAGAGGGTGTCCTGGGCTCTTACTATGAGGCAGTTCTTCTTCATTCTCTCAGAGGTAGGGGTGTCTCTCCATGAAAAGTCACATGATGCTCCTGGGGGGAGCCCCTCTGCCCAGCTCCTGCTTCACCAGGCCCAAACTTGCCACAGGATAGCCTTTTGTGAAGTTGCAAAGCTGGCTGCTTCCCACAGGACCAGGGACCAGGACAACCAGGGACTACTGGGCATGACTTGGGGAGATGGAAGGCTTCAGAAGTGGCCTTTGGACTCTAGAGAGGAGTCTTGAGGGGCTTAGGTTGTAACGGGTGAAGGGATCTGTTGGAGACCTGGGGAAGAAGACAGTCTCTCAGATTCTGGTCATTGCCAGGAGGTGAGAACAGCTGGGGCTTGGGGCTGTGGTCTTTGGCTATGGGTTTGTCCCTCAAGACCCAGGGGGAGGGGGGGAAAGGAGGGCCCTGCCCTAAATGAGTACATATAAAGGTCCTTTTCACTGGTGTTCTGGATGTTCCATGGCAAAAAGAGGTTAAGACCTCTGTCTGAGCTGGGGACCAGATCGTCCCCTCAGCGCAATCCATCCATGATCATCTACTTATTGAATATTCTACCTGCTTCTTGGGCAAACACATGCGGCCAAATTCTGTTGCATTAATAAGCAGCCCTGATGGCCTTGGGGCACCTTCACCTGTTGGATGCTCAGAGGAAGAAGGGATAAAAGACGATCAGAAGAAGAAATGCAAGTCCCCAGCATTCACTCTCTCCAGAGTGTTGAGATTCTCACCACCAGAGGAGCCAACCCAGGGGAGAAAACAGGAGGGAGGAGAAAGCTTCACTACAGAAAGTGTGGAAAGTCATCCACTGTTGTCAAAGGTCACAGTTGGTATGTGGAGGATGAGGAGAGCCACTTGACGGGAGCCCTGTTCTAAAAACCAATGAACAAAACTGTTTTCCGTGAAGTTAAGGATTCCTGTGCCTAGCCCTGTACCTGAATCCTTTGGACTGAGGAGGATGCAGCACACAGTGGAGATGACAGGTCCTGTCCTCAAGGGCCCACAGTCTAGGGACTGAGTGAGCGTGCCCAGCTTCCTCCCTTAAAGTGAAGGCTAATGTCCCAGGAATGTGGCCCAAAGTCCCAGGAAATGGTGGGGCAGCCTAGAATCCAGGGGCCTCACCTCCCAGGCCAAGGCTTTACATTTCCCTGAAGGTAACAACAGACTAGAATCTTGAGGGCTTTTGACAGTTGAGCCAAGGCAGCTTCACACTGCCCTTCAGGGTCTGCAAGTCTGGGTCTTGGGGTCGCTCATTCTTTTGAGAGTGACTCTTCCTCAGGTGGCTCCTCTCTTGGCCATTTTTTTTGCTGCATTCAAGAAGGCCTCCAGAGAGAACCTCCTGCTGTCTGCTCCATAAAGCCAGTGGGTGTGCTGTGGGGATAGACCTGGCCTGAGGGGTAAGTGACTACGGGGTGACTCTGGGTAAGTTTCCCCATCCATCCCTCATAAGTTTACCAGATCTATGGTTTTCAAATTTTGATAGCATTATTTTAGCACAGAATCTTTTTTTTAACGCAGTGAAATCTTGTACACCTGTTCATTAAGTAGATAAGAGAGCCATGTTTGTAGTTGCAGAACATGGTGTGTCAGAGTCCCTACCAATTCCGAAGAACCCCCTACAGTTCCAATAAACTCAGTTTGAAAACCACATGCCACATGGCTTCCAGACACTTCCAGGTTTGGCCTGCCATGAATTTGTGGCTTCAAAGCCCAGGCTTCATGGAGGATGAGAACAGGCCAAAGAATGCCATGTTTAGTGGCCCCCTCAGAGCACTGCCATGAGTACATTCCTCCACTACCACTTCCAGTTCCTGGTTCTGAGTCAGCTTATTTACAACTGCTAATGCATCCCCAAGCCCACCTCTCACCTGACCTTCTGCTGCCAACTTTGCTTCTCTCTTGCGGGCTCTAAAATCAGCATCCAAGCTTCTGTGGCCTGAAGCCCACGTAAGAGTCCTAAGTCAGGAGCACATCAGGCACCTTTCTGTAGCTGAGTTCAGTAGGCAGAAAACAGGAGACTCCCTTCCTTTAGGTAGCATTCATTCAGCTTTGCTTGACTCTCTTCTGAGACCCTTGTAGCTTCCAGAATTGTCCTTGTCCTTTTTTTTAATATGGAACATTTTTGATTTTGTGAGGCTGATAGCCTCACCTAGGAGCCAGAAAAGGCCCAGGACAGCCGGGGTGGGGGACAAACCCCGTCCTCCCCAGCTCTCTTCCCCTAAGATGCAGAGCAGAGAGTACCCAGGCAAGGTGGGCTCTCCACACCAGAAGCCAGGGCAGGCCTGGATTCCAGGGGCTTTTGTTCCAGAGAATCTCTGAGAAGCATCATGGCCTTGGCTACTTTCAGGAGGACAATGAATTCAGGAGAGCAGAGTAATGATGCTGTAGAGCTTGTTACAGAGAAAGGCAGCTACATTGCAGCTGAGAACAAAGGCTGCTCTGCCTTTATGGCAGGGGAGGCATGGCAAAGAGCAGACACTTCCCGCCGCCAGGTAAGCCGTGGTGAGGGAATGAACAAGGATCCTCAGTAAGCCGACAGGCTAATGTGAGGTTCCCCGGCTTGGCTGCACATTTGAATCACCTGTGGTGCTCTTCTGACCAACCAGTGCTGGAACCCTGTTCCAGACCAATTAAAGCAGTATCTCTACAGGTGAGGTGCAGCCATCTTTGTTTTCCGAAGCTCTCCAGGTGATTAATTTACAGCCAAGGCAGAGAACCAGTGGTCTAGGAGGAGAGATTAGCATTAAACAGGATGTGGGCATAATGGTCTTCACCATGAGGTGGGTCCTAGAGGCTTGAAATCCTGGAGGCCAAGTAAGCTGGGCCCTGCTGTCACTGGAAGCCATGGGACCCCCTCTTACCCACCTACCTACACAACCACCCACCCGCCACACACAAACTAGAGCATCTATTTTGGGGAAAACAGGACAGAAGTCTCAGGGATCCAGCTCCAGGGAAGGAGAGTGTGCACTCTGGTTTAGAATCTTGACCCTGCCCCTCTCTAGCTGTGTGGCCCTGACAGCTCTTCTGAGTCTCAATCCTCATCTGTAAAATGAGGCAATATTGCCTGTTTTGAGGGTGGTTGCAAAGAAGCACCCGGCTCACAGGAAGAGCTCCAGAGATGGGGCTGTTAGCAGCAGTAGCAACCCAAATTCAATCTGTCAGCACAGGCAGGGCCCTAGTGATCACCTGTCCAATCCCTTGGTTTTTTACACAAAGACCTCAAAATCCAGAGGGGAGAAATTTTCGCAGGCCATGCAGCCAGCCAGAACCATAATCTCCCTCCACCCAGGCAGCTTTGCATCATAGTGCCCTTCCTGTGTGTGGCTTTAGCTCCCCTCATCCAGCAAAACCCTGAAAATGAGTACTGGGGCTTCTGAAGAAGCAGGCAAAGATTTTTAAATACCTCTAGAATGTCTTATTTGAGATGCCTGGTTGGCCCCCTTAGGGCAGAGGGTGTGCTCAGCCTATCTGGCTACTTGGCCCTAATGTACTGTTTGTCTCCAGTCCCTTTTGACGTTCTTGGTACTTTGGTGCCAACTGTGTGGCCCCCTGGGTATATAAGGACACCACCCTGCCCCTGGAGCCTGGGCCTGGGGTTAGGAAGGGCAGAGAGGGCAGGGAAGAGGCATGGTTGGTTTTCAATATAAGCCTTTTTTGTACTCTTTGAAGCCAAAGCATTACACTGAGCATGTACTACTTTGATAAAAAATAAAATTGGTATTGAAAAGTAAAACTCTGCATGTCATTATACATTTCTCAAAACCGGTAGAATGTACAAGCACCAGGAGTGAACCCTAATGTAAACTGTGGACTTTGGGTGACAGTGATGTGTCAACGTAGGTTCATTGATTGAGAAAAACATACCTCTGTGTTGGGGGATGCTGATGGCAGGGAGGCTGTGCATGTGTCAGGAAAGGGGGTTTTAGGGAACTCTACTTTCCGCTCAATTTTGCTGTGAACCTAAAACTGCTCTAAAAAGAGTCTATTTATAAACAAACATAAATAAATAAAAGTAAGACTGACAAATGCAGAGAATAGTACCCTCCTCATGGTGTTTGCAAGGATTACATGATCTAAAGGGCTTAGCCTGACCCCGGTGATTGCTCAATATGTGTTGGCTTTTGTGTTTTATTCTAAAGCCATCTCTGTCCCGTGGTTCCCTCTCAGGTGCCACTCATGGGAGGAAGATGGGAGAAACAGGCCCTTCCCATCCTTTATCTCAGGATGCTGAGGTACCAAAGCCTTTGTCACTAGCTCAATCACATGGTTTAACTGGTGATGCAACAGCCAGGCCTCTGGGGACAGTTTCTAACCTCTGTTGGGGCTGAAGTTTACACTCAGTCCAGACTCCTGACAGGTACTGAGCACCTACTTTGTGCAAGGTCCTATGCTCAGCCCTTTGAAGGTTTCCCTCATCAGTCCTATGAGGTAGGCATCATGCTCCATTTTGACAGATAAGTAAACTATGGCTCAGAGAAGTTGACTAACTTGTGCAAGGCTGCTCAGCTCTAAGGACAAAGAGAACAGAGCTGTTCTCTCATCCATTAGGAAAGGAGGCACAGGAGGTGAGCATTCAGCCAACACACCAGGGACTTCTTGGCCTGTGGCACTCAACCGTGCCCTTCAGCAGCCTCACAAAGATGCCACCTTGGAGAACAACATCTTCTTCCCAGAGGGTCTGGAGCAGCCCAGTGGCCTCCACCAGGTGTTGGGACACCTGCCCTGAGGAGGGATGAGGAAGCATGCCAGTTCCCCCTCTTAGAGGGCCTGGGGTTGGAGGTGCTGGAGCAGAAAGCCTGATTCCGCCTGGCCTACCACATCCTTTTTAGGCAGCTCATGCCTCCCTTTGTGAAGCCCTTGCCTGCTGCCTCCTCCAGGTGAAGGGCAGATGAGGAGGAGGAACTCTCCTGGAGGTCCAGACCTTCAGTGTGGTAGCTGGGCACAATCAGGGAAGGCCTCCTGCAGGTGGTATGAGAAACAGGCGGCAAAGGAGGTTAAGAGAAATAGATGAAGGGAACCATAGGAAGAACCCAAACTCTGATTTCCCTCGGCCTCCTTAGAAATGCAGATGCATCTCTCTCTCCTGCTGCTCACTCATTTGCTCATTCCTTCATTTATTCATTGAGCATCATGTGCTGGGCAGGAAACAGGGTCCTGCCTCATGTTCATAGGCTCTTAGGAGAGACAGCCACACAAAAAGCCTTACAGCGTGACAAAGGCTACAGTGAACATGTTCTGGGACCCCCAAAGGCTGGTTAAGAGGTTAGAGAATCCAGGACAGTTGACATGTAGCTCTTGAAAGTCCAGACTTATGTTTCTTAACTCCCAAATATGCCTACAAAGCAAATGAATGCTTTTTATAGGAAAAAGATGTTACTTTGATCTTAAACAATATTGAGTTCCCCAGTGTTGTGTTTGTAAGCCCCACATCCAACTATGGAACATTTTTTTCTGGATCCTAGTGGATCTTAGCTCTTTTTTTCATTTTAAAATTGTGATAAAGTACACACAACATAAAATTGACCATCTTAACCATTGTAAGTGTACAGTTAAGTGGTATTAAATACATTCATAACGTGTAACCATCACCACCATCTGTCTCCATAACCTTAAGTCTTTTCCTCTTGCAAAACTGAAACTCTATACCCGTTAAACAATACCTCCCCATTCTCTACTCCCCCCACCTCCTGGCAACCACCATTCTACTTTTCTGTTCTATGAATTTGACTAGATACCTCATAAAGTAGAATCATACAGTGTTTGTCTTTCTGTGACTGGCTTATTTCACTTAGCATAATGTCTTCAAGGTTCATTCATGCTGTAGCATATGTCAGAATTTCCTTCCTTTGTAAAGTTGAATAGTATTCCATTATATCTATATACCATTTTTTGTTTATCTGTCTAGCTGTTGATGGATACTTGGGTTGCTTCCACATTTTATCTATTGTAAATAATGCTGCTGTGAACATGGGTGTGTAAATATCTGCTTTTAGTTCTTTTGGGTACATACTCAGCAGTGGAACTGCTGAATCATATGATAATTCCATTTTTAATTTTTTGAGCAACTGCTATACTGTGTTCCATAGTAGCAGTACCATTTTACATTCCCACCAACAGTGCACAAGGGTTGCAGTTTCTCCACATCCTTGCCAACATTTCTTATTCTTGTTTATTTCATTGCTAGCATATAGAAATACACAGTTGTGTACTGAGTTTGTATCTAATTTTCTGAATTCATTTATTAGTTCTGACAGTTTTTTGTGTGGAATCTTTAGTGTTTATCACATAAGGTCCTACCATCTGCAAACAGATTATTTTACTTCTTCCTTTCCAATCTGGATGCCTTTAATTTATTTTTCTTGCTGAATTGCTCTGGTTATCAATTTCAGTACTGAAGTGGCAAAAGCAGCCATCATTGACCTGTTTCTTTTGTTAGAAGAAAAGCTTTCAGATTTTCACCATTGAGTATGATTTTTGCTGTGGGTTTTTCATTTATGTTTTTTATTATGTTGAAGTAGTTTCCATCTGTTCCTAGTTTGTTGAACATTTTAATCATGAAAAGGTGTTGAATTTTGTCAAATGCCTTTTCTGCATCAACTGAGATGATCATGTGCTTTTCCCCCTTCATTCCATTAATGTGCAGTGTTACATTGATCGATTTTAGAATGATGAAACATCCTTGCATTCCAGGAAGAAATTGCACTCGGTTGTGGTGTGTAATCCTCTTAATATGCTGCTAAATTTAGTTTGCTAGTATTTTGTTGAGGATTTTTACATCAGTGTTCATAAGGGATAGTGGTATGCAGTTTTCTTGTAGTGTCTTTATCTGGCTTTTGTATCAGGGCCTCATAGAATGAGTTAGCAGGTGTTCCCACCTCTTCAATTTTTTGGAAAAGTTTAAGAAGGATTGGTATTAGTTCTTCTTTAAATGTTTGGTAGAATTCACCAGCGAAACCATCAGGTCCAGGGCTTTTCTTTGCTGGAGATTTTTGATGACTGATTCAATATCCTTACTAGTTATAGGTCTATTCAGATTTTCTATTTCTTCATTATTTAGTCTTGGTAGGTTTTATGTTTCTAAGGAATGTATCCTTTTCATCTAGGTTATCCAAGTTGTCGGCATATAATTATTAATAGTAATCTCTTACAATCCTTTTTATTTCTATAGAATCGGTAGTAATATTCCCACTTTCATTTCTTTTTTCTTTTTTAAGTACCAAGGATCTTTATTCGCAGGTCTGATACTAAATCTGTGGCTGCAGATAATGTCACTACTTTGAGAATTATCTTCAGACACAAAGTTACACCTTATTATCATAACAAGATAAGTGAATCAGGCTGGAAGGGGATTAAGGAGGTACACTGATGATAAAAGCAAAGGGGAACACACACTTTTACAAGCATATTGTCCCAGTTACCTTGAAAATTAAATTTCAGATTAATTTACAAAATTAGTGACAGTAGCATGATTTAAGTGAAAATCAACACGTTATACCTTAAGAAATAAAAAAATCAATTCAGAAATGCTAAGTCAGGCAAGCATGCAAAATTCAGAGTATTAAAAAATGCAACTGTTTGCCCAAACAGATATATCCCTCAGAAAAAGGGATATGAAAATGCTAAACAGAACTAAAGGAATTAGAAGCTGAATTAGCAGACCAATTCCCTCATTTTATAAACGAGGGCAGACATTAACTGGCGAAGCTTACTCAGCTAGATTAAGGGTGTACACAGATCTAATTCCTGGTGCTATTTGCAACTACACATATCTAAAATACAAGGAGATAAATAGCCGGAACACATTAGGCCCACTGATTTAAACAAAACAGTTCAAAAGTGGGGGTGAAGTTGTTATTATAGCATAGCAGCACATTATACGTATGTAAGATATTAAATGGCAAGAAAGAATCTCTTAATATTTTAATGCTCAGTTAATACACAATCAAGTTTCCATCCAATTTTCTGATGTATAGCGAACTGTACTAGCTTAAAAAAAAGGTACATTCTTCAGTTTTCTTCTATACTTTTTTTGGCCTGTCTTTCAAAACTGAGCACTGGATATTTTTAATGTAAGTAATGTGATGTTTTATAGGTACATTCTAATTGCACGTTTTAGGAATAAATAAAATCCATATTTCAGTAACTGATAGTGTATTTATAAAATGAAAACCTCTATCAAAATACACTTTTCACTGGGAAAAATAAATAAAACAGACAAATGGATCTACACAAAGTAAAAATTAACTTTGGTAAATTTCAGTGTAGGACAGTCCATAACAAGCTTATTTGCCCTTTTACTCCCCCAGAGCTGATCATCTTCCAAGTTAAGATTTTAAAAATATTTTTAAATTGAGATTATGATGTTGACATTTGTTTCTCATTCCACATCATCTTCAGCCAAGCTCTGAGCACTTATAATTCTCTAATTGTTGGGAGCTTAGTCAGAAGCCTCTGGAACACTGGTGGTAGAAGAGTTTGCTGCCACACTTGCAGTAACTGCTGTGGCTGTCCACACACAGCAATTGCATTTGTCAAATGGTCCACACCCTTCTCATATTCACCTTGAGCTAGTAACTCTTCACCAAGCTGTATTTCTTCAAGGAAGAATTTCGGAACGGCTTCAGCATCTTTAAGGTCAGGTAACTTGGGAAGTCCAGCTCTCTCTTTGGCAAGCTTCTGTTTCTTTCTTCGTTCTCGAAGCCTGTTCTTGAAGTTGGGGTCACTCCGTCTCCTGCGGTCGAAGTAAATGCAGTACCCAATGAAAAGGGCCCTGTGCACGCCGGCGGAGATGGCGCTGTTCCGGCCCTCCATCTTCTCTCCAACGAGGCTTCTTTTCTTCCCGCAGAGAAGCTGTTGGCTCAGAACCCTCGGAGCGGACTCCCACTTTCATTTCTGATTTTAATAACTAGAATCTTTTTTTTTTTCTTGGTCAGTCTAGCTAAAGTTTTGTCAGTCTTATTGATCTCTCAAAGAACCAACTTTTGGTTTCATTGACTTTCTCTATTTTTCCGTTCTCTATCTTCTAGGTCCTTACCTTGCTGTGGGTCCTTTCCCCAGAAAACTGTCCATACATATCAGAGTCTGCATACACATTCAGTCTTCACAGACCCCTGAAACCCAAGGATCTCCATTTACAAATTTTGGTGCTGAAGGGCTTAAAATTCCAGTGGTCCCTGAAAGATTAGACTGGGTAAAGAACGAGGCATAAGACAAGCAAAGGGACCAGCACTGACAACTCATCAGGCACTGAATCAGTGAGAGCCTCTTTTATTGTGGTAGGTTGGGTTGGGACCTGAGGATCTGCATTTATCAAAAGCTCCCAGGGAGGCCAGGCTGTTTGTTCTGGTCATGGTTTGAGCAATGAGACTCTAAACAACCACACCCCCTCTAGCTCTGCTTCTCAGGTAAGTTCCCCTCTCCATAAAAGGCATCCCCAGGTAGGCAGGTGTCAACCTTGACTCCTCCTTTCTCTTAACCCCACTTTCAGTTACCAAGACCTGAGATGCCATTTCCTAAACATCTCTGACTCCATTTGTCCATTTGTAACCCCCTCTTCAGTTTAGTTCAGCAGCGTCTCCTGCTTGGACCGTTGTAGAGGTCCCCTTAACCCCAGGTGCGATCCCCAACCTCCACCTTGTGGTGCAACTTCAAATGTAAGTTGTCTTAAACTTTTCTTTTTTCCAAAACAAAAACCAAATTTATTCAGCAGACATTTTAATTAAGAAATTCTATAAATTAGGACCACCACAATTTCAGACACTCAGTGTGAAGTGTACGTCAATAGCTACATCAGGAGAATGAACAAGACATCGAATCTTTTTAAAAAATTAGTTTAGCTCCCTTAAAGTTTGGGGGTGGCACCTTATTTAAAGTGCTTTCAAGTTTCATATGGGTAAAGGCAGCGGTTTCTCCTCTTGGAGAGTCACATTTAAGAAAACGGTTTCGGTCACTCACAAAGAGCTGGTGGCAGGAGGAAACTGAGGGGAGAGAACTCACAAAAGCTCAGGCCCAAAGCTCCACGGAGAGCCAGAACAGAGCAGAAAAACAGCCAGGGTCTCATCAATGCAGTGCAGACATGAGAATACATGGAATACAGAAGGCCGGCCAGGAGAACAGAAGAGAGACTCGAGACTGTTTATGCCTGTTTCTGAGAAAGCTCATGGAACAGCCAAGAGTGGCCTCACTGGAAGAGGAGGAGTTCTGGATAGAAGGAAAGCACAGAAAAAAAATAATAACTCTCCTCACACAACCCTCTCCACCTATGTGTCCTCTGGAGACTCCAACAGGTAGCAAAGTGCAGACAAGGCTCTTCTTGGAGCAAGAGAAAGAAAAGACACAGGGGTGAGTTAGCTCTCCCAGGAAGCCCACAGCCTTCCACCTAAGCATGTCTTAAACTTTTAATGTGACTTACAAGAGCCTGTGTGACCCTACCCCTGGTCATGTCTCTAGCCTTGTTTCTTTGTATCTTACTCATGCAGTTCCCCCCTCTTGGCCTTTACCTGTCCTGTTCCCCCTACTCAGAATCCTCTTATCCATCTTTCACCCAACTCCCACTTCTGCTTCTGACCTGGCTTGCCTATTCCCTCCCTCCTTTCTCCCCAATCTAGATTGGGAGCCTGCCTGGCCAATCCTGTCTGAATTAGGGCTGTTGTGACGATATCCAAAGCCCCTGAAGCTCCTTTAAGCAAGGAGAGAAAGGAGGTGGGTATTTTTTGGACTCCACAGCCGGGAACCCTGGTCCTTTCTTCCCTTTCTCCTTTGGGACTCTCAGCCCAGTGCTCTCTGACTGTTCACTTCATAGCTCTCTGCATCTTTCAAACTTGACTCCAAGTTTTGGGGCCATAAAATCCAATTGTAATTAGGTATTCTCCCTGGGCCAATCAGCTACTGCTAGGGAACTGACACATAGTACAAACATACTCTATGAGCCTCACTCCTGAGTGGGTGGGCAGTTTTGGAAAGGGGAGTAAATGGCTTAGTAGACACCAGAGGTGTCTCCTGCAACCCTTAGGGTATTTACCCTTTGTTTCCCTTTTGCAGTGGTGTAACTGCCTTCTATTGGTCTGCCTCCCCCAGTGGGCACAAGCTCTTAGGACAGAGGTCAAGTTGTATAACTCTGTCTACAGGGCTGAAACAGAATGGCCCAATAAGCATTTGTGGAATGAAGTGCCAAGAAAGCCCAAAGAAAGGACTGGCCTTCAGGTTCATGGAAGCATCACAGAAGAGGTGACGTTTGGGCCAGGCCTTAAGCAGAGTAAGTTTACTAACTGGGAGTAGAGGTTGAGCAAGAGGGAATGGTGGCCCTGAGGCCTGAATTGGTCCAACCACATGTTACTGAGCACCCAGTGATGAACAATACACTGAGTGATGTTATGGGAATAGAGTTAGGCCTAGAAATGTGTAAGAAGTAGCTGAAGGGGAGATTAGACTCCTGGAATGTCAAACCAAATGTCTCCTCCTTTGAACCTCTGCTGATAGTTGGTTCTCACAGGAGTTAAGAGTGTACTATAGGGCTTCCCTGGTGGTGCAGTGGTTAAGAATCCGTCTGCCAATGCAGGGGACATGGGTTCGAACCCTGGTCTGGGAATATCACACATACCGTGGAGCAACCAGGCCCGTGCACCACAACTACTGAGCCTGCTCTCTAGAGCCCATGAGCCACAACTACTGAGCCCACATGCCACAACTACTGAAGCCCACACACCTAGAGCCTGTGCTCCACAACAAGAGAAGCCACCACAATGAGAAGTCCGCACACCACAATGAAGAATAGCGCTACCCCGCTCGCCACAACTAGAGAAAGCCCGCGCGCAGCAACAAAGACCCAATGCAGCCAAAAATTAATTAATTAATTAATTTAAAAAATATATATGGTAATTTAAAAAAAAGACAGTATTATAATTATGTTTGTGTGTCTGTATCCTCCAGGAGCCTCAGGGCCTGTGTGCTTTTCATCTTTCTATAACAAATCCCCAGGGTTTTGTTTTGTTTTATTTTAATTGAAACTGAATCCCCTCATGGCAAATGGGGGCTGTGGACAACTCTTAATATTCTGTTCAATACATGTTCATGGAACCCACTCCTGTACCAGACTTTGAGGCTACTGAGATGGACCAATCTGGTCCCATCTGGAAGAGTCAAACACAATTCCAATAGGCATGAGGTAGGTGCTATCACCAAGATAATTGCAAAAGTGCAGCTGAGTCTGGGAAATCCTAGCCGATCTCATGTAGAAGTAAGAGCTTATAATTCCTCTAGAAGGAGATGGTGGAATTGACTTAAAACAGCAAAGATGTTAGCCAAAATTTCTCTGAACTAAATAAACCTGCACATACGTTTAGCACTTTGAAAGGTTGTTTATAGCCATCTTTCTCATTTCTTTCTCACCATTGCAAGCATGTTATTCCCATTTTACAAATGAAGAACCCATCTCAGGGAGGTTAAGTGATTTGTCCAAGGTCATACAGAATGTGAAAGGAGCTGCCTCTGCCTCCCTACCACCAACCCTAAGGAAGAACCCCTCACTGCTTAGAGGAAGTTTCAGCCCCTCCCAGATACTTCCAAGGTCTCTACAGACCTCGGAGTCTGTAAGTGGGGACCATTCTTCCCACCCTATTCAGAAAAATGTGTATTGACCACCTACTACTTGGAAGGCATCATCCCTACTCCCTTGTTGGAACCTACTCTCAGAAAAGCACCAGCATTAACAGTCATTTACCTATAGATTAGTAAACACTTTGTCTTCTCACTGTGCAACGTGAGTATACATATATATATAACTCAACCTCTTTGAGCTTTAGTTTCTTTTATTTATTTATTTTTTTAATCTTTTTCTTTAATTAATTAATTTATTTATTTATTTTTGGCTGTGTTGGGTCTTAATTGCTGCGTGCCGGCTTTCTCTAGTTCTGGCAAGCAGGAGCTACTCTTCGTTGCAGTATGCGGGCTTTTTTTTTTTTTAATTTATTCATTATTTTTCCTTCGTTGCTGTGTGCAGGCTTTCTCTAGTTGTGGCAAGCGGGGGCTAACTCTTCCATGTGGTGTGTGGGCTTCTCATTGTGGTGGCTTCTCTTGTTGCAGAGCACGGGCTCTAGGCGTGCAGGCTTCAGTAGTTGTGGCACGTGGGCTCAGTAGTTGTGGTTCACGGGCTCTAGAGAGCAGGTGCACAGGCTTAGTTGCTCTGAGGCATGTGGGATCTTCCCTTCCCTGGGCCCGAACCTGTGTCCCCCGCATTAGCAGACGGATTCTTAACCACTGCACCACCAGGGAAGTCCTGGTGTGCAGACTTCTCATTGCGGTAGCTTCTCTCATTGCAGAGCACGGGCTCTAGGCACGTGGCCTTCAGTAGTTGCAGCACGTGGGCTCAGTAGCTGTGTCTAGCGGGCTCTAGAGTGCAGGCTCAGTAGTTGTGGTGCATGGGCTTAGTTGCTCTGCGGCGTGTGGGATCTTCCCAGACAAGGGATTGAACCCGTGTCCCCTGAATTGGCAAGCGGATTCTTAACCACTGTGCCACCAGAGAAGTCCCTAGTTTCTTTTAAATTGACGTAAAATTCATGTAATAAAAAATTAACCATTTTAAGTGAACTACTAAAAAAGAATGTATATATATATATATATATATATATACACACACACACATATATGTATAACTGAATCACTTTGCTGTACAGCAGAAATTAACACAACATTGTAGTCAACTATATTTCAATAAAATAAACAACACAGTGGCATTTAGTACATTCACAATGTTATGAAATCACATATCTAATTTCAAAACATTTTCATCACCCAAAATGAAACCTCATACCCATTAAATACTTTTTCTCCATTGTTCTCCCCCCCACCCCTTTTAGCTCCTGGCAACCACCAATCTGCTGTCTGTCTCTATGGATTTGCCTGTTCTGAATATTTCATATAAATGGAATCATACAATATGTGACCTTTTGTTTCTGGCTTCTTTCGCTTAGCATATTGTTTTCAATATGTTGTAGTATGTATCAGTATTTCTTTCCTTTGTATGGGTAAACACCATTTCACTGTATGGATATAACACATTTTGTTTATCCATTCATCTGTTGATGAACACTTGGGTTTTTTCCACCTTTTGGCTATTGTGAATAATGCTACAATGAACACTGGCATACAAGTATCTGTTTGAGTCCATAGTTTCAATTATTTTGGATATATACCTAGAAGTGAAATTTCTGGTTCATAATCCTATGTTTAACTTTTTGAGAAACCATTAGTTTTCCACTGTGGCTGTGCCATTTTACATTCCCATCAGCAACACACAAGTGTTCCAATTTCCCCATATCCTCACTAACACTAGTAACTTTCTGGGTTTCTTTTTTACATTATTATTTTATAATAGCTGTCCTAATGGGTATGAAGTGGTGTATCATTGTGGGTTTTTTTTTTTTTTTTTTTTTTTTTTTATGGGGGATTCTGTTCTGCTCTGTTGTTCCTCCAACACTTGTGTTTTATTAGGTATAGTTTGTTCTCTTGTATGCTTTTTTTTTTTTTAGATGTTGGGAGTAGGAGTTTATTAATTTATTTTATTTATTTTTGCTGTGTTGGGTCTTCGTTTCTGTGCAAGGGCTTTCTCTAGTTGTGGCAAGCGGGGGCCACTCTTCATCATGGTGCGCGGGCCTCTCATTATCGCGGCCTCTCTTGTTGTGGAGCACAGGCTCCAGACGCGCAGGCTCAGTAGCTGTGGCTCACGGGCCTAGTTGCTCCGCGGCATGTGGGATCCTCCCACACCAGGGCTCGAACCCGTGTCCCCTGCATTAGCAGGCAGATTCTCAACCACTGCGCCACCAGGGAAGCCCCTCATTGTGGTTTTGATTTGCATTTTCCAAATGATTAGTAATGTTAAGCATCTTTTTATGTGCTTATCGACCATTTGTATATCTCCTTTGTATATCTTCTTCAAGATCTTTGCCCATTTTTGAAGTGCCTTGCTTGTTTTTGTTGTCATTGAATTGTAGGAGTTCTTTATATATTCTGGATATCAATTCCTTATCAGATACATGATTTGCAAATATTACTTCCATTCCATGGGTTGCCTTTTCACTTTGTTGATAGTGGCTTTTGATGCACAGTGGTGTTTCATGAAGTCCAGTTTGTCTATTTTTTCTTTTGTTGTCTGTGCCTTTGGTGTCATATCCAAGAAATCATTGCCAAATCCAAAATCATGAAGCTTTTCCCCTTTGTTATCTTCTAAGAGTTTTACAGTTTTAGATTTTACATTAGGTCTTTGATCCACTTTGAGTTAATTTTTATATATAGTGTAAGGAAAGGGTCTAATTTCATTCTTTTGTATGTGGATATCCAGTTTTCCCAGCATCATTTGTTGAAAAGACTATCCTTTCCCCCACTGAATGATCTTGGCATCCTTATCAAAAATCATTTGACTAGGGCTTCCCTGGGGGCACAGTCGTTAAGAATCTGCCTGCCAATGCAGGGAACATGGGTTCGAGCCCTGGTCTGGGAAGATCCCACATGCCATGGAGCAACAAAGCCCATGTGCCACAAGTACTGAGCCTGCACTCTAGAGCCCGCGAGCCACAACTGCTAAGCCCGTGAGCCTAGAGCCCATGCTCTGCAACAAGAGAAGCCACTGCAATGAGAAGTCTGCCCACAGCAACGAACAGTAGCCCCCACTCACCACAGCTAGAGAAAGCCCACACACAGCAACAAAGACCCAACTCAGCCCAAAATAAATAAATAAATAAATTTGTTTATTTAAAAAAATCATTTGACTATATGTGAGAGCTTATTTCTGGACTCTATTCTATTCCATGACTGTCTTTATGCCAGTACCATACTGTTTTGATTACTGTAGTTTTCTGTAGTAAGTTTTGAAATCAGCTTTGTTTTTTGTTTTTATTTTTTCAAGACAGTTTTGGCTATACGGGGTCCCTTTAGAACTTTATGATGGATTTTTATATTTCTGCAAAAAATGTTGGGATTTGATAGGGACTGCATTAAATTTGTATATTGCTTTGGGTAGTACTAAAAATCCATGAGCACAGAATGACTTTCTGTTTATTTGTATCTTTAATTTCTTTTAGCAACACTTTACAGTTTTTTTTTGTGTTTGTGTGTACTAGTTTTTTCTCTCTTTAAGTTTATTACCAAGTATTTTATTCTTTTTGATGCTAGTGTAAATGGAATTGTTTTCTTAATTTCTTTTCATACTGTTCAGTGTGAGTGTATGAATACATAACTGATTTTTGTGTGTGGGTTTTGTATCCTGCAACTTTGCTGAATTCATTTATTAGTTATCACTTTTTTTATTTTTTGGTGTGGACTCTTTAGAGTTTTCTACATATAAGATCATGTCATCTGTGAACAGAAATAATTTTACTTCTTTTTCAGTTTGGATGTCTTTCTTTTTCTTGGAGAGAATGGAATTATTCTCTGTAGAAATTTTTAAAAGCATCTGTTTCTATGACATCTGTCTATTGACTTGGCAAATGTACATGGTCATTTATCAGGTACTACAGTAAATCTGTGCTGCTTCCCTAGAAGTTGATCAGCAGTATCCTTCACACCCTCCCAGGACCACCCCTGAAATTGATCCCTTCAAGACCATGAAATCTGGGAGCAGAGCTACAGGCTACTTTTCCACTCTCCAGGGCAGTCATCTGGTGGTTCTTACCCCACCTTATGCTGCTCCTGAGCTCTGGTCCTTCTGCCTAGAATTGTCCTTCCCTGAGTCTTCACATGCTTCTCTCTAGCATTCTTCGCATTCAGATTTCAGCTCACAGGTCGCCTCATCAGGGTGGTCTTACCCAATTCTTCCCTCTCTAGACAGCCTCTCTCCCATACAGGTCTCTGGTTTTATGTTCTTTTCAGCACTTATTAGAATTTGAAATTATTTTTTACTATTTGTCTCCCCTATTTAGAAGGTAAGCTACTTTAGGGCAGAGACCTGTAATCTCTTGTTCAGTGCTAGATTAGCATCTGAAATACAGTTCGGGGACAACAAATGTCTGAATGAACATCCAGATGGGACGGGTTTTTATTAGTTTCACTTTACAGACCAGAGTACTCCAAGCTCAACTTTGAGTATAGTTCTTCACTTCAGTGCATGGTTATAAGAGTGTCCTGTACTCAAACCCCACCCCTTATGTCCCAGCTTCAGTTTTTCCATCTTTGAAGTGGGGTGATACTTATACATGCCTCATTATGTCGATGTGAGGATCAAATGTGTTAATAGCTCTAAAATGCTTACATTTATGCTTGGCACGTCTTATTAGTATTCCCCAGCATCCAGCACAGTGCCTGGTACAAGGTGGGTACCCAATAGGTAATTGCTGAATGGGGAATTTTATGATGCAGCAGCTTTGTCAGGTCTTCAATAGATGCTGGGGTGGATTTTTTTTTCAAGCCTCCCAAAGACAATAATCCAGTATAAGAGAAACTGTGTACAAGGTGAAAGTTAAAAAACATCCCAAGAATAGGATGGCTGGGCTTCCCTGGTGGTACAGTGGTTACGAATCTGCCTGCCAATGCAGGGGACACGGGTTTGAGCTCTGGTCGGGGAAGATCTCACATGCCATGGAGCAAGTAAACCTATGCACCACAACTACTGAGCCTGTGCTCTGGAGTCCGCGAGTCACAACTACTGAGTGTGTGCACTACAACTACTGAAGCCTGCACGGCTAGAGCCCGTGCTCCACAACAAGAGAAGCCACTGCAATGAGAAGCCCGTGCACCGCAAGGAAGAGTAGCCCCCGCTCGTCACTAGAGAAAGCCTACACGCAGCAACAAAGACGCAACACAGCCAAAATAAAAAAATAAAGAATAGGATGGCTGTCGAAGAAAGAAAAACAACTATCTGTCACCTTGGAACCTGGTTCAGAGTGATCATGTTTTTTGACATCCAGAAGTGGGAGTGGGTTGGAAATGTGGCTGGTTTTCATGGAATGAGGAGGAGGTTAAACAGGTGAAAGGAAGAGGGTGTTTTTCCAGGTGTGGGTTTACAGTGATGAAGAAGGACGAGCTATAGTTTCTGATTAACAAGTCACTGGTGAGTCTTCTCTGATCCCAGCAGGAGGACCCCAGATTCTTAAACCGCACTTGAAGGCAGAGCCATCAATAGGCAGCTATGCGTGTAAATCACTCTAAGGATTCCTCCCTAATAGAACCCACTTTCCTACTGGTGAATTGGGGGGTAGCATGATTCCCAAAGGTGATTGTGAGGGCATAACATCATTCAAGTTGTCAGGGAAGCTCCCAGAGGGCAAGGAAGCAGTGATGTCACAGAAGGGCAATGGCATCTTGGGAGGCTTCCATCATCAGGGGAGCCAGCCCTGGCCCTTGTTGCTCAACCTCAGTGACAGAGGAGGCAGGTAAGTGTGGGTGTCTCCGATAGTTGTGTATTGGGTCTTTTGGGAGAGGGGAGGGAGATAAACAATAAGACTGCTCTCTCAAGTTTCTGCCCAGCTTCACTGGTCTCTTTCTCCTCACTTTGGTCATCTTTAGGGCTCTCACCTGAACCTACTTCGACACTTGAGACCAAATCTGCTTTATGTGTCACATGGGTAGTCCAAGCTAAGAGGCCAACTGGTGAAAATGTGGAGCAGGGAGGGGTCGGACCTCAGGTGATCTCAGGATTCTGAGAAAAGTGAACCAGCTTTTGAGGCATCCTTTGTCCTTTAAGATCATAGGATGAAGTTCCCTTACTTGAGGGAGCAGAGAGCCTCCAGAGGTTTTGAGCATGCTGCTTTCTGTCTATGAGCCTGCTGTTTCCAAAAGGTTACCAAAATGTCTTTAGTCAGCTGAGCCCTTTCCTTACTTCCAGAGGATAATCTAAATGGAAATCCATGTGTATACATGTGTGACACAGTGACAAAATTTAATTTAGGTTCAAGAGACTGATATCAGAGCTTTTCTGGAAAGTCTCTTCAGACAAGGGAGAAGGGTATCAAGGTAAAATTTCCTGAGTCTCAAAAGCCAAAGGGCTAAGTGAGAATGGAAAATCTAAGGACATGTGAAAGCTATGATACTTTTGGAGCACCTTCTGCAGATCTAAATTCCCATGGATAGTTTGGGAACACACACTTGTGTTTGTATAACTTAATTTGTTCCAAAAAATAACTGATATCTAGAGGTGTAAAGGCCCAGAAGAAAAAGAAAGTGGTAAGGAGAAAGGATTTTTTTAAAGTTCATTAATTAACTTATTTTTGGCTGCATTGGGTCTTCTTTGCTGCCCGCGGGCTTTCTCTAGTTGCGGCGAGCAGGGTAGCGCTACTCTTTGTTGCGGGGCGCGGGCTTCTCATTGTGGTAGCTTCTCTTGCTGCGGAGCACGGGCTCTAGGCACGTGGGCTTCAGTAGTTGTGGCATGCTGGCTCAGTAGTTGTGGCTTGCGGGCTCTAGAGAGCATGCTCAGTAGTTGTGGCACACAGGCTTAGTTGCTCTGAGGCATGTGGGATCTTCCCAGACCAGGGCTCAAACCCGTGTCCCCTGCATTGGCAGGCGGATTCTTAACCACTGCGCCACCAGGGAAGTCTGAGAAACGATTTTTTTTATCCTCTTGATTTTATGAGGAAAACAGAACCCACTTTCAGAATTTTTTCATCATCTCGTCAGTGTTCACTTCTTGGGATAAGGAGGAGGAGGAGGAAGGGAACCTGGGGCTGTAGTGAAGAAAGCTGACACAGTTCACTCTTCTCGTTAACTGGAGCCCACATGGCAGTAATTCCCAACTTGAGGGAGGAGAACCTGCATCCTTAACTTCCCCCTGAGAGTCAGTGATCAGGAAAGCCCTTTCTTGTCTCCACTTTTTTTCTAGTTTCAGTTAATAGGAAACCGGACGGGAGAGGGTAAAACCTAGAGTTACATGGTGCGCATCAATTTCAGGGGTCCTTGAGAGCTGCGCCTAACCTCTGTAGGAGGCGATAGCAGTAGTAGCAATCATCATTGGCAGCATCAGCAATGACCGATCCCCAGTGTTGAGCCCCATATCTCCGCGCCAGGCACTTGCATCATCTCATCCAATCCTAACAAGCCTCCAAGGGTTATCCCCAAGTGAGGAATGAGGAGGAACCGAGGCTCAATTGAAGCACTGGCTGGTCAACGTGCCTCTCTGGTGGCTAGCGGGGTGCAAACCCATTCTGTCGGACCCACCACTAAAACCATTCCTAGGTTTCCGGCCTGAGATTTCCGTGCCTCATTCACGCCTGAAAAAAGTTATCTGTAGCATAGGCGGCTCTGTAGAAAGAGGAGGAATCGCTCTCCACCCGGCGCGGGGCAACGGCGGCCTCCGCTAGGCTCTCAGCGGAACTTTCCTGTCGGCGGCGCATGTTCCCGTCCGGGCGGCCGGGCGCGCGGGCCGAGAGGGGGACGCTTTCTGGCGCGGACCGCCAGCGGAGGCTGCGAGCGCCGCCGCAGGAGAAGACCGACGCTCAGTCGGAGCCAGCCCGCGGCGCCCGGGCCTGGCCGGCTGCTTCCCTCCACCCCAGACGCCGCTGCCGCAGGCACTGCCAAGGCGGGCGCAGAGGAACGGTCGGCCACTCGGCCCTGCCCGGCCCGGCGCGGCCCGGAGCCGCGGCGCGGGAGGTGAGTGCGGGTGCCGGCCCCCGGCTCCCTGCTCGGGCCGCCGGGACCTGCAACAATGGGGCGGAGTGGAGACGCGGCCCGGTCAGTAGTTGTGGCACACAGGCTTAGTTGCTCTGAGGCATGTGGGATCTTCCCAGACCAGGGCTCAAACCCGTGTCCCCTGCATTGGCAGGCGGATTCTTAACCACTGCGCCACCAGGGAAGTCTGAGAAACGATTTTTTTTATCCTCTTGATTTTATGAGGAAAACAGAACCCACTTTCAGAATTTTTTCATCATCTCGTCAGTGTTCACTTCTTGGGATAAGGAGGAGGAGGAGGAAGGGAACCTGGGGCTGTAGTGAAGAAAGCTGACACAGTTCACTCTTCTCGTTAACTGGAGCCCACATGGCAGTAATTCCCAACTTGAGGGAGGAGAACCTGCATCCTTAACTTCCCCCTGAGAGTCAGTGATCAGGAAAGCCCTTTCTTGTCTCCACTTTTTTTCTAGTTTCAGTTAATAGGAAACCGGACGGGAGAGGGTAAAACCTAGAGTTACATGGTGCGCATCAATTTCAGGGGTCCTTGAGAGCTGCGCCTAACCTCTGTAGGAGGCGATAGCAGTAGTAGCAATCATCATTGGCAGCATCAGCAATGACCGATCCCCAGTGTTGAGCCCCATATCTCCGCGCCAGGCACTTGCATCATCTCATCCAATCCTAACAAGCCTCCAAGGGTTATCCCCAAGTGAGGAATGAGGAGGAACCGAGGCTCAATTGAAGCACTGGCTGGTCAACGTGCCTCTCTGGTGGCTAGCGGGGTGCAAACCCATTCTGTCGGACCCACCACTAAAACCATTCCTAGGTTTCCGGCCTGAGATTTCCGTGCCTCATTCACGCCTGAAAAAAGTTATCTGTAGCATAGGCGGCTCTGTAGAAAGAGGAGGAATCGCTCTCCACCCGGCGCGGGGCAACGGCGGCCTCCGCTAGGCTCTCAGCGGAACTTTCCTGTCGGCGGCGCATGTTCCCGTCCGGGCGGCCGGGCGCGCGGGCCGAGAGGGGGACGCTTTCTGGCGCGGACCGCCAGCGGAGGCTGCGAGCGCCGCCGCAGGAGAAGACCGACGCTCAGTCGGAGCCAGCCCGCGGCGCCCGGGCCTGGCCGGCTGCTTCCCTCCACCCCAGACGCCGCTGCCGCAGGCACTGCCAAGGCGGGCGCAGAGGAACGGTCGGCCACTCGGCCCTGCCCGGCCCGGCGCGGCCCGGAGCCGCGGCGCGGGAGGTGAGTGCGGGTGCCGGCCCCCGGCTCCCTGCTCGGGCCGCCGGGACCTGCAACAATGGGGCGGAGTGGAGACGCGGCCCGGGCCCCTGGCGCTCAGCGGCCTGGGTCAGCAAGCGGGTCCCGGCCGCCCAGGCCTTGGGGCGCTGGATCCGACCTAGGGAACTCCAGTGGCCGGAGCCTTGGCGGGGGTCTTCGTCTCCACCCGGGGCCGTGTTGGCTTGGTATTTAGAATTTTTGTAGCCGGGAAAGGGAGTTATAGGGGCACGGAGACTTAACTATAGAGGCGTGCGCTCTTAACGCCTGATGCAGACGCCCTGGAGGCTGGCCATAGCGGGTGAATTGGGGGGAGGATTCGTTTGGAATTGTAGGGGCCTCAGTGTGCCTGGTCCCTAAGGCGAATCGAGATGCGTCTCTCCCTGCCCTCCTTCCCACCCGCTCCACGCCCCCAGGTCCGTGAACTTGGCAGACCGGGATCTGACTGGGGAGAAAGGGTACTGAGTATTTAGCTTCTCTGAGGTAATCGGTGATTAGTTCCTGGAAAGGCAGGAGCTCAGCTTGGCACAGGGGAGTTGAGCAAAGGGCTGGATTCTCCAGCGCCCAGCATTCTGGAGTTGAGTGGTTCTCAGGTAGGGAACTTGTCGCAAGAATGTCTCGGTGAGTAGTGTTGGCTACCTTGGAGTTAGGGTGAAGCCAGAGTTGTGAATTGGAGAGTATAGAGTAGGGTTGGTAGGCTGCTGAAGTTGGAGAATTAGCTTTTTGTGGGCCATGGTGGTAGCAGCCTGTGAGATGAACAAGGGGCCTTTGCAGAGTGGGCTTCCTGATAGAGAATGACCTCTTACTGAGGGGGAGGGATGACTCAGATCTTAGAATTCCTGTCCCTTGCTAGTGGATGTGGCTGACTGTGTTGGTGGCTGGGCACTGAGGTAGATAGTGCTGGAAGGAGCGTTTGGAGGCTGAATTGAGTTTGTTCCTGAATAGAAGACAGTGTGGACCATTCCTTCTTACTCCAAGTCAGAATGGTAGCTGTCATTGACAGTGTTTTAAGTAAAGAATTTCTTTGTGGTATTTGGATCCAAAGCTTTCCTCTGTTCATTTATTATCTCCTTTGTTTTTGAATTGTGACTCATACTTTCTTTTCAGCACTATGGCTGCTCTTTATGATGATAGACAAACTTACACAGTATAATATATATAAATTCTAGGGATTTTTCAGTCCAATTCTAAATCTAAATTAAGAGCCTCTTTTCACTAATTTATGTGTCATTGTTTAATGTATGCAACTCTAGAGAGGGATGTGAAAACTCTAACAGTTTATGTTGTTAAAAGTTCTTTATATCCCTAAACTTCGTTTTCTCCTACTACCGTGAAGTCATTACGTTAAATCTGTTAAATCTTAGTGACCGTCATTTTAACTCTCCCAGGACATTATCTTCACTAGAAGTGTTGTCTGTCTGGTCTGTACACTGTGTCTCATCTGTATCATTGAAAGGCAATGTGCAAACTCCAAATAGCTGAGGCCTGCATCTGTGCACCAGAGCTCTCTCTATGTAGTATTCAGGCAAAAGTTGGTGTGTTGTCTATAGATGAGATATCAAATCTCATATGAAAAAAAAGTGTCAGAATCATTGCACTTTCAGAGTTTGTTTAGAGTGTTAGGAGTTGTAATTGCCTCATTGGAGTATATTATAGTATAAATTTTCAGGTGAGATGTGAGGTAATTCTGACTATTTGTAGTTGTACTGATGGTTCTGGGAATTGTTTTTCCCCTTAATCTTTAAAAAATCATATATTTCCCTTGCACTGTATTATTTCTGTCTGTTTCTTTCTCTCTTTTAAGTTTTCTATCTTAAGTAACTCATTCTTTCATAAACCAATATCTGTTGAATTATGCCAGGCACTGTGTTGGGCACCTCTACAATGGTGATGTTTTTCATGTTTTAATAGTAATAGTTCATATTTCAGAAGTGGCTATAGGTCTATGAAGGAAGAAGTGATTCAGGCATATCAAGCTTTTAATCAGTAAAACCATTGAATAAAGTTTTTAAAAAGTATTGATTTTGACTAGTGACAATTGATTATCCTCATATATTTCCATGGGAAAAGTTCACAGTGGTATGGGGTTGTTTTTGCTTTGTTTTATTTACATACACCTGTTAACTTTAAGTATGCCTGTAGACAAACCACAAGGTAAACATTTTGTTGCTGTGTGTGTCTTGATGAGCTATGATTTACAAATACTGTATATGTGCTTAGGTTCCCCAGGAAGCCATCACACTTTCCTTCCCACTGTGGTTTTGGGAGCATGAAGGCGTTGCTTACTCCCTTTGTCTGGTTCACTGTATGTAGGCTGGGAGTGTCTGCTGATGTCTTGGAGTGCTGTCTCCTAGAACAGGAGGAATAAGATTGAGGTAAGGCTCAGCCTGTTTGAAATTCCTTGCCTCTTAATTATTACTGCGTAAATTATATTTGAATGCTTTTTTGCTTTAATTGTTAATCTCCATTCCTATCTAGTTAAATGAAATTCTGTCCTTTGCTCTCTTCTCTCTCTGTATGTATTTTGGCCAAAAATAAATGAAGAGGTTTAAAATCAAGACACTTAGGTAATAAATAAATTCTTTGAAGTATCTTTCATTTTTCCATCTGGAATATTCACTTAATCAAATAAAATGAAAACTGCTTTATTTTGTTGCTTTGAAGGCAAACTGATTGCTGAAAAATGTTTTGACTACCTCTTAGTCAGATGGATAACCTCAGAAACTCTTGGAAAGAAGGCTTAGAGTGTTTGATTTCTTTGGAAAGATTCTGAGGTGTCTAGTACAATGGAAAGAGCATGATCTTTGGGGTCATCCCATCTCTACCTCTTGCTTGCTTTTTGACCTGCATAAGCTGTTAACCTCTCTGAGCCTTGTTTTTTAATTTAATTTAATTTTTTTCAGTCTGTGAAATGGGGTTAAAATAACCTCTGCAGGTTGTAGTGAGGACTGGAGATGAGGGCCTGGTGCTTAATGGGTGGTCAGTGCTTGCTGTTAGTAGTAGGTTGTGTATATCATTATGTGGGAGTTACTGTTCTCAGTAGTATTAGTAATAAGAGTGTGGCTGGGTGCTATGCATGGATGAGAGGTTCAATTTCCTTGTCTGGTGAGAAAGGCAGCCTTCTGTCTACACCTGTTGGCACCCTGGACAGGTGAGAGAATTGTTGAGGTAGTCTTTATCCAGTACTGGTGGCCGGGAGTCAACACTATAAAGTCCAAGGTCATTCCTGGCACGGGTAGGTTTTTTCCTGGCAGTTTCTATGGAGAAGGCAGGAGGTAACTGGCATGTCCTTGTTTTGGGAACAGTGGGCATTCCCAGTGACAGAGTGCTGGAGTATGCCAGGCAGCATATTCTGTGTGGCCCCTGATCAGAATATTTCTCCAGCTTTCTTCCATTGGCATCAGATACCTGACTTTGGTCTTTTTGCCTGGAAGGCTCCAGATGCTGGAGAGATTTGTCGTCTTTCTCTAATTTGGGCTAGTTTGATAGAATCTAGCACTCTGTTCAGAAATGTTTTTGATGAACAGAAGGTTCACAGGCTTTGTTATAGAATTGTTCAGTTTTATTTTTTCCCTGTGAAAGGGGGGAATAAAGTAGAGAGAAAAATAAGTATGATCCAGACAGAAATGATTCAAAGTAACTGGCCCTAAATCTCTTACAGTCTTCCTTAGTCAAATTCCCCCTCTGTTTGGGGTGGTCTTTAACTTCAGTTAAAAGTAAATAATACTCCTCTGGCCTCAAAATACACGAACATCTAGATCCTGATATGTCTCTACTTCAACAACTCACAAAGACCTTTATGACCTGGCCTTTTTGGTATCTTCCTTTCTAGTCCCTCTTCTGCCACAATTCCTCTGTCACTTTATTTTTTTATTATTATTATTATTTTTTTTTTTTGCGGTACGTGGGCCTCTCACTGTTGTGGCCTCTCCTGTGGAGCGCAGGCTCAGCGGCCATGGCTCACGGGCCCAGCCACTCCACGGCATGTGGGATCTTCCCGGACCGGGGCACGAACCCGTGTCCCCTGCATCGGCAGGCGGACTCTCAACCACTGCGTCACCAGGGAAGCCCTCCTCTGTCACTTTAGGCTCCAGTTATAGTGAGCTCCTTGAATGTCCCAGCATTCTCAGGTTATTTCTCCTACTAATTTTCCTCCAGTTCTAGTGCTTGTTTGACTCTTAGGCTTGAATTTAGTAGGAATTCAGGCACCATCACTTAAAACTCTTCCTTGATTCTTCCCAGATTAGGCTGCATGCCTTTCCTTTGTATGGCATTGCAATCTGTGAAAGCTTCTTTCATAATCACTGTACTCTTAACTTTGGGTATTTTTGTGTGTTTTCTGTGCCTATGTTGTGACCTACGTGAGGGCAGGACCTCGTCTTGTTTAACTGTATATCCCAGTATCTAAACATTTCTGATACAGAAGTAGCTACTCAATAAATGTTTAGTGAAGAAATGAATGACCTCTGCATGTAAAATATCATGAAATCATTCCTTGTGGAGCTGGTGATGTGATGAGAGTTCTGATTTCATGGGTGCCTTAGATCCTGGCTGAAGCAGTGCTTCTGCCTTTGTATTTCCAGGATGCTAAAAGCAATACATAATTTTGCTGTGAAAATGTGTTGCTTATTCCGTATGTTTATGGTTTTGATGCTGGGGAGCTATTACTTGCTCTCTTTAGGTCTTGGCAAAAGTTTCCTTTGGAAGAGAATGTGACAGTTCTTTATGGGTATTATCTAGATCTTCCACTGGCCATTTACTGCTCTGAGCAATTTGTCCTCATGTGTGAAGAACAGTGACTAGTCAGTTTGGGCTACAAGGTCTCTAGACAGCTACTTCCAGCCTGGGTGTGGGTAATGGATTTAACACGAGGATGTTGTGACTTTTGTCAGCTGAGGGACTTTTTGAAGATCCAGCTGAGCTCAATGTGGCCATATTCAGGATATAAGATCATTTGCCCAAACTTTATTTAGGAATTTGAACTCAGTGATTATGAAATTATCTGTATTAGTCCTTTGTTCAGCCTAATACTGTACTAACACTGAAATTGATATATTAGTTCTTTGTTAGGAAGCTCTGTGTTGTGAGTTATTAACCTAGAAGTAATGGAATTGTGCCAATTCATTTAGTCACCCTCTTGGTTCTTCTTAGTGGTAAAATAACTTGAGAATATACTACCTAAATTACTTTGAATTAATTTTCATGGTTGATCAGACCACATAGGAATCCCACTGTCCAGGTGTAAGGAACTCTATTGAAGCCTACCTAATGCGGTTATTCTTTCATGTAGGTGACAAACATAACAGACTGAAGAAAAGGAAAGCATTAAAAGTAACTGTAGTTAAAGATAAAAATTGACATGAGATAAAAAGGAAAACTGAAACAAAGCATAAGGCACTTTAAATGTGGCAAGCAACTGTTAAATTGAAGAAATTTGTGAGCAGTGTTGAAATCTTGTGAAGAAAATTGTTATATAGGTTAAAAGCAATAAAAACATGGACAATTTCAGCCAGCATAGGCACATTGAAGGTGCTAGCACCCATTTATGGTTTTATAGCACCATTGATGAAAGTGATATATAGGTAGAATAGAAAAATGTTTGCTTTACTATGATAAGTATACGTATACCTTTCATATGTATGATATTATAGTTTTATAAAACACTTTGATGTACATTTTACTTTACTACATCCTCCCAGCAACACTGTGAGGCAGATATCCCTATTTTATAGATGAAGAAGCAAACACAAAGAGGTGAAGTGGCTTGCTTTCAAGTTCACAAAGCCAATAAGAAAAAAAGGTGGGACTTGATGCCAGGTTTTCTAAGTTTAGGGCCTTTTTTAACGTCCTCATGAGATATTGTTAGGGCTTCAGTTTGGGGTGACAGTCACTCCTTATTCCAGGCTTCTGGCCAGTAGAGGATACACACAAAGAAGGTAGTGCCACACAGGGAGTAGAGCTTCTGCTCTATTAACAGCAGCCTAGTAACTCTGCAAGAGCTGGGTGTGGGGGGAACCTAGATGGAGCCTCCACCTTCCTCACAGATCCCTTACGGGTTATGAGAAACACCCAAAACCAGGTGGAGAGTTTTTGCCCTTGAAGCCCAGTGACACAAATTGGGATCTTCCTCCTAATCTAATGATGTTTAGAAATTGGAAGAAAAATGGAAATTTGGGAAAGAATCCTTTAAGTGTGATTCTGGATTGAGCTTAGGCTCTTTGTTATTGTGCCATCCACTCTCACTGTCTTCCCCCACCCTATCTCTCTACCTTTCTCTTCTCTACTGTTTCACCCACCTCCCACCTTAGTTTGGATGCTGGTTTGCCATGGTCCACAGTTATATTGCTGCCCTCCCCAGGTCTGAGAACCTGCTTGAACCTTTGCACTCTGCCAGTTGCCAACCCTGAATTCTCTCCCCTGGTTTCTTTCGCTGCCCCTAGGCTGCCCAGTGTTTCTGGGGAGTCAGGAAAATGGGCTGCTTTGGTTGACAGCAGTTCCCACTGCCTCACTTCAGTTGAGCTGTCTCTGCCCCTCCGGGTGCTCTTGTGCTGCATTCTCAGTGTCCCAGTTCCCAAAGCAGCTGTTTGCACGTTTTGCAAGGCTGTTTTTCCCTCAGGCCCTAGACCTGCTCTCTGTCTGCCTCATTCTTGACCTGTGACTTCACTTTAGGGCTTGTGCTCACTAATTTTTTTCCCCTTTCCTTTCTATTATGGCACTTTCATTACTCTTGCTTTTGGAAATTCCTTGACTTTTTTCCTGATTATGCAAGTAATATATGAGCACAGTAAAATTCAGGCATTTTTATTTTTATTTTATTTTATTTTATTTTAAGTTTTTTCGGTTTACCCTTCCCCCTCCCCGGAGACATTTTTATTTTTTTTTGTTTGTTTGTTTGTTTGTTTTTTAACATCTTTATTGGGGTATAATTGCTTTACAATGGTGTGTTAGTTTCTGCTTTATAACAGAGTGAGTCAGTTATACATATATATATGTTCCCATATCTCTTCCCCCGGAGACATTTTTAAATAAGGAAAGGAACCCATAATCCCATGTCTCAATGTTAACCACTATCATGAATTTGGTTTATATATATCCACACTTTTTTCCACTATGTATGCTGACATGGATGTGTTTGTGCTTCTGTATGTGTGTGAGATAAAGTAATTCCTTTTTACAGAAATGGAATAACAGTATATCTACTTTTCTATAATTTGCTTTCTGTCTTCATTTAATGCCTTTATTTTGGGCATTTTCCCATGTTTTGGACACATATCTATCTTTTAATAGTTACGTAGTTAATTTCTATCAATTTTCCTAGTCCCCTGGTGATAGCCATTTGTTTCTTTTTCTCTGCAGTTACAAGCATCTTTGTAAATATATCTTCGTATCTTCTGTACTCTGTATACTTCTTAGGATAAATTCCTACAAGTGGAGTTTCTGTATCAAAAGTTATGCATGTTTAAAATTTTACTAGATATTATCACATAACTTTTTTTTTTTTTTTTTTTGCGGTATGTGGGCCTCTCACTGTTGTGGCCTCTCCTGTTGCGGAGCACAGGCTCCGGGCGCGCAGGCCATGGCTCACGGGCCCAGCTGCTCCGCGGCATGTGGGATCTTCCCGGACCGGGGCACGAACCTGTGTCCCCTGCATCGGCAGGCGGACTCTCAACCACTGCGCCACCAGGGAAGCCCTGTCACATAACTTTTGAAAGATTATATCAATTTATATTTCTCCTTTAACACTGAACATTGTTAATAAATTTAATCTTTGACAATTGAAACCTAGATAACTTTTATTTACATTTCCTTAAATGTAAGTGATGAGCATCTTTTCATGTTTTTGTTTCATATATAGATTCATTGATCAATTAATTGATTGATTACTCAGTTATCTTCTTTCTAGCATCTTCCTATCCTCCCTCTGTCCCCTTTTTGTTTTTACCTACATACAAGGTAGACCCATAGTAACCTGACCTCTCATGCCATCCTAGCCCTCTCCTTCCTGTCCCTTTTATCTAAAATGCAGTTTTACTGCCATTTCCTCACTACTTGCTTTATCTATATCTCTTAATCCTTTGTGGTCTGGGTTCTGGTCCTGTTTTTCTCCTGAATAGTATCTCTGAGTGAATTCCTTGTTGCCCAGACAAAAATTTTTTTCTTGATGTTTGTTCTCCCTTGTTTTGACTAATTCCCCATTCCCTACCATCTTTGCAGGGAGGGAAGCTGCATGTGAGTGGACTTTTTATTATGGAAAATTTCAAACATACAACAGCAGGGATTATAGTATAATGAACCCCATGGACCCATCACTCAATTTCAATAGTGACCAATATTTCCCCAATTTTTTCTTTCAATTGTCTTTCCCACCTTTTTTTTTTTGCTGTTGTTGGCATATTTTAAAGCTAAATCTCAGACTTTGTCACTGAGTGTGTGTCTCTAACTAATAAGAATATTTTTTTTCTTAAACACCATTACCTTGCCATTTTCTACCCTGATAAAAATTAACGTTTCCTTAATAGTGAGGACTTGATATTTAATCCTGGCTTTGATACCTGCTGTTTAACTTGGGCAATTTTTAAACTTGTTTTCTCATCTTGAAATGCAGTGAGATAATGATGATAATGCTGCCTAATAGGGTGGTTGTGAGGTTACCTCATTTATTCCCACATGAAGTGCTTAGCACCGTGCTTTACCTACGTGGGGGCTCAAACATTTTTTGCATTTACTCTGTCTTCATCTATCCATTCATTCAGCAGATATTTATGGAACACATATCTGTCAGCTGAAGAGGAGGGACTGACCTTGGCTTCTAAGATTCTGCACTATCCTGATTCTCTGCCTGCCTCTCAGATGTTTAAAAACCCCTTCCTGGGCTTCCCTGGTGGCGCAGTGCTTGAGGGTCCGCCTGCCGATGCAGGGGACGCGGGTTCGTGCCCCGTTTCGGGAGGATCCCGCGTGCCGCGGAGCGGCTGGGCCCGTGAGCCATGGCCGCTGAGCCTGCGCGTCCGGAGCCTGTGCTCCGCAAATGGGAGGGGCCGCGACGGTGAGAGGCCCGCATAACGCAAGAAAAAAAAAAAAAAAAACCCCTTCCTTTTTCCTCCTCGATGTGGATGTAACCCAGGTTTGTTGTTTTTTCTTTTCTATTCCCTCTGTAGTCTGACCCTCAGAAATCTAGCTCTTTCACTCCCACCACTTCAGGCTATCCAAGTGACTCAATTCTATAACCCTGGTTTCTTTACCAAGCAAGAAACCCACATTTCATCCTGGCTTTTAGACATGTCTTTCTGGTCATGGGAATGAGTGTAAAGTGCCCTGAACTGAGTCTGCCTACCAGGGCTTCACTCAATCTTGCCATGAACTCCATGGCTTGGGCAGTTCAGTCACCTCTCTTGATCTTGGTGTCCTCAGTCAGAAGGATGGTAGGGCTGGATTAGAGTCTGAAGTCCTGTGCAGCTTTAAAAGCCTCTCAGCTGTGAGAAGGTGGTTTCAGAAAAGTCCTGCTCAGCATATGTGGGACCACGTGCATCATTCTACTCCCCAAACAAGTTTCTGGCTTTTCCCATCTGGCCTCTCTCAGGATATCCAGGCTTCATCCTATGGCTTTTCCCTTTCATTTGTTTTCAACATAGGGCCAGTTATCCTGTGGCTAGTTCTTCAGTTAATCCTGACTCCTGGCTCTTCCAGAAACATACATTTAGCACTTTTCAGCTTTGTGTCTGTATTCACATTGTTTTCTTTGGCTGTCCTATTCACATTGTTTCTCCTGAACCTGTGTTCTGGCCGATTGAATTTCTGACCATCTTTCTAGACTAAGTTCAGGTGACAGCTTCATCCACATTGGAAGTGAGTCCTCCCTCTTCTGACTCTCATGACTGGCAGTACATCAGTAACATTTCACAGTATGCCTGGTGCTTCAGCTATTTGTGTGTGTAAGCTTTTCTTCCCTCCTAGTGTAATCTCCTTGAGTATAGGTACCACGTTTACACTGCATGTAATTTTGCATCCTACAGTGTCCAGCACAATTCTTTGTACTAAGAGTTTGCAATAAATACTGATTGAATAAGTGACTGAGCTAAAGTAGACTTTGCTTCAAGTTAAGAACACTTAAGGAAATGTTTTTATTTTTATTTTATTTATTTTTTATTTTTTTATTTTTTGCGGTACGTGGGCCTCTCACTGTTGTGGCCTCTCCCGTTGCAGAGCACAGGCTCCGGACGCACAGGCCCAGCGGCCATGGCTCACGGGTCTAGCCACTCCGCAGTATGTGGGATCTTCCCAGACCAGGGCACGAACCCATGTCCCCTGCATCGGCAGGCGGACTCTCAACCACTGTACCACCAGGGAAGCCCTTTATTTATTTTTTAATAAATTTATTTATTTATTTATTTTTGGCTGCGTTGGGTCTTCGTTGCTGCACGCAGGCTTTCTCTAGTTGCGGTGAGTGGGGGCTACTCTTCGTTGCAGTGTGCGGGCTTCTCATTGCAGTGGCTTCTTTTGTTGTGGAACACGGGCTCTAGGCGCATGGGCTTCAGTATTTGAGGCACGCAGGCTCTAGAGCACAGGCTAAGTAGTTGGGGCGCAAGGGCTTCAGTATTTGAGGCACGCAGGCTGTAGAGCACAGGCTAAGTAGTTGTGGCGCAAGGGCTTAGTTGCTCCGCGGCATGTGGGATCTTCCCGGACCAGGGCTCGAACCTGTGTCCCCTGCATTGACAGGCGGATTTTTAACCACTGCGCCACCAGGGAAGCCCAAGGAAATGTTTTTAAACCTAAAAGGCCGAGCTTGTGAAATGGTACTAATTCAGGTACTAATTCCTTGACCTCAAAATTCAAAGAATCCTCTGCTTTCCTGTCCTGTCTCAGAGTTGGGAAGATTTTCCAACTCTTTGGGTAATACAGTTTAGCTTCTCCAAAGCATAGCTCGTCATACTACATACTGTCATCATGGAATAGCTAAAGGTAATCACCAACATTAATTGAAAGCTAACTTACCGTGTGCTAGGCAATATGCTAATTATTTTTTTCACTTAATTAAAAGAAAGTCTTACATACGTACTGTTATTCTCATTTTATAAGTAAATCTAGGTTTAGAGAAATTAAGTAACTTCTTTAGTATTCCTTAGTTACAAAGTGGCAGTGCTGGGACTCTGACCCAGGCCATCTCGTCCCAGAGCCTTTATTCTTCACTAGTGTGCTGCTTTCCTGTCCAAAGCATGTTTACTACCAGTTGGCTCTTTTATGTTTATTTTCTAGAACTTATCAAATATCTTGCATGGATTTTTTCATTTCTCCCCACCAAACCAGCCATCCCTCTACTGTTCTTTCTGATTTTGGTGAAGGGTACGACAGACTTCAAGCCTCAGTTTCATATATAATTTTTCCTTTTCCTTCCTGTGACTTTTCCTTGGTAATGCCTTACCCCTTCTCCATTCTTTCTGGTTTCTTTCCTCTTAACCCAGGGCCTCCAGGTATAGTCCTGGATTATGATGGTTGATTTTCCTTTCTTCATTCTCTCATTTTTATAGTCCTTCTGAAAGGGCTGTCTGTCACCCATTTCTCTCCAGTTAAAAATCCTTCTGCTGTTCCTGTAGCTGGGGTTCCTAAAGCCAGTTTTCAAATAGTGCTCCACATAGTTACCAGTGTTCTTTTTTTTTTTAATATTTATTTATTTATTTATTTGGTTGCACCAGGTCTTAGTTGAGGCAGGCGGGCTCCTTAGTTGTGGCATGCATGTGGTATCTAGTTCCCTGACCAGGGATCGAACCCGGGCCCCCTGCACTAGAAGTGTGGAATCGTTGCGCCACCAGGGAAGTCCCACCAGTGTTCTTTTTAAATTGGGAATTCAGATAATGCCACTTCCCTGCTTGAGACCCTTTAGTGGCTCCCACTGGGGGCACATGGACTGTGGGAAGGATTACATGGAGACAGATACTGAGGCCACTTCCGAGCTCAGCAGAGAAGGGCTCGATGGCATAATAGTTATGTCTGCCTGAGGTGCAGACAGGAGAGTGGTGCCAAGTGCCACATATTTGCCAGTTTTTATATAGGACGAAGTTCAGACTCCTAAACAAAGTCCTCCGGAGACTGCTGGATCAAGATCTGGCCTGTCTACTTCTCACAGTTTCCCCATTTACTCCCCCAGCCTCTATTCCTATGGAACTGTACTTTTGCATATGTCATTCCCTCTCTCTGAATGACTTCATCAGTCTCTTCTTTTTTTTTTTTTTGAATTTTATACAGCAGGTTCTTATTAATTATCCATTTTATACATATTAGTGTATACATGTCAATCCCAATCTCCCACACCACTGCCCCACCCCACCCCCCACCACTTTCCCCCCTTGGTGTCCCTATGTTTGTTCTCTACATCTGTGTCTCTATTTCCATCAGTCTCTTTTTAAGGAAAGAAGACATTGTCCTTTGACGTTCAGATCTGTTGCCTCCTCTGGGAAGTCTTCACCAGCCTTTCCACGCAAAATTATTTCCTTCTCTGTCCTGTAGAACCTTTTCCTTCCTCCCTCCCTCCCTTCCTTTGAAATATAATTCACATACCATAAATTTCCACCATTTTTTTTTTTTTTTTTTTGCGG
>NW_006778765.1:972338-974828 GCF_000442215.2 Lipotes vexillifer
CCCGTGTCCCCTGCATCGGCAGGCGGATTCTCAACCACTGCACCACCAGGGAAGCCCCCAATTGCCACCATTTTAAAGTGTTTTAATTCAGTGATTTTTAGTATATTCACAAGGTTATGCAACCATCACCACTATATAATTCCAGAACATTTCCTTTCTTTTTTTTGTTTTTGTTTTTTGATTATTTTATTTATTTATTTTTGGCTGCGTTGGGTCTTCATTGCTGCGCGCGGGCTTCCTCTAGTTGCGGCAAGCGGGGGCTACTGTTCGTTGTGGTGTGTGGGCTTCTCATTGTGGTGGCTTCTCTTGTTGTGAGCATGCGCTCTAGGCGCGCAGGCTTCAGTAGTTGTGGCACGCGGACTCTAGAGCGCAGGCTCATGGTTGTCACCCGTGGGCTTAGTTGCTCCGCAGCATGTGGGATCTTCCCAGACCAGGGTTCGAACCTGTGGCCCGTGCATTGGCAGGCGGATTCTTAATCATTGTGCCTCCAGGCAAGTCCCAAAACATTTCTTTTCTGCAAAAAGAAACTTGTACTCATTAAGCGGCCACTCCCTAATTCTTCCTTCCCCCTACCCACTGGTAACCACTAATCTACTTTCTGTTTCAATCGTTTTGCCTATTCTGGGCATTTCAGATAAATGGAATCATATAGTATGTGGCCTTCTGTGACTGGTTTGTTTCACTTAGCATAATGTTTTCAAAGTTCGCCCATGCTGTAGCATGTGTTAGTACTTCCTTCCCTTTTATTGCTCGATAATATTCCACTCTGTGGATATGCTACATTCTGTTTATCTAGTCATCAACTTTAGTCATATGTTATACTTACCAGATTGTTCATCTTATGTGTTTACGTATCTGTGTCAGTTGACTGGATGATTCCTGGAGGGCTCCAGTCATCACTCTGTGACCAGGGTTCTCTCATCTGTGTATCTTTAGTACCTACCAGTACTGGTCAATACTAGATGCTTAATCAGTACTTACTTATTTTATTTTATTTTTTAATAAATTTATTTATTTATTTATTTATTTATTTATTTTTGGCTGCATTGGGTTTTTGTTGCCGTGAGCGGCTTTCTCTACTTGTGGCATGTGGGCTTCTCATTGCGTGGCTTCTCTTGTTGTGGAGCACAGGCTCTAGGCATGTGGGCAACAGTAGTTGCGGCATACAGGCTCAGTAGTTGTGGCTCGTGGGCTCTAGAGCACAGGCTTAGCAGTTGTGGCACATGGGCTTAATTGCTCCATGGCATGTGGGATCTTCACGGACCAGGGCTCGAACCTGTGTCTCCTGCATTGACAGGTGGATTCTTAACCACTGTGCCACCAGGGAAGTCCCAATCAGTACTTATTGATGAATCATTTTATCTCCCTTTCCAGAAAACCAGACACTTTCTGCCTTTTCAGTGCGCCTCAGATCCAAGTCATGACTCCTGTGTGGAATGTCTTCTCCTCCCCCCCTCACTTGTCTAATTCTGCCTTGCTTCAGGGGTTGCCTCAAGGTTTGCCTCCACCAGGCTTCTCATTGCGGTGGCTTCTCTTGTTGTGAGCATGCACTCTAGGCACGCAGGCTTCAGTAGTTGTGGTGCGTGGGCTCTAGAGCGCAGGCTCAGTAGTTGTCGTCCATGGGCTTAGTTGCTTTATTAAGTGCTTAATGCACTTAATAAAGTGCATTTATTAAGGCACTTAATAAATGTAATCTAACCTATGTCCTTAAGTAGATTGACACTAAGCCTAACAACACTAAGATTCCCTTTTTTCACTCCCAATAAAAAGGTGCTTTAATTTTTTAATGGAATTATAGCTAACATTTTACCTTGCTTAAATTGCAGAAGGAAGAAAAAGAGAGAGTAAGAAATAATGATTGATTGATTGATTTTAATATTTATTTATTTGGCTGCACCGGGTTGTTTTTGCGGCATGCGGGATCTTCATTGCTGCTTGCGGGATCTTTAGTTGGGGCATGTGGGATCTAGTTCCCTGACCAGGGATCAAACCTGGGCCCCTGCATTGGGAGTGCAGAGTCTTAACCACTGGACCACTGGGGAAGTCCCCAGAAATAATGATTTAAATAATGGGGTAATTTATACTCAGCATTTTACTCCATGAGTACCCAAAGGCAGTGGATGCAGTCAGTGTTGTTAGTTAATATGATTGACAAAACTTATAAATGTAAAGACTTCTTGACCGTTGGCAGAACAGAAATTGTTTAGGTGGTGTGGTGATGAGTTGGTAAGTATTCAGCAGTGAGGGGATGGGGAGGAAGAATTGAGGGCCAATGAAGAATTGCTGAACTGGTCCAAGCAGCAAGATACACGAGAGGTTTAATTTCTGAATATTATACCCTTTTGGGAATATTTTTGGTATATACATCTACAGGAATACATACATAAAACTATTCATACTGTATTTATATGTGGACAATAGAAAAGTCTTTTCAAGGGTGACTTTAACTATTGATGATCTTTTTTTTTTTTTTTTTTTTTTTTTTTTTGG
>NW_006778765.1:974869-981166 GCF_000442215.2 Lipotes vexillifer
GTACCTAATTTCCAGTTTTAAAGTTTTATAAAAAATTTGGCGGTTAAATTTTTTTTTTTTTTTTGTGGTACGCGGGCCTGTCACTGTTGTGACCTCTCCCGTTGCGGAGCACAGGCTCCGGACGCGCAGACTCAGTGGCCATGGCTCACGGGCCCAGCTGCTCCGCAGCATGTGGGATCTTCCCGGACCAGGGCATGAACCCATGTCCCCTGCATCGGCAGGCGGACTCTCAACCACTCGCCACCAGGGAAGCCCTGATGATCTTTTTTATGTGCTGCTTTAGGCCCTCATGTGAGCCCTGGCTGAGACGGGGTCCTTGTAATAGACACCCAGTGAACTTTTGTTGGCAGTGTGAGAGCTTGCCCTGTTGGTCACTGGATGTGGCTATGGATAAAAGCAGTCACAGCCTGAAAAATATGATGCAGCTCAGGAGGGGGATGAGGTCAAACAGGATTTGTTCACTGATGGTTTGAGAATACATGTATAAAGATACTGATTTTACAGTTGTAAAGTTCTATCTATTACTGTAAAACAAAAGAATAAAGAAGAAAGTAATAAGTTTTTTGGTAAAACTGTCACTCAGATAAAAATGGTTAACCTTTTGGTGCATTTCTTTCTTGTCTTTTTTTTCCCCTATGCATATATAAATACTTGCACATGTGTAATTCTATTTTTTAAATTGGGATCTAAATATTTATAAGTTTTTTGCACTTTTTATACAACATTATATTGTAAAAATGGTCTTGAAAATCTTTCCCTGAAATTTGTTCTACTGTATCTATTTTATGTTCTCAGAAAGACTTTTCCTCTAATAGGTCAGAAACCTCTTTGGCAGAGCCATCTGTTTCATATATTAATAGATTTTTTCATGAACCTCACCAGGTCTGTCTTGCAAGCTCTGGTTAGGGCAAATTAGAATTCACTGATTGACCCAATCGGTGCTCTCAGTACAGATTCCTCTATCAGAGACTTGTGACCTGGTCTCATCTGTCAGCTGGGCCATGTTAGACTTGCCCTTCATCTACTGACTCTGCAGTTGATATTTCAGATTAAATGTTTAAAAAAAAAAACATTTTAGATGTTTAGAGGACGGCTTTTGGGGTTTTTTTTTGTTGTTTGTTTTGTTTTTAATCAAAACCATGTGCTCTGGCAGCATCTTAAAGAACAGTTCCATGTCAAGGGCATTTGGGCAAGTTTTTCTCCTTTGAAGACTCATTTCTGTTAATATTTCATAAGTGAAAGTAGCAAGTAATACCTTGTGACATGTATAATCTGTACATTCCTTATAAGAAATCAAATGTGTGAAACAATAGCAGCATCAATAAATTAGCCTGTTGAAGTGGAAACTCTTTTTCACATTTACTGTGTTTGAATTTTGTCTCCATTGATATTCTTCCTTCCCCAGGTTATATCTCTCCAGCTGCCTAACCTCTCATAAGGAATCTTGAATCTTAATCTGAATAGAGCATTTAGTTCATACTGCTTACATAAATCTTACCTTTGGCATAGCAGGGAGAATATCTATGTTCCAGATACTTTTCATTTAGTAACTTTGGTGTCTTACACTTGGTAACTTTTGCCTCACCTGACTGCTTCAGAACTGGTACATTCTAAAGCCTTCCTTGGTTCCCTTCTTGAGCTATGGGTTGGCCTTTTGGTGTGGGTTATTCTAGCTCTCTCCATGTCTTTACTTCCCTACTATTTTATCCATTCATTGTTTGTAGACTTGGTTTATCCAGTTTTGTCTGGGAGGAATGCCTGTTTTCTGGGCTTGGGGCCAATTTTTACTTAACTTTTGGGTAAAACTACAGTATCCCAGCTGCTATTTCCAGAGATGAGCTCTCTGAAACCAGTTTTATTTGTTTAGAAACCAGATAGCACATATTATGGTGGAAGATGTTACACACATTTTAGAAATAAAAATAGGCTCTCCCTAAATGGGACATTGGTTGCCTGTATGATAACCAACACACTGATGTGTATTGTACAATTTCAGCTACCAGGGCTTCCAGGTGGGCTGGAGCTGTGATAAGGCTATAGTGTTTTCATGAGAGACACTGTAAAATAAGCTTCACATCTACATAGGATTTGTTTGTGTTGTGTTAAGTTATTGAGTCCTTATTATGTTACTGGTTTATATGCTGCATGAATACTTGCAGCACCTGAAGTATAGATGTCATTACCCCAAATGAGGAAGAGGTAAATTTGCTCTGGTTAAATGGCACCATTAACTAGGGTCTCTCTTGACATCTAAGAGTTCCCACTCCATGATATACTTGTTGCCTCTTCAGCAGTGCTGATAGTAAAAACTGGGCTATATTGTAGCATCTGGTCTCCAGTCTGGGTTGGTGTCTGAGGAGGAAGTGACAGCAGCACCATAGGCCCTGGTTAGGGAAACCTGGAAGAGAAGTCTTATGTGTCTTTTTCACCTGAAGAATAGTACCCCACTAGCCCTGTTTATTTTACCTCCTAAATAGTTCTCAAATCTGGCCTTTCCTCTGGCTTTTTTACTGGCTATTTCCTGTCTTCTCTTATTCCATCTTACAATTTCTTCCAGCAAATATTTCTTCCAGACCATGTTTTGAATACTTACAATGTGCTAAATACTGAACTGTGTAATTTCACAGTACAATTTACATTTATATTATATTCTTTCACCACCTCATTCTCTTAATAATCCTTGAAGGTAAGGGGTACCTCCACTTTACAGGTGAGGAATCTGTGGCCCAGAGAGATTGACTTGCCTAAGGTCACACTGAAAAAATGAGTTGGGATTTCAGTTTGAAACTGCATATACCTATGCTTTTATATTCTATAACATTCTATGGTACAGAGTGATCTTTATAAAGGACAGAGCTCGGGCTTCCCTGGTGGTGCAGTGGTTGAGAGTCTGCCTGCCGATGCAGGGGACACGGGTTCGTACCCTGGTCCGGGAAGATCCCACATGCCGCGGAGCGGCTGGGCCCGTGAGCCATGGCCTCTGAGCCTGCGCGTCCGGAGCCTGTGCTCCGCAATGGGAAGAGGCCACAACAGTGAGAGGCCCGCATACCGCAAAAAAAAAAAAAGACAGAGCTTATCATGTTATTTTGATCTTCCTTGTAGGATAATAGCCAATCTCCTTAACATATTCAGGGTGCTCCGTGACCTTTGCCCTGTTGCTTTTCCAGGTTTATTTTCTACTCTTCCCCCATACTCCCTACTTTATGCTCTAGTAACACACCCTTCTTGGATTTGTTTAATTTCACATTCTGCTCTTTCTTGTCTCTCAATTATTGTTCATAGAGTTCCCTGTCTTTGAACTCTTCCCTCCTCTTCTCTATTCATCTCCATTATCTTGTCCCCTCTATCCCCTACCCCACTTCCCACCCCCCCACCCACCCTGCCATTGCCTAACTGTGTCCAACTCTTTTTTCAAAACTCGCTTTGGGCCTCATTCCTCTTAATGCTTGATCTGACCTGACCTGTGTTTGCTCTTTATCTTTGTGTCCCCAGTAGATGGTAGTTGTTTAATACGTTTTTGTTCAGCTGAGCAGAAGTTTTGGAGGTATCACTCTCTAGAAAGAGACATTCTAGAGACCACCAAACTTTCTTCTTGGTGAGCTGTTTTGTCAATTTTAATAGAGTAGATAACGGTCAATTTCTGACATGAGGGATGTAACCTGTTATTAAAAAGGTTTTTCTGATTTTAGTACTTGAATGTATTAGAACTATCTTTGTGGAACCATCTTTTTTCTCCCTTTCTTAAAAAAATTTTATTTATTTATTTATTTAGGCTGTGCTGGGTCTTAGTTGTGGCACACGGGATCTTCGTTGCAGCATGTGGCATCTTTTAGTTGCAGCACGTGGGATCTTTTTAGTTGTAGCATGCAGGCTCTTAATTGGAGTACTCATGCAGGATCTAGTCCCCTGACCAGGGATCGAACCTAGGCCCCCTATATTGGGAGTGCAGTCTTACCCACTGGACCACCAGGGAAGTCCTCTTTCTCCTGTTTTAAATTGGACTTCTATTGCTGTTCACTATTCTTTGTTGGCTAGTACCCTGGCTAGGAGGCTGAATCCTTAGGTAATGGATTTGGTTTCATATGGTGTATGTGCTTTCCAACTGTTGGTTCTCAGTCATCATCTCTTCTGTTCTTTCTCTGAAGCTTTATAGAACAGCCTGATTCAAGATCTCAGAGCCTCTCTATGTTAGGGTACAGAGAATATGCATTTTAGTAAAAGAACTTCTTGATTTCTAAGTCATGGTTTTTACACATCACCACTCCCCTGCCCCCTTGTGTTTATCAAAAATCACCAGAGTCAGCAGTTCGAATGTAGAATACCATGGCATTTGCTTCATCACTTCACTGAGAAGCGTTTATTCCTTTTAAACTCTTTTCTGTGTGTAAGCATTCAGTAGTATCTTTAGTGAGTTTTAACTTATTGTTAAGTCTGCACATAATGAAAGTATTGACTTTCCCTGACATTGGAAAAGGCCCAGATATGGGAGGATTAGTTATGGTGGCAGAGTATCAGCTTGTCCTCTACAAATCATGATCCCTTTTTCTTTGCTGAAGTTCTGTTCACATAATTCTTTAGACATGCTATGGTTATTTTCAAATCTTCCTTAAAAATCAGTTACTTCCTGTTGTTTAGAGTCAGCTCAGAGGGAGACAACTTTTGGAAAGCAAAATTAAATAATTGATTCAGCTACTGATGGGCTTTTCAGAGTTTGTCCACTGGCTATAGCATCTTTATCCCAGTGTTAATGCGTTATATAGATACAAGCCTTCTGAAGTGGTTGAAACTGCTACCAGGACCCGGTAAGAACTCAGGTTCTTACCACAGGTCAGGAGTATCTTCCCCAAAGCAGTGAAGCAATTTGTCTGTCTGCGTTACACAGGAAAACTACAAATGCCCACTTTGGTGTGGGCCCCAATTAGCAGAATGCAGTCGATTTGGGGTCCTCCTTTATATGTAACTGAAGATACTGATTTGTTATCTAGGATGCCTAACCAAATATAGAGTAAGGACTTAGAAATAGAGGGATTACCTCAGAAGTATAAGTGGGGCTCTTGGTGTCTGCCCTTTAATCCTCTAAAAAAGAGGCTAATTAATTTTATTAGGATTCAGTAAATCATAGATATATATGGCTTCTTGAGTAAACCAGATATAGCCTGTTGAAGAAACTAGGCCAGATGTAATGTTATAATAGGGAGAAAAAAGAATTTAAAGGGTACAGTCACAGCTTTGTGGGAGCATGTAGTATATGTTATTTGTATGTTTATAATAGGATGCTATTAAGAAACACATGAGGATCATGTGTTTGATTCCTTTTTACAAATCTAAATGAGGGAAGCTTTTTTTTTTTAATATTTGTTTATTTGGCTGCACCGGATCTTCGTTGTTGGCACGCAGGATCTTTAGTTGTGGCATGAGGGATCTTTTTAGTTGAGGCGTGCAGGATCTAGTTCCCTGACCCGGGATGAAACCCGGGGCTCCCTGCATTGGGAGTGTGGAGTCTTAACCACTGGACCACCAGGGAAGTCCAGTGGGAAGCTTTATTTCTTCCCATTTTATTGATGATAATGGAGGGTGTGGAACACCTGAAGGCAGTGTCTAGAGATGAGAACAAAGAGGACTTTTCAGTCCTGTACAGCACAGTCTGATTGCCAGTCTCAGATGCTTTGGGAAGCCTACATAAGTTGCCAGGATTGAGCTTCATGAACATGTGTAAAGATTGAGCCTCCTCGGTCTCAGATTCTTTTCTGTTGAGATTCAGACCTTTTGTCTATAGGGTTGCTTAACACCAGTGCCCATGGGCCCCCCTTCCCTTGTTTTTAAGGAAAGGAGGCTTTTTTTTTTTGGCTGCTGTGGGTCTTCATTGCTGCACTTGGGCTTTCTCTAGTTGCAGTGAGCGGGGGCTACTCTTCATTGCAGTGCACAGGCTTCTCATTGCGGTGGCTTCTCATTGCGGAGCACGGGCTCTAGGCACGGGGGCTTCAGTAGTTGTGGCACGTGAGCTCAGTAGTTGTTGCTCGCGGGCACTAGAGCGCAGGCTCAGTAGTTGTGGTGCACTGGCTTAGTTGCTCCACGGCATGTGAGATCTTCCTGGACCAGGACTCGAACCCGTGTTCCCTGCATTGGCAGGCGGATTCTTAACCACTGTGCCACCAGGGAAGTCCCAAAGAAAGGAGGCTTTGAGGCAGCAGTACCATCAGTTTCCTGGGCAGCTGACTGGCCTTTCCCAGGAATAGTCCCCTTGTTGAGCACAGGCTACCGAGCAGAGAATAGCCTTATGTCCTTCTGTTGCATTCC
>NW_006778765.1:981176-988300 GCF_000442215.2 Lipotes vexillifer
ATGTTCTCCCTTCACAGTATAGGTAGATTTTTAGGAATCTGACCCTCTTGTCTCTTGCTTTTGTATGATTAGTCCCTCCTCTGTTTATACTTTTGAATTGTGAGCTCATCTTCAGTAACGCTTTATCTTGGTGGTCCAGGTTGAGGTATATGCAAGAGATGTTTTACATTTACTTCTAGGCAACTAGGATGTATCACTTGCTTGGGGCCTCGGTTAGTTTTGGTTAATTTCTTGAACCACCTAGGTAAGTATGTACTTCAACCTCAAACTGGTTTGAGGGCAGACTTCTGGTTACAGATGCCCACTGGATGGATACCTTTTTTCTCCCCTCTGACCTAGATTGACACAAGATTTTATGTTGTCTTCTGTGTTGGTGGTTAGATTTTTTCTAGACCACTCTATCATAAGAGTATAACTCTTCAACATCCTGGCCTTATGTAGAGGTCGCAGTCCCTTCTTTTTGCTTCTTTGAGCCCAGGGTATTATCTCTTTATCCCCCTGTCCCCCATCCCATCCCCTGCAAGGCTGGCACCCTCCTCTTCTCCTAGGACTGCTGCAGTGTCAGCAGTATTTGTTTGTGTTTTCAGTTTGCCTTTCATCATTACTCCTTGGGGATTTCTCTTACTTTTTTTTGTGAAAGCAGTTGTGCATTTAGAATGGATACTTATATAATTTTATCCATATTTCTAGGTGTTTTTGCAGTGGGAGAATTTGCGGGGTCTCCCCCATTGCCAAGGGGCCAAGCGGGACACTCTTGTCCAACTTGTTAGATGTACTTTGTTCATTGTGGTGCTATCTTGTTGGTTTCCACCAGATAGTTTCTAGAGCTGTTGATCTGAAATCTTAACTCTGGTGCTGTCCTGCCTTCATGACTCTGGTATACCCAGTATTCAAGTATTCACTCTCAGTTGATAATTTCTTTTGCAGATAATTTTATAGGCTTTTGCTACAAAAGTGGAATCAGTGGGGAAGCTATAAGTGGTGCACTTAATCTTGGTTTGTGTTCATTCTGAAATTTGAAATGGAGTGCATTTCATAGTTCTTGATCAAGATAACAGCAGTGCTAACAGCATTTGTAAAATTGCATGGGTTGTGTCTACCTAGAGGGTTGGGATAGGGAGGGTGGGAGGGAGACGCAAGAGGGAAGAGATATGGGGATATATGTATATGTATAGCTGATTTAGTTTGTTATAAAGCAGAAACTAGCACACCATTGTAAAGCAATTATACTCCAATAAAGATGTTAAAAAAAAAACTGCATGGGTTCTTTCCATCCTTCTATGTGAGTGGCATTTTTTAGAAGCCTGTCCAAGTTCAAAATGTGTAATTATTTTTAAAATTTCAGTATTTTATTTATTATAAAGAGTAAAATACAGCTTGTATAATACTAATATCAAGTCAAAAATCTAAGTATAGGCCTGCCTACTATGTCTTATCTACACTGGTGCAAAAATAATGTATGAACTTCATTAAGAGCAGAACTATCTTAAAACAGAGACTTTTGAATGTGAAGAGGCCCACCTGTCAGAATTGTTTGTTATGGAAGGCAATATTTTTGTTTTTAGTTAATGGGAGAGATGATAAGGAGAGTCTGGAAATAGCTGTGTTGTGGGGGTGTTCAGTAGTTTATCTATTAGTATGACTGAGTGGCGTCCTCTAGCCCTGGGTTTATAACACTCTGCAGATGCCACCATTGACTTAGCTGGGCCTTTTGTTCAGCCTTACTGTTATATAACAGTGAGTTGCACTCCTTATTCTTGTATGCTGTGGTGAGCAGGAGGGAGGATTAGCTCCTCGTCCTGTCATTTTTCTATTACTCACTCTCCTCCTCTTTTGGGGGCATTTTTATTTTGGCTGCAGTGCTGGGGCAATGTCCACTTGAGAATAGGTCACAAGAATATTTAATGACTACTTGTTGACTGAATGACTAGAAGATTGGAACTTTATTAGCCCTCTTTCCCAAATGCAGGCCTGGAATGTCTGTCCTTGAGATTTGGCAGTTGTCTCTAGGTGTTCCACTTTTATTCTTCACTCTCAGTCAACTAGATTGTTCTTGGATGGTGGTTGCCAGCTGTTTTAGGTTGGCATAGTGAGTGCTGATGAGGCAAAGGTTTGGGGTTTAATTCCAGGGTACAGCCTCACCCTGGTTAAAGAGAAACCATGCTGCCCCAGACTATACTGTTAATTGCACTAGGGTGAATGAGTATCCTTGGGCACCAAGGGACCATGTAAGAGAGTATAGATGTGTTTAAGGCATATGTTTATGTAGGGGAGAAAAATGCATCATAAATTTCCTAGTGGGACAATAATGTCATTTTTCATTTTTGTATTAGGGATATAATTTTAAATTATGATTCAATTTGATTTGGCATTTGGTATTTATTCAAATGCTACCGACATCTTTGGTGTCCAAAAATGACTTTTGTTGTTTCTGTTTTGGAGGCTTATGGCTTCTTGCTCTACATCTGAGTTTTCTTTCTTGAGGCCTATATTTATATCACCCCCACAGTGCCTGGCACAGTGTCTTTATCACAGAAGGTACCTAAGCTTGGCCTGAATAAATTGCTAGCCCTTCTGCCTTTCCCTTTGACCATTCTTTCTCCAAATAACTTTCTTTTTTTAAAATTAATTAATTAATTAATTAATTTGGGTCTTCGTTGCTGTGCGTGAGCTTTCTCTAGTTGCCGTGAGCAGGGGCTACTCTTCATTGTAGTATGCAGGCTTCTCATTGTGGTGGCTTCTCTTGTTGCAGAGCACAGGCTCTAGGGCCTGTGGCCTTCAGTAGCTGTGGCACACGGGCTCAGTAGTTGTGGCTCTTGGGCTCTAGAGCGCACGCTTAATAGTTGTGGCACATGGGCCTAGTTTCTCCGTGGCATGTGGGATCTTCCCAGACCAGGGCTTGAACCTGTGTCTCCTGCATTGGCAGGCAGATTCTTAACCACTGCACCACCAGGGAAGCCCATCTCCAAATAACTTTCAGCCACTTTTTTCTTTAAAATATTTCCTCAAGCTTTTATTTCATCTCAGCCTTTGCCCTTCATCCCCACTATCATGACAATATCTCCTGGCCATAAAACCCCTGTGTGAATTATTTTGGTCTCTTCATTATATCACCTCTCATTTGGTATATTGAAGTTTGGCTTTGTCTCTATGGAATAGCATCTTTATCTGAAGAGTGATGGGACGTACCCGACTGGGTATGCACACACACACAGGTCATCTTCCAGTCTTTGACAGATGGCCCTTTTTCCCAAAGGTTAGCATCCGTTTTTTTCTGCTTACAAAAATGAGGTTTTCCTGCCGATCCTCTTCTTACTTGCAAAATCTATAGCCTGAGTTTTGTCCAGACTCCATATGCTTTTTCCCCAGAGACATTATAGGAGTATTAATTTGAAAGAAGAAGCCTTTTTTCTACTTTATTGGCTTTAGGTCAGGTGCACACTTTCTTTCCCACTTATCTTTGCTAATATTCAGATGTCACTGGTTTCTTCAGTGTTTATGTCCAGTGATAGACTAGAGAGAGACTTACAGTGCAGCTTTTAAGTTAACTCTGATTGGTTCAGCGGTATGAATCTTAAACGACATATTTTTACAACGTTGGAGAGAGAGAGAGAGGGAGTGTGTGTGTGTGTGTGTGTGTGTGTAAGAGCCTAAGAACTGGGCACAGGTTGAATAACCTTTGCCATAAAGTAACAGTGAAACACATAATCTAGATTGCTTACATGTTTCCTTGGAAGACTGTTCTAAACTGGGCCACATCTACACAAAGAGGGAGGGCAAGCCAGTGAGTCCACTTTCTACCTGCCTGTGGCATGCTGTTTGCTTATGACATTGATCAGACGTAGAGGCTTCCAGAGGGAACCCAGGTGAGATTTGCCTCAGAGATGGATCTAGTTCTTGCTGGGCTCAGGGGAAGAGGGAGGGAAGTCTACTCCCTAGCAGGAGGACATACTGCCTGTTGATGGGGATGCTGGGAGGCTTAATTAGCCTTTTTAACCCTAAGTTATTGTGTCTTAAAGGAAAGGAATTTCGTTACTTATTTGTTACTGATTAACTAGGGAGAATAGTTAGCTAGGTAATCTTTCAAATCTGTACTTTGAAATAAGATATTTTTGTACTCGTTAAGTGTTTAAATCTTTGGAGAACCAGAAACAGATGATTTTATTCTAGTCCTTGTTAACTGTCTTTTAGAAGGTTATTTTTTAATTTTTACCCCTAAATACTTCATTGTATATCCTAAAGACATTTTCTTACATAACTGCAGAACAGTTCTCAAAATCAGGAAATAAAATACTGATACAATACTATTATCTAATCCATAGTCCATATTCAGTTGCATCAGCTATTGTCTTCAGTACTGGCTTTTATAGCTATTTTCTTCCCCAGGTCCAGGACCTAATCCAGGACCTAATCCAGGATCCCACATTGCATTTAGTCTCCTTTAATCTGAAACAGTCCTTAGAGAATTGTTTTACATATGTGGTAGGATGTGCACAGTTAGTCCTAGGATGATTCCAATTCTCATTCTGATCCTGACTTCCTCATGCATTCTAGAGAAGGGTGATGCCACCTTGAGAGTCAAGGCATTGTGTTTGAATGGAACTCATTAGTGTAATTCAGTTCTTCCACATTTTAGTAGCTACTAATAGGTTTGGTTGTCAGAGTGGGTGTGTTGGCCAAGGGAGGGGGGAGGTATGTAATAGACAGGTGATGGTTAGACTCTACGTATTTTATTAATTTTTAATAATTTTTTTTCTATACGTATTTTAAATTGCTTAGGTCACTAAATGATCCTCCTTGGTTCTGCTATTTTTTTTCCTAAATTTCATAATCAGTTTTTATTATTCATTGAAAATGTGGAAAACGGTGTTGGAAACAGATTTGGTTTATCTGTGATTCTTTTCTTCCTTTGTGATTTGAGGAGGTGAACCCATTATAGATTCCCATTTACAAATTTGTGTATCATGTAATTACTAATATAAGTCAACTGGAAATGTGACATTTAGTAGTTTAAAGGTACAGGTTACCTGTTGCATTGAAGTAAATGCCACAATTTATTTTTGCATGTGGGAAGTCAAGAAATAATGGATCTTTAAATTTTCTATTCTTTGCAGATATAAATTTTTCCTGTGATTTGTCACTTATAAATCCTTGTGACATTGGGATGTTTTCCAGCACCAATAACCAATTCTCTGATTCTCTGTATACCAACTGGGTGTTGAACAATTTAATTCTGATACTAACTACCCAGAGTTAGTGCAGACTCTACAGGTTAAGGACTCAGTTCTGCAAGACTGCCCCGACTTCACATACCAGCCACAAGTCCTTGACTACCCATACTTCTCACTGACAGACTATAAATCAGGGGTTCCTATGAGCCTCTGTTTAGGTTCAAAATTTTGCAAGAATGACTCATAGAACCCAGGAATATACTTATGTTTACTGGTTTATTTTAAAGGATACAACTCAAGAACAGCCAAATGGAAGAGATGCATAGGGCAAGGTATGGGGTGGCAGGGGTTGCTGTGGAGCTTCAGTGCCCTTTCCAGGTTCCACACTCCCAGCATCTCGATGTATTCACTGACCCAGAAGCCCTCTGAATCTCAGTGTTCAGGAGTTTTTATAAAATTTAATCTCCAGTTCCCTGCCCCCATCTTGGAGGCTGGTGGGTAGGACTGAAAGTTCCTGCTAGTCATTTGGTCTTACTGGTGACCAGTCCCATCCTGAGGCTTTCTAGGGACCCCACCCTAAATTACTTCATTAACATAAATTCAGGTCTGGTCAAAAGGGGCTTGGTATGAATAACAAAAGACACGCCTATCACTCAGAAAATTCCAAGGGTTTTGGGAGCTCTGTGCCAGGAACCAGGGGCAAAGACCAGATATATTTTTGTATTGTGCCATAGGCACCATAAGGGGTCTACACCTGACTAGCATTACCATTCATTTTAGAACCGTGAGAAGTGGAGCCAGAAGAGTTTACCTATGTCGTTAAGGAGCTGAGTACACAGAGTGCCCATGTCACTGACACAGCCAAAGTGAGAAACTTGAGTTGCCATAGAAATACAATTATGTGAATATATATTGCAAAATAGTAGTCATCCATTATTACTTTTATTTATAGTAGATACCAATTTAGGAAAAACCCACAGTATACAGCCTCTATATGATGTAGGTATAATTATTTTAAAAGAAATAATAACTGAAAATCTAAAGTGATCAGCAACAGTTCAGAAAGTTAGTGGCTAGTTATAGTATAGAAGGATTTATGTCAGGGTCCCTGCTATAGTCTTATTTTTAAAAGCTCTGATTTGATGAAATGCTACTTGCATAGAGCTTTTTAGGATTGTGTCTCGTGGGTAGGTTGACTAGATACAGCGAAGTCTATACCAAAGTTCATGCTGAATGTTTGCAGGGCTGTGAAGGGTAAACCATCCTCTCTGTGCACAGCTTGTAGTTGTCTGGGTCTGAAGCATCCGGACTGAACTCCGTGGCTTTATGATAGAACTCTTAAGAGAGGGAGGGGTCTCAGAGGGCTAGGTGAAGAGACTGGTGAGGGAAGTGGAGATGGTTGTGGTGGGGGAGTCGGATGGGACACCAAGCATGATTTGGCTTCTCTCCAAGCCTCTTCAGTCTCACCATGTAGTAGATAAACCTGACCTGCTTTTAGGCTGATCTGGACTCAGGGCTGGCTTAGGCTCCAGGAAGCCTAGGGAAAGTGGGCCATCCATGCCCCTGCCAAGTTGGCCCTTATCTCTGAAATCCCTGTTTTAAGAAGTTAGAGCTATGTGGAAAGAGATACAGGACTCACAAGTTGAATGGTAACATATTTAGCCAGAATTGCTTTTACTCTTGCCTCATACCCTGTATTTAGAGATCCAGGGATCTTACTTTTTTTTTTTTTTAACCACTCTCATATTACACAGATCTGATGTTTTAACATATGTGGTGTATGTGTGTGTGTGAGAGAAAGAGAGAGAGAGAGATTTTTTCAGAGCCCAGATTTCTCTGGGGAGCAGTGGCTATGTCACACAGGCTTCTCATAGCCAAAGCTGTCATCCCTGCTTTAGCTCCTATCTTCCCAGCTCAATTGTTTATTCTCTCCCTCCCCCCCTCCCTCTCTTT
>NW_006778765.1:988323-991536 GCF_000442215.2 Lipotes vexillifer
TCCCCCCCCCCCTCTCTTTCCCTCTTACCCCTCCCTCTTCTTTTTTTTCAGCTGCCTCCATAGAGAATGAAATGAATCTTTCATTTGCTCCCCTCAGTAGTGGCCTTCTAGGGCTTTACTCCTACTTATTCAAAACTCCTGGGACTGGCTCTGCAGGGATGTGCTTCTCAGAGACCTCTTGGATGAAGGGCATAAGCCAGGGAAGCTTTACGAGGGGGGCAGTGTACACAAGGAACCTCAGCCCTTGGCTATTTTAAACAGGATGTGGATAGCAGAGATTCAGTGGTAAAAGTGAAAATTTGACTTTGAAAATGTAGTATTAACTTCAGTTATTGAGAAAATTTGCCCTTGATGGTTAATTACATTTATAAAATAACCTGTGTATATCATTTATATATCAGGTTAATTTTGTGTTTTTTTATTTGAATATGGTATGGAGTATTTTATGATGTTCATGTAATGTGGTCCTCTGCTCGTTACATTAAAAAAAAAAAACGCCAAGTTTTCTTTCTTTGTGATACCTGAAAATTTGGGGGAAAAGACCATTGATCTTAGAGTTTTGTTGTCTTAGGAGAGCAAGTTCTCAAACTTACTCTTAAAAATTATTGAAGACCCCAAAGAACTTTTGTTTATATTGGTTATATTGGTCAATATATGCTGTATTAGAAATTAAAACTGAGAAATAAAAAAAAATTAATTTAAAAATAATAAAATAATTATGTTAGCATAAATAACCTTTTAAATGAAAAATAACTATATTTTCCAAAACAAAAAAATTAGAAGGGTATCATTGTTTTACACATTCAAAAATTTGAAAATGTCTGAATGGACAGCTGGATTCTCAGATCTGGTTCTGCATTTAGCCTGTTGTGACTTACTGTTTTGTTGTTGACTTATTGTATTGTTAAAGTACATGAAGAATGTAGTTGGAGAAGGGAGGAGTGTTTTAACATCCTTTTCAGATAACTGTGGGTATTCTTTGTTTATTTTTTATTTTTGGCTGCTTTTGGGTCTTCGTTGCTGCACGCAGGCTTTCTCTAGTTGCAGTGAGCGGGGGCTACTTTTCGTTGCAGTGCACGGGCTTCTCGTTGCGGTGGCTTCTCTTGCTGCGGAGCATGGGCCCTAGGGATGCGGGCTCAGTAGTTGTGGCTCACGGGCTCTAGAGCGCAGGCTCAGTGGTTGTGGAGCATGGGCTTAGTTGCTCTGCAGCATGTGGGATCTTCCCGGACCAGGGCTCGAACCCATGTTCCCTGCATTGGCAGGCAGATTCTCAACCACTGCGCCACCAGGGATGCCCCACTGTGGGTATTCTTTGGTACTATACCGGAACGCCGAAAAATGGTAGTTTCTTCAAGGTTAATTGTTACAGAGACTTTGAAACCATATCAAGGAACTTTTTGTATTCTGTTACATTAAAATCCATTGGTCTATCTTGCACTTTGAATGGCTCTTTAACCCATGCATGATTTTGACTTTCTGGCTCCCTTGAAAGGGTTTTGAGGACCCTCAGGACCTGAGGGAAGCACCCTTTAAAAACTGCTGTCATAGAATCTGGAAAGGGTCTTAAAGATGAAATCAGGCCCATCTTTCTTCTAGGCTGGAGTAAGAGGGGTAATGGAAGTTGTGGGAGAACTGATATGCCCAAGGTAATGCAGCTAGTTTCCCATTGAGCTGTGACTATAATTTAGGTTTCTTGACTGATTCTTTAAACTTGGCTTCAGTACCTCTGCTGTGCTTGGTGCTGGCCTCACTGCATTGCCTTTTGGGAGTTGTCTCCTGTGGCCCTGCTCCTTGGAGTCTTGAATGTTTGTTCACCTTTCCTTCCTTATTTTGTCTTAATTTTCTAATTGCCAAAAGTCTCTTTAGATTTCTAAATAAAATATTTTGATCTCTTGTCAGTTTAGCTCTGTGGCTGCTTGTGTGTATTAAATGTGTTTTTAAGTAACTGATAGTCAAAAGGCATTTAGGCTACGTGGAAGTTTGAAGTACACATCAGGTCTTTATCTTGCACAAGAAAGGTGTTTTGAAATAACTTTAGAGCTCCACAGTCGATCTCACAGCAGATTGGAAGAATCTTGTAGATACCCAGGGAGTACTAATATATATGAACTGAACTCTTTTTCCCCTTTGAATTATGTTAATTCTTTGACTAATGGGTTTCTTTGAAGGGGTGTTGCTTAAAGTTTTGGGCTGAATGTTTTCATGCTCTGAAAACTTTCCTCCCCTTGTAAATTAGCGTAAGTGCATGGTTTTGTTTATATTCTTAATGGAAAAAAGGTGTGAGTGGCACTTGCTGTTGAATTGCTTTGAGATCATTTGAGGAAATTTAGTATTACTTAAGGTCACCAAAATTAATGAGGACATGGCAGTTTGGAATGGATTGTTTTTATCAAAGGCAGGATCAGGATGCTGCTGAGGAACACAAAGACATCTCTGAAATTTCACGGGCTGTCCTACAGTGGTGAAGCAGTGTGTGATTGCATTTTTCAGTGTGGAGTCTCCAGGCATGGGCTGCTTTGTGAACAAAGGCTTTGTGTGTGTGTGTGTGTTTTTTAGTATTAGTTGTTTTATTTGTTTTTGTATACTGCAGGTTCTTATTAGTCATCAATTTTATGCATATCAATGTATACATGTCAGTCCCAATCGCCCAATTCAGCACACCACCATCCCCACCCCACCGCGATTTTCCCCCCTTGGTGTCCATACGTTTGTTCTCTACATCTGTGTCTCAATTTCTGCCCTGCAAACTGGTTCATCTGTACCATTTTTCTAGGTTCCACATACATGCATTAATGTACAATATTTGTTTTTCTTTTTCTGACTTACTTCACTCTGTATGACAGTCTCTACATCCATCCATGTCTCAACAAATGACTCAATTTCGTTCCTTTTTATGGCTGAGTAATATTCCATTCTATATATGTACCACATCTTCTTTATCCATTCATCTGTTGATGGGCATTTAGGTTGCTTCCATGACCTGGCTATTGTAAATAGTGCTGCAATGAACATTGGGGTGCATGTGTCTTTTTGAATTATGGTTTTCTCTGGGTATATGCCCAGTAGTGGGATTGCTGGATCATATGGTAATTCTATTCTTAGTTTTTTAAGGAACTTCCATACTGTTCTCCATAATGGCTGTATCAATTTACATTCCCACCAACAGTGCAAGAGGGTTCCCTTTTCTCCACACCCTCTCCAGCATTTGTTGTT
>NW_006778765.1:992353-994466 GCF_000442215.2 Lipotes vexillifer
CTTCTGCTAACTTTGGGTTTTGTTTGTTTTTCTTTCTCTAGTTCCTTTAGGAGTAAGGTTACATTGTTTATTTGAGATTTTTCTTGTTTCTTGAGGTAGGCTTGTATAGCTATAAACTTCCCTCTTAGAACTGCTTTTGCTGCATCCCGTAGGTTTTGGATCATCGTGTTTTCATTGTAATTTGTCTCTAGGTATTTTTTGATTTCCTCTTTGATTTCTTCAGTGATCTCTTGGTTATTTAGTAACGTATTGTTTAGCCTCCATGTGTTTGTGTTTTTTATGTTTTTTTCCCTGTAATTCATTTCTAATCTCATAGCGTTGTGGTCAGAAAAGTTGCTTGATATAATTTCAATTTTCTTAAATTTACTGAGCCTTGATTTGTGACCCAAGATGTGATCTATCCTGGAGAATGTTCTGTGCGCACTTGAGAAGAAAGTGTAATCTGCTGTTTTTGGATGGACTGTCCTATAAATATCAATTAAATCTATCTGGTCTATTGTGTCATTTAAAGCTTCTGTTTCCTTATCTATTGTCATTTTGGATGATCTGTCCATTGGTGTAAGTAAGGTGTTAAAGTCCCACACTATTGTGTTACTGTTGATTTTCTCTTTTATAGCTGTTAGCAGTTGCATTATGTATTGAGGTGCTCCTATGTTGGGTGCCTATATATTTATAATTGTTATATCTTCTTCTTGGATTGATCCCTTGATCATTATGTAGTGTCCTTCCTTGTCTCTTGTAACATTCTTTATTTTAAAGTCTATTTTATCTGATATGAGTATAGCTACTCCAGCTGTCTTTTAATTTCCATTTGCATGGACTATCTTTTTCCATCCCCTCACTTTCAGTCTATATGTGTCCCTAGTTCTGAAGTGGGTCTCTTGTAGACAGCATATATATGGGTCTTGTTTTTGTATACATTCAGCAAGCCTGTGTCTTTTGGTTGGAGCATTTAATACATTCACGTTTAAGGTAATTATCGATATGTATGCTCCTATGACCATTTTCTTAATTGTTTTGGGTTTGTTTTTGTAGGTCCTTTTCTTCTCTTGTGTTTCCCACTTAGAGAAGTTCCTTTAGCATTTGTTGTAGAGCTGGTTTGATGGTGCTGAATTCTCTTAGCTTTTGCTTGTCTGTAAAGCTTTTGATTTCTCCATCGAATCTGAATGAGATCCTTGCTGGGTAGAGTAATCTTGGTTGTAGGTTCTTCCCTTTCATCACTTTAAGTATATCTTGCCACTCCCTTCTGGCTTGTAGAGTTTCTGCTGAGAAATCAGCTGTTAACATTATGGGAGTTCCCTTGTATGTTATTTGTCATTTTTCCCTTGCTGCTTTCAATAATTTTTCTTTGTCTTTAATTTTTGCCTATTTGATTACTATATGTCTCGGCATGTTTCTCCTTGGGTTTATCCTGTATGGGATTCACTGCGCTTCCTGGACTTGGTGGCTATTTCCTTTCCCATGTAAGGGAAGTTTTCAACTCTGATCTCTTCAAATATTTTCTCTGGTCCTTTCTCTCTCTCTTCTCCTTCTGGGACCCCTATAATGCGAATGTTGTTGCGTTTAATGTTGTCCCAGAGGTCTCTGAGGCTGTCTTCATTTCTTTTCATTCTTTTTTCTTTAGTATGTTCCGCAGCAGTGAATTCCACCATTCTGTCTTCCAGGTCACTTATCCGTTCTTCTGCCTCAGTTATCCTGCTATTGATTCCTTCTAGTGTAGTTTTCATTTCAGATATTGTATTGTTCATCTCTGTTTGTTCTTTCATTTTTCTGGGTCTTTTTAAACATTTCTTGCATCTTCTCGATCTTTGCCTCCATTCTTTTTCCAAGGTCCTGGATCATCTTCAGTATCATTGTTCTCAATTATTTTTCTGGACGGTTGCCTATCTCCACTTCATTTAGTTGTTTTTCTGAGGTTTTATCTTGTTCCTTCATCTAGTACATAGCCCTTTGCCTTTTCATCTTGTCTTATCTTTCTGTGAATGTGGTTTTTGTTCCACACGCTTCAGGATTGTAGTTCTTCTTGCTTCTGCTGTCTGCCCTCTGGGTGTGTGTGTGTGTGTGTGTGTGTGTGTGTGTGTGTGTGTGTGTGTGTGTGTGTGTGTGTGTGTGT
>NW_006778765.1:994489-1004643 GCF_000442215.2 Lipotes vexillifer
GTGTGTGTGTGTGTGTGTGTGTGTGTGTGTGTGTGTGTGTGTGTGTCTTTGTGTGTTTATTTCCTCCTGTGTGTCTCTCCCTGCCAGGGGTTAGTCTAAGGGCCGTGCCCACATGATTAATTCTGCTGATTCTTGGTCAGGCAACACTTTACAGACAGGTGTCGTCTTTTAATTTAGCAGGGCAGAAGACCCTTTTCCTTCACTCTCAAGGTTGCTTTGAGAGGCTCAACTGGGATTGGCTGTGTGTTTCTTCGTAATTATAGCCTCCTTTTAGCAATCCCAATATATTACACTGTAGAAATTAACATATTACTTAGGGGTTGAATATTTACCTTTCAGAGTGGTTCTGTTTGGAGTTCCTTTAAATAGCTAGTTCTCCCATTTCATTAAAATAGAATTTGAGTCCCAGAATTTGCTTTGTAGGAATACAGGTCCTTATTAAGGTGCAACACACCCACCATGATCACTCTCCTAGTATCTCTGTGTCTTAGAGGCAGCGCTTCTCTTCACTGGAGGTTGAAGCAGTGTTTCACATGGGATGAGCAAATGGGGAGATGCATTTTTTTCCTCATCAGCTTTTTTCTCATATCTGTCTAACAGTTCTACTAAGAGCTAATTGTTTGAATCAGGGCTGCCTTCCCTGTGTTCTGAAAGGCTGTGCCCACATGGAAGTGTCTGTGTGGGTGGATGGAACCCCTTAGAGACAAAGTTTAATTGACTCTGCTGCTGCCCCCCCAAGATCAGCTTTTCCTCTGCCATTTTCCCTTTGTTGCTTTTTGAAGGTGATCAGTAACAGCAGAACCTGCCCCTTAAGTAATTGGTATGGTTCTTAAGAGCTGAGAAAAGAATTCATTGTGTCCTCTATTTAAAGAAATTTAGTGGCTCATGGAAGGGAAGGAAAGAGAAAAACCAGATTTGATGGGACTTAAGAAATCCATTACTTTCCAGTTTCTTTGTTATGGGCATCTGATGGCCTGGGTACTATTTTAAAGTTTCCTCTGTTTTTAAAATGTTTTGAGAAGGGGGCTGGATCAATGTCTTTCATAGTCTAATATATGTGGTTGTTGAATGTTTAATTGATGTTTGCTTCTCTCTGTCAGGAGCTTGGGGCTGAGGTTGTTTTGAAGATGTTTGTTAACTGGGGGTTTACAGGCTTTTCATTGTTATTGCTGACCTCTCAGTGATTGTTATTCTTCCATCACCACACAATTTCTTCTCTAAAATGACAGGAATTCAGATTACCTAAAGGTACTTGCTAATTAAAAATTGTTCTCTAAAAGCCACTCCATAATCAGCCAGGCTCATTGTAAGCAAAACACTTATTAAGCAGTCGAGAATGAAACAGGGGGTTTATGCTGATTATGAACATTAACTTCCAAACAAGAGTAGTTGCTGCTGAATTATCATTATACTAATATTTAGAAATAAATTTCACTTCTAAACCTGCTGATATTTAATTGGTTTATTACTTCCTTTCTAAAGCCTAATGAACTAAAGATATAGGTTTCCTTCAGAGACTTGGAATCTGCTTTGTCAGTGAATGGTAGCTCAGCATTAGTTTTATATATATATATATATATATATATATATATATATATATACACACACACACATATATATTTTTTTTACTACTTATTTTATTTTATTTTATTTTATTTTTGGCTGCATTGGGTCTTCGTTGCTGCACGCGGGCTTTTTCTCTGGTTGTGGCAAGCGGGGGCTACTCTTCGTTGCATTGCGTGGGCTTCTCATTGCAGTGGCTTCTCTTGTTGTGGAGCACAGACTCTAGGCGTGCAGGCTTCAGTAGTGTGGCACATGGGCTCAGTAGTTGTGGCTCGCAGGCTCTAGAGCACAGGCTCAGTAGTTTTGGTGCATGGGCTTAGTTGCTCCACGGCATGTGGGATCTTCCTGGACCAGGACTCGAACCCGTGTCCCCTGCATTGGCAGGCGGTCTTAACCACTGCAACACCAGGGAAACCCAGCATTAGTTATATTAATATTTATTTGTGGATCACTTTTCTTCCGTGTACCTTAATGCCCTTTGTAAATGTTTTTGGAAGTGTGTTATTAATGCAAAAATTTGAGTTTTATTTCAGCGGCCATGGCTCACGGGCCCAGCCGCTCCACGGCATGTGGGATCTTCCCAGACCGGGGCACGAATCCGTGTCCCCTGCGTCGGCAGGCAGACTCTCAACCACTGCGCCACCAGGGAAGCCCTAACTGAGCAGTCTTAAACTTAAATTCCAGTTTTCCAAAATTCTAAAGGATCCAGTTTGCTTTGTTTTGTTTCTGTTTCTGTTCGGAAGAATATAGAAATTCTGTTTCAAATTGTGTCTGGACCTTAATAAGAGATTCCAGTTCTGGAATAGTATTTGTGTTGAATAATTAGAGACGTGTGTTTCCTTCTTTTTTTTAATTTTGGAAGATGAGAGGAATTTTAGGATGACCTGATTCTGGATGTGGTTGTCTACAACAGTTTGTCTTATAAAAGATTATTTATCTTGTGCCCTTCTCCCCCACATTTTATTATTAAAAAAAGTATACCAAAAAATTGAAAGAATTGTTGAATCTTCATGTTAATATTTTGCTATATTTGCTTTAGCACAAAACAATCCGTCTTTCTTTGTCTTGTTTTTTCTTTCCGCTCAAGAAGAAATGACCTTGCTAATATAGTAAAGTGGAGAGAGAAACAGATAGACAGACATGCATAGTGCCTGACACATAGTAAATGTAATAGAGCTGGTTGGCAAGAGAGAGAGTGAATGTGAATGAATGAATAGGACATGCTTCTAGTTTAGGATACAAAGACGCAATTCCCAGCTAAATCCCTGCCATTAGGGCTTTACTGTTGGGTCAGGAGGTGAGAAACCAAAGAAGGCAAACACTTTGCCAGGTAGCTCATATGAAGCCTTTGGTGAAGGTCAGCATGGTTAGCATGGCTGCTGGAGTTCTGGAGTTCAGAAGAGGGAATATGATCCCAGAAGACTGGGGCAGTTGACACAGGCTTCTTGGAAGAAATGGAGGTGGAACTGGGCCAAGAGGTAGGGCAGAGCCTGAGAACAGAGATGTGGGCACAGGGGCATTCTGAGCCATGGGGTGCCTGAGGCTACCTATGTATTTGGGAGGAGTGACAATGTGATAAATAGCCAGTTGCCTGTAAGCGCTTTATTCAGGTGATTGGAGAGTGGACCATCTTCCTTGTAGTGCTCCAAGGCAGGGCCCACTTCTTATTCCCTGAGCACTCCCAGTTATTCCTGCTCCAGGGCTCTGCCTTTGCTGCTCACTCTGCCTGGACTCAGTCCCTCCGGATGTCTGTGTGGCTCCCTCTTCCTTTGGCCTCTGCTCAGTGAGAACTTTCCTGTTCCCCCTCTATAAAATAACAGCTCCTTCTGGCACACACTAGCCAACTAGCACCCTCTAACATACTTTTTTCTTCTTTCTACTGTGTCCCCAAAGCCTAGTACAGTGCCTGTGATTATATATACATGTATATGTATATATAGAGATATAAAGAGTTGGTGCTCAGGAAACAGTTGATGCATGAAGGAACGAACAAATGGGAATTCTGAGGTGTTTAGGGCGTTTGGGCAAGAAAATATCTTAAAGGGACCAAACAAGCAGGTAAGAGAAGCTTGAGCTGGGCAGAGAGTCACCAAAATATGTCTTAGGGCCAGTGCCCTTGTGGGGAAGGTTGAGATTTGGGTATGGTTAGCTGACCTGCTTAGAAAAGCTCCCAGGGAATTCATCCTTGACGTTTTCTCTTTGAAAAATTCATGCTCCTAAGTGAAGCCTTTGGTGATTCTGATGCCTCTTGTGCTCCTCCTAGGATCCCTGCAGTGGACCATGAGACGGTAATGTCCACTGAGGACCTCTGGGAGCCATGTCAGACGAATCCGCCTCAGGGAGCGATCCAGACCTGGACCCAGACGTGGAGCTGGAGGATGCGGAAGAGGAGGAGGAGGAGGAGGAGGAGGTGGCAGTGGAGGAGCATGGCAGGGGTGACGAGGAAGACCTGCTGGATGGTGAGTGACTCTAGTGAGTGACAGAGGTTGCCTTATCTTTATTCTAATAGAATTTTTGCTGAGACAACTTGGTGTTGGCAGTTGGATTTCTTAGGTCATCATCCATCATGAGAAGGCAAAGACTGGAACATAGCAACAATGAACTCATATGCTCTTCCCCAGGAAATAAATTGTTGTTCCTCTATATAAGCCTCACTTTAGTGCTGGAAGGACCTTTAGCATTCACCTTGTCTTTGATGATGTGCAGGTCTAAAGATTTGAGACTGGAGCATGCTTGTTCAAGTCATGGAGGGAGTCAGTGGCAGAGTTCCTGTGGTGAGACAAAGAGGTGGTCTGGTGGTCACGGACCCATCAGCTGGCCACAGATAGGTGTGAGGATAACCGTGAGTGGTCTGTGAGTTTCCCAAGTTACATTGACAATTCTGCTTCTGTGAAGATGAGGAAGTTATCTGAGGAGAGATTATTAGATGGGTTCACAACTCCAGAAAGCTTATTGCATCTCCTGTAGGGCTGCTCTGCCTCCTAGCTACTTCAAGTGACTATAAATTGCTCCTACTGGGAGAGAACTGCCCCTCTGTAGCTGGTGGACCCCTTCTGGGCTCCTATTTGGTTTGCTTGGCTCACCCTTCCTTTGTCCCCAACTTGCTGAAGTGGCATTGGACTTTCCCTTTTCATCATTAGTCTAATGTTAGGTCATCTGGCCAGCCACACAGCTTCTCAATGAAGTCTAACCTTTCATGGCATAGGATTTGGTTGTTTGTAAGCTTCCTGTTGACCTAGGAATAAAGTTTTTGTCTTTTTATAACACACCAATATTCAGTTTTATACCTGAACATTGCACTAGATCGTCGTTGCTTGGATCTTCAGGAGCCTAGGAAGATGCATTCCTCCATTCTCCAGGATTCCAGGAAATGAGCATCTATCCTCTTCGTTTGCTGATGTTACTGTCTTCAGTTCTCATTGATCCTAACAGCTGCCATATGGTTCAGGGATCAATTTTCTGTCATTTAAACTGTCTAGAGGCCTCTACCCCATTTCCAGTTTACCTCTGGCAGGAAATTACCATTTCACTCCCCCACCCCCTACAACAGCATCTTCTGCTATCCACTGCCAGCTTGTTCAGCTGGAGTCTCCCCACAGCTAGTTCTGCAGTTCCCGTCTATAAAGTAGAATGAGTAGAAATAACAGAAGATAGTGATGTGAGGGTATATCATCAGACTGTCTTGCTTGCCTCTCATGGTTCTTTTTTTTTTAAATAAATTTATTTATTTTATTTATTTTTGTCTGCGTTGGGTCTTTGTTGCTGCGTACGGGCTTTCTCTAGTTGTGGCGAGCGGGGGCTACTCTGCGTTGCGGTGCGTGGGCTTCTCATTGCAGTGGCTTTCTTGTTGCGGAGCACGGACTCTAGGTGTGCGGGCTTCAGTAGTTGTGGCACGCGGGCTCTAGCACAGGCTCAGTAGTTGTGGTGCACCGACTTAGTTGCTCCATGGCATGTGGGATCTTCCCAGACCAGGGATTGAGTCTGTGTTCCCTGTATTCGCGGGTGGATTCTTAACCACTGCGCCACCAGGGAAGTCTGCTACCCTTATTCTTATGGAGTTTGCAAGGAAAAGCCAGATGTCCCACTTCTTTTCCTCTGGTATTTTTTTACTTCATTACCTGTGCTGATTTCTCTGCTGTTTTCCCGGTTCTCCAGTAGGGGACTGTCCCTAGGAAATCACTGTTCTGCTTTCTGCCCTTGATTAGTTTATGTTTTCTAGAATTTTGGTATAAATGGAGCCATATAGTATATTCATTCTCTTTCTGGGAGTCTGACTTCTTTCACTCGGCATAATTACTTAAGATTCATCCATGTGTGGGAATTCCCTGGTGGCACAGTGGTTAAGAATCCGCCTGCCAACGCAGGGGACATAGGTTCGAGCCCTGGTCCAGGAAGATCCCACATGCCATGGAGCAACTAAGCCCGTGTGCCACAACTACTGAGCCTGTGCTCTAGAGCCCGTACACCACAACTACTGAAGCCCGCGTGCTTAGAGTCCATGCTCCACAACAAGAGAAGCCACCACAATGAGAAGCACGCGCACTGCAATGAAGAGTAGCCCCTGCTCGCCACAACTAGAGAAAGCCTGCGAGCAGCAGTGAAGACCCAGTGAAGCCCAAAATAAATAAATCGATAAAAAAAAAAGACCCATCCACATGTATATATCAATTGTTCATTCGTCTTCATTGCTGAGTAGTATTCTGTTGTATAGGTATACCCCAATTTGTTTATCCATTCCCTGGGTTTCTTTTTTTTTGGGGGGGGTTCCTTTTTTTCTTTTGTTAATACAAATAAAGCCACTATGAACATTCATGTATAAGCCTTTGTATTGACATGTGCTTTTATTTTGCTTGGATAACAGATTCTGTCATCTCTATTGGCTATCCAAGTCATGGGGGACAATGGAATCAGAACTAAGAATAGAACCTGTTTATGTTTTGCTGACACCTCCCTTAGATGAACCATTAACATCCAGAAAATCAGATTATTCATCTATCTGTGAATCCAAGTGACTATTCTTCAGCCCATAGACCACCATTTATTTACAAGACTATCAGAGTAGACTTGGTCACATTCATTATTTGAAATCAAGGTCTTGTTAGAAAGGTACCTAACAGAGTCTGTTAGGAGTCAAATTTGCATAAAAAGCTATGTAGCCCAGTATTAGTGCCTAAAAGAATGGCAGGTCTCAAAAAGAGCATGAGGCACCAGGAGAACAATACAGTTTGTGAGAGTGGCAAGGGAAAGGAATGCATTCAGTAATTCAGTAATATTTATCGAGCTTCTACTCTTTGGCTAGGCATGGTCATGGGCATTGGGAATACAGCAGGGGATAAAAGTGCCTCTCCTCATGGGATTTTCATTTTAGTAGGTTGAGACAGATGATAAATAAGTACATAAACAGTATGTCAGAAGGTGTTAAGTGCTATGAAGAAAGGGGAACTGGGTAAGGTATGAATGTGGGTTGATGCTTTTTTATGTCGATTGGTTAAGAAAGACTTTACTTGATTAGGTGACTTTTGAGTTGAGCCATGGAGGAAATAAGGGAGCTAGCCTGGTGGTTGTCTAGAGAAAGAGCATTCCAGGCAGATAGGATAGCAAGAGCAAAGATCCAAAGGCAGGAGCTTTCTTGGTGTGTGGAGAAAACAGCAAGGAGCCAGGGTAGCTGAAGCAGAGTGTACCAGGCTGAGGGTGGTAGAAGAGAGGCCGTGGGGGTCAGACTGTGTGGGGTCTTATTCTGTGAGGTGGGAGCCATTAGAGGGTTTAAACGGAGGAAAGATCACACTGGCTGATATGTAAGGAACAGGCAGTGAAGGAGCTGAGGGCAAAAGCAGGCAGGTCAATTAGGAGGATACTGCAAAATTCCAGGCAGGAGGGATGGTGGCTTGGTGGAGGTGGTAGAAGTAGTTGGATTCTGGATATGTTTTGAATATGGAGCCAATAGAATTTGTTAATGAAAGAGATATAGATTGTGTCAGAGTAAGAGGGAAGGTAAGGATGGATTCCAGGTTTTTATTGAACAACTTGAAGATGCCATTTTCTAAGCTTAGGAAGATTAGGGGAGAAGTACAGATTGGGAACAGAGAGGAGTTCGGTTTTGAAGACATGTTAAGTTTGACATGTCTTATGCCTCCAAGTTGAGATGTCCAGAGGGCAGTTGACTATTAAATTGAAGTTCACGGGAGAATTCTACATTGGAGGTTAAAAAGTGGGATATATCTGTATATGAATGGTACTTAAATCACAGGACAGGATAAGATTATTCCAGGAATAAGAGAAATTAAAGAGAAGTGGTCTGAACAACTAAGCACTTGGCAGCAGAGGCGGGGAAGGAATGAGGATGACCTAGGAAAGAAGATTGAGAAGAAATGGTCACTGAGGTAATAGGAGACCCAAGAGAAAAAAGTGTTATGGAAGCCAGCTAGGAAAAAAAAAATCATTTCAAGGAGGAAGTGATCAACCGTGTTAGTTAAAGGCAACCAATAGTCCTGGTAGTATGAGGACTAAGAATTGACCATTGGATTTAGCAGTGTGGGGGTCCTTGGTGGCCTTGATCAATTTCAGTGCAATGATAGGGACTCAAACAAGAACAGGTGGAAAACAGGTTTTATCTTTTTAACTTTTTGCCAGCAGCACTGATCAGGTAGAGAGAGAGAAATTGATGGTGCAGGAGAGATTGGGGGCAATCCATACTGGCTAAAGCCAAGCTGTAACTGTGGTCTGGGAAAGTCTTTGCCTAAGCACTTTAGTGTATGATAGAGAGAGGAACACCCCACAAGACAAGGCAACCATCTTCATCTAAATTTTGTGATCTTGGGCAAGTCCTTGATGAGCCTTTAGGTTCTTTTCCACAAAATGAAAAGTCTGCAACCTGAATTCTAGATCTGTTGTTCTCTTGTTCTGGATGAAGACAGGGAAGAATGGGCATGTTTTTAGGAACAAAAAGGAATCACCAAAACAAAAGGGCTATGAATCAGCCGGGGGAAGCAGTTAGACCATGTGACCGAATACACTAAGACAGGCAAGACCGTGTTAATAGCATTCTATTGCATTTCAGCATTTTGTTCTCAACATAGAGGACAAGCAGCATTCCTTAAATTGCGGATTCAAGCCAGATCTTTTTTTTTTTTTTTTTTTTTTTTGCTCCCCACCCAGCATGCGGGATCTTAGTTCCCGGGCCAGGGATCAAACCCATGCCCCCTGCAGCGGAAGTGTGGAGTCCCAACCACTGGACTGCAGGAACTCCCTCAAGCCAAATCTCTTTCTTTTTATTCTGTATTTCTCTCTTCCTTCTTCTCTTCCTCAGAAACTTGTGTCACTTATTCCTGAGACAACTTGTATATCTGTTGTTGGACTGATTTTTCAGAATAGTGTACGTCAGAGTTTAGGGTCACCTCCATGTTAGAAATGAAGTAGTGCTGATTTTGATAATTGTTCCTGTCCTCCTTTTCTGTGTGCTAGGGTTAGGGAAACAAAGGGGCAGAGAGTTTGCGTACACTCCGGGCAGAAGATTGTTTTATAAACCTGCATCAGAAGAGCATGTCAGACATTGACCCAGTTGTTCAGAGTGACTTTTTTTTTTTAATACATGTTACATTTTATTTTATGTATTTATTTTTTTTGGCTGCATCGGGTCTTAGTTGCGGCACATGGGATCTTTGTTGCAGCATGCAGGATCTTTCGTTGTGGCACACGGGCTCTTAATTGTAGTGTGCAGGCCTCTCTCTAGTTGTGGTGCGTGCACTCCAGAGCACGTGGGCTCTGTAGTTTGCAGGATGCAGGCTCTTTAGTTGAGGCATGTGGGCTCAGTAGTTGCAGTGCACGGGCTTAGTTGCCCCGTGGCATGTGGGATCTTAGTTCCCCAACCAGGGATGGAACCTGTGTCCCCTGCATTGGAACGCGGATTTTTAATCACTGGACCACCAGGGAAGTCCCCAGAGTGAATTGTAGGGCCTTTAACATTCCTTCCCAACAATCCAGGGAGTGGGAGTATCTGATTGTGGTTTTAATTCGTATTTCCCTAATTACTTAAGGTGAGCTCTTTTCCACATGCTTATGATCATTTTCACTTTTGTGAAGTGCCTGAACTCATGTTTTTGACCATTTTTCTTTCTTCCACAAATTTCTTATTGATTTATAGGAATTCTTTATATCTGGATGTGAGTCTTTTTAATACACACACACACACACACACACACACACACACACACACACACAGCTTTCCCATTTATATTGCTTGATTTTTCACTCTCTTAGTTGTGTATTTTTTGCAGTTTTATAATCTTTTTTAGATTGTATTTTTGATGATCTATAGGTGTTTTAATTTTAATGAAGTTAAATTTATCATTTCTTTTCCCTTTATGTTTAGTGCTTTTTGTGCTTTGTTTAAGAAATATTTGTCTACCTCAAGGTCATGAAGATATTCTCCTGTTATCTTCTAGAAGCTTTAATGTTTTTTTTTGTTTTTTGTTTCTTGCGGTACGCGGGCCTCTCACTGTTGTGGCCTCTCCCGTTGTGGAGCACAGGCTCCGGACGCGCAGGCTCAGTGGCCATGGCTCACGGGCCCAGCCGCTCCGCGGCATGTGGGATCC
>NW_006778765.1:1004764-1007591 GCF_000442215.2 Lipotes vexillifer
TGCGGTACGTGGGCCTCTCACTGCTGTGGCCTCTCCCACTGCGGAGCACAGGCTCCAGACGTGCAGGCTCAGTGGCCATGGCTCACAGGCCCAGCCGCTCCACGGCATGTGGAATCCTCCCAGACCAGGGCACGAACCCGTGTCCCCTGCATCGGCAGGCAGACTCTCAACGACTGCGCCACCAGGGAAGCCCTGGAATTGATTTTTGTGTGGTGTGAGGTAGGGGTCAAGCTTCATCACCCCCCCCACCTCCACCAATATGATTATCTAATTGATCCAGTATTCTGCATTATCTTTTTGTTTTACCCTTTGTTGTAAACAAAGGCACAGTACATATGTGGCTCTGTTTCTGAACTCTATTTTCTTCCCTCATAATTTTCAGAGAAATGGGAGTAGAGGAGATATTGTGCAGGGTGGTGGCTAAGAGCATGGACTCTGGAGCCAGATCAACCACCTGAGCTCAAATCCTGTCTTTACTGCTTATAGCTTTGTGAAACAAGTTTTTTCATCTGTAAAATGGGAATATATGTAGTATCATCTACTTAATAGGGCTGTTTCAAGGACTGAATGGGTAGTATTTGTAACATGAATAAATCTAGCTGAAGGATAACAAGCATTACTGGTGAGCTGGGCCCCAGTGCTTTTGGGAGCAGAGCTAGTGACTAGAGCAGTTTTGGATGGACTTGGGCGTGACTGGGCATGGGGTAGGGTCCATATCTAGCAGGACTCACCACAGACCTGTGCTGGGACTACAGCTATTCCCCAATTGTTGTGCCTGCCCTGACTTCGGAGTTACCCAGCAACCCTCCTGAAGAGAAGGTTTTTCAGTATTGTTTTAATCATCTTTTGAAGTCTTCAAATAATCTTTGGTCCAATATAGAATACAGAAGCAGAATGTGCCAGGTTTGAATGAAGTTCCCTAAACAGCATACCAAGAGAGACAGCAGCAGCTATTAATTTTCTCTCTGCAGCTCTATTGATAGGCACTACAGCTTAGCAGTTGGGCACATACTAAAATAAAAAGGAAGAAACAGAGAGGGCTTTTTGGACTCTAACCTTTAAGCAGAGACCCAAAAGAGAGTATGGGTTAGAATTGTCATTAGAATCTAAAACATAACTGTTAGATGAAGAAATGGGGAAAGGGCTTCCCTGGTGGCACAGTGGTTGAGAGTCCGCCTGCCGCTGCAGGGGACACGGGTTTGTGCCCCGGTCTGGGAAGATCCCACATGCCGCGGAGCGGCTAGGCCCGTGAGCCATGGCCGCTGAGCCTGTGCGTCCGTCCGTAGCCTCTGCTCCGCAACGGGAGGCCCGCCATACCGCAAAACAAACAAACAAACAAACAAACAAAAGAAATGGGGATAGACGGACACAGCCTCAGCCAAGGCCTAGAGACCTTGAGAGCACTGTGATTTTGAGGCTAGAGAGCAGGGAGTGGAGGGTGTGTCGGTGCAAGTGGTTGGAGGGAGGTACTTGCTGGTCAGAAGGAAGGCTGGATACTAGCAATCAGAAAAAGCCTGAAGCATTTTAGATTTTATCCTAAGGGTAGAAGGAACATTTTAAGGTATTTTAGAAGATCCTGGGTGGGTGGAGACTGTGACATGATCAGATTCAGAAAGCTCTCTTTCTGCAGCAAGCAGCATGGATTGGAGGGGGAGTCATCAGAAGGCGGCAGGGTGACCCTTTGGAGGCTTGTGCCAGAATCCAGACCAGGTAGTACAGTGGTATGGAGAGAAGTAGAGTGGGATATTTAGGTAATTTCTTCAGGCACAGAATTTGTGATTGAACATGAGGAGATGAGAGGTTTTCTCCTTGATGGTGATCATATATGGTAGAGGTCTATAAAGTTTCCCTGTGGGGTGTAAGGTCCTGGGAGAGCCACTGCTGAATGCTCTTCCAGCTTAGAAATGTTGTACTTACGTTCCAGCCACTCTTTTAATCCAGAAGCAAAGACACAGTGTGCTCTCAGATAGATGCATATTTTCTTTGCATTTTCTGTGGCCCTAAGGAAAAGATTTGTTTTATATCTAATGTGGTCAGTCAGAAAGGGCTTTACCTGTCTTTCTCTGACCAGAATTTACTCTCCAGCCTTTTGCATTCATAGAGTTAACATTTAAGGTTTCATTTAATGAGACAATTCAGGAGGTCGATGGCATGCAATCGTTTATTATTTTGCCAAGGCATGACTTTAAATGATGCTCTCTGGGGTATGGGAACTGATAATTGAGCCCTGCCCTCCACAGCATCTGCTCCTCAACCTACCTTGTTTTCTGCTCTCAAATCAGAAATTCTTATCCTCAGTAAGAGTCTGAAGGGATCATTTAACTGTTTCAGTTATATGTGAATGCATTTTGTGGAGGAAATGTTGTGCTGGAGGTATCTTTCTTCTCTCTTGCCTCCTGTGCTTTCCCAGAATGATATCTGATGCTCTGCTTGTGAAACCCTAGTCTTTGTGTACAGCCCTTTCTCAACTACTGAATCCTTCTGGGAATTGTGTGTGTGTGTGTGTGTGTGTGTGTGTGTGTGTGTGTGTGTGTGTGTGTGTCTGTGTGTGTGTCTGTGTCTGTGTCTCTGTCTGTGTTTTGTGGTCATAGCCTCAGTGCTTCAAAGTGTTCATCAGAAAAAATAAACTGAGTTGTGTTGATCCCCCCCCCCCATACAGGTTACTAGCATGCTTTTGTTTGTTCATAGGACCAGTGTTACTGTCTTCTACTCTCTTAGGTTAACAGATACAACAGTAACAAATTTTGGAAGATTATCACCTTAGTGTGTGTACCCAAGTCCTCTCTTAAATAAAAGCAGCAGAATTTGAGCTGTTGGTGTTACTCTT
>NW_006778765.1:1008940-1017459 GCF_000442215.2 Lipotes vexillifer
TCTTTCCCCATTCCCTCTTAAAAGGGACAGCACTTGTGCCCTCCTAGTTTCCTCTTGCTTGTTGTGGACACCCTTACATGGGGCCCTAGTGAAGTTTGCATGTTTTGCAAAGATTTGTATGTTATTCTGTGCTTCCATCACCATTTAAAATGGATTTTCAGGTGGGAGAGTATGGGGCTTTACTTGGCTGAGCTCCAGAGGGAAGGGCTACAATCCCCCGAAGCGGCAAGCAGGCTTGTTCTCTTCATTCCTCTCTTAAAATCTTCCCTTTGCGGGTGCAGAGGTCCTGTTAATTCTAGCCTCCTTGAGAGAGGCTGCCAGTTGGAGCCCTCAAGAAGAGCAGGAAGCCCAGCATAGATTGACATGGCCCTTGAACTAGCTTCAGCCCCGACACCTCTCTCAAGCAGTTGCAGCATCCGGTACCACTTTACTCCCTGTAGTGCTGAATGGCAGGTGGTGAAAGCACTAGCTCTTTAGTGATTCTGAAGTTTCCAGGAATAATTTGCTTGAGTTTTTAATCTATTTTTATTTCTCCCATATTTGGATCACTCATACTTTGGGAAACAAGCAAAAAATATTTCATTGCTTCTGTCTTCCCATTCATATCCCTAGCCTATTTCTTTTTTTAATGGAGATGTAGTTGATTTGCAGTATTGTATTAGTTTCAGGTATACAACACAGTGACTCAAAAATTTTATAGATTACACTCCATTTATAGTTATTATAAAATATTGGCTGTATTTCCTGTACTGTAAAATATATTCTTGTAGCTTATTTATTTTATATAAGAGGCTTGTACCTCTTAATCCCCTACCCCTATCTTGCCCCTCCCCTCTTGTCTCTCCCTACTAGTAACCACTAGTTAGTTCTCTGTATCTGTTTTTGTTTCTTTTTTGTTATATTCAGTAGTTTCTTTTATTTTTTAGATTCCACATATAAGTGATAATATACAGTGTTAGTCTTTCTCTGGCTGACTTATTTCACTAAGCATTATACCTTCCAGGTGCATGCATGTTGTTGCAAACAGCAAAATTTCATTCTTTTTTATGCCTAGCCCAGTTTTTTTAAAAGATCTGTTTATTTATTTTTAAATTTTTATTTATTTATTTTTATTTTTTGCTGTGTTGGGTCTTTGTTGCTGCGTGCAGGCTTTCTCTAGTTGCAGCGAGCAAGGACTACTCTTCGTTGTGGTGCGCGGGCTTCTCACTGCGGTGGCTTCTCTTGTTGCAGAGCGCGGGGTCTAGGTGCGCAGGCTTTAGTAGTTGTGGCTCGCGGGCTCTAGAGCACAGACTTAGTAGTTGTGGTGCACAGGCTTAGTTGCCCCGCGGCATGTGGGATCTTCCCAGACCAGGGCTCGAACCTGTGTCCCCTGCATTGGCAGGCAGATTCTTAACCACTGTGCCACCAGGGAAGTCCCCTAGCCCATTTCTTTAAAAAAAAACCGCACATTACTAGGGAGTTGAGAGACCCTTGGAGAACTCTTGAGGAAACAGTGACCAGCCTGTTGTCTCTTTAGTCCCTTGGCAGAGTGTAGAAGGAAGGGCTCTCCCCCCAAGGAAGCTGGCTGCAGCTTGCCAGGTGCCACAGTCACCAGGTGCCTTGGGTGGTGTGTTGTTTCTCAATGAACTGCAGTCATTTCCAGATAGGAGTTGGCTCTTTCTCCACCTTCTGTTCCTTGGGCAGCAGTAAGGTTTCTCTTCCTTAATGTGTGATGATGGCTAGGTGTGGGGTTGCTTGTGGAATTCTGGGGGATAGAAGGAATGGGGGAAATCAAGCTGAGTAGGTGATTCAGTATTCATGTTTGGCATAAAACCATAGGATGTTAAGGATGATAGTGGATGTTTTCTTATGACTGATGGAATAATAAAGTTGAGTGATTAGAGAAAGTTGGGAAACACTTCAAGAACCAGCTCAAATTTCTCAAGTAATGATGTCAGTTTTGGCTATTTGTGGTGATGATGTTTTTCATATTTAAGTGTTCATATTTGTAAGTGTTCATATTCTGGATATGCTAATCCTTTACTATTTATATTGTTAATAGCATCTAGTCTGTAGCTTATTTCTTAGCGTTGCTCACAGTGCTCTTTATTGTAAAAAAAAATCTGTAATTTCATTTTAGTCAGTTTAAGCAATCTTTCACGTTGTTTGATAGTCTTTTATTTCATGAGTGAAAAAGTGAGAGGACATAGGAAAGGCATATTTTAAAGATTGGGATGTGGTTTTCATCAGCATCTTTGGGTTTAATTTGGATTTTTAAAATTTTGATTTTGTGAAATTATTCTAGACATTACCTTGTCTGTAAGATTTTAGTAAAGCCAAGTATTCACTTTACATTTTCTCTCATTTCTTTATATCTTATTCAGAAATTAAACTAGAATCTTTCAACATTTCAGCCTTAGTCTGTCTTCTTTCCTTTGCTCAGAAGTTCCTACTTTGTGGCTGATTTGCTGAAAACTTGGTAATTCTTGCCTGTGGTTGCAGAGATGGCCAAAAATCTTCATCATCATGCTGAGCAGAGTCAAAATTAAATCTGTCTGCAGCAGAGGGCTAGAATTTCAGATGGGCTGAAAAGAGGTGTAGTTGTGTTTACAAATGACTGTTTCTTTAGTATTTTGGCCTTGATTGTGCTATAAGCAGTGGTTCTCTACAGGGATTGATTTTGCCCCCAAGGAGACCTTTGGCAATGTATAGAGACATTTTTGGTTGCCACAATTGGGAAGATGCTACTAGAATCTAGTAGATGGGGGGGTGGGGGCTGGGATGCTGCTGAACACCCTACAATGTACAGGAGAGCATCCGACAACAAAGGATTGCCCAATCCCAAATGTCCGCAGGGCCAAGATTGAGAACCCCTGTGCAGTCTTGGTATCTTTTACAAATGATTTGCAGTTGTTCCCCAGCCCTGTGAGAGCTAAGTGGAAAGCCTGGCCCTTTCTTTTCTTCGTGTCTTAGGTTGTTTAATAAGTTAGTTACAGTGATATCGGTCCTCTTGCTCTCAGATCTCACTTTAAAAGATGTGTTTAATTTAGAATTCTCTAGTGACTTTTAGCATTAATGCTGTGAAGAGTTATTTCTTCCCAAGGAGCAACTATGATGAGAATTTTTTTCCCTCTCAAACTGGCTTCTATGACTATTTTGAAGGTGAATCACATTTTGGTTTGTGTGAGTTTTTAACTTTTTAAGGCTTATTGGCAAATATATTGGCTTGTCATGACATATATTGAGTCAGGGAAAGCTCTGTCCACAGAGAACATCAATATGCGCTCATAAATGATGATATATTGAAGATATTGAACATAAGCATACTGAATAGGAACTGGTATACTTCAGTGGATTTTTTATTCATATGTGTTTTTCTCTAGTGGCAGTTTTTTTAATAGAAACAAGCTCATTTTGAAAAATTCAACGTATATTTGTTGAGCATCTGTTAGGCAGCTGGCATTTTTGTTAGGCTTGAGGGATATAGTGGAGAATGAGACAGAAAGAATCCCTCCCTTCAAGGAGCTACAGTCTAAAAGGAGAGGTTCTTGATAAGAACCCTGTAAATAATAAAGAAAGGGAATAAGCCCCAGGGGTTGGGAGGAAGGGCCTATTTTAGCCAGTGTGTTGGTTGTGGCAGTGGTGGTAATGCTCTCTGAGGATGTAGCATTTATGCTTCAAAGAATCAACTTATGGTTTTGCTTTTGCTCTTTAAAGTATGTTTTCCTCTGCTTTTTATTGTTTTCTTCCTACTGCTTTCTTTGGGTTTAGTTTCCTGTTCTTTTTCTAATTTTTTGAAAAGAAAATTTATTTACATCATTGATTTTCACTCTCTTTTTTTTTTTTTTTTTTTTTTTTTTTTTTTTTTTTCTAGAACCAATATTAAGGGTAACTTATATTAGCTAGATTTTGCTCTAAGAAGGAATTCAATTTGCAGGAACTTCTGAAATGACATATATATATATTTCTTCATAGAAAATGCTAAGAAATCTGCCTGGACCGGAGCACGAACCGGTGTCCCTTGCATCGGCAGGCGGACTCTCAACCACTGCGCCACCAGGGAAGCCCCACTGTCTGTTTTTTTTTTTTGCTTTTGTTTTTTTGCTGCCCTTTGCCGCATGCGGGATCTTAGTTCCCCGAACAGGGATTGAACCTGTGCCCCCTATATTGGGAGCATGGAGTCTTAACCTCTGGACCACTCTCTGTTACTTTTTGACATTAATTTAAGGCTATGAATTTCTCTTTAAGAATAACTTAGCAATATCACACAATTTTTTAAAATCAACTTTATTATATAATTTACATAAAGTAAAGTTCACATCTTTTACCTGTGCAGGTCGATGATTGTTGACAAATGTATGTACCCATGTTGTCATCACCCTAATCAAGATACAGAAAATATCCATTTTCCCAGAAAGTTCTCTCATGCCCGTTTGTAGTCAATTTTCCAGGCAACCACTGAACTGATTTCTGTCATTATAGGTTAGCTTTGCCTGTTCTAGCATTTTATATAAATGGAATTATACAATACATATTCTTTTGTCTTTGGCCTCTTGCTCAGCATAAGGTCTGTGAGATTTGTATGTATTGTTGCGTATGATCATAGTTTGTTCTTTTTTATTGCTGAGTAGTATTCTAGTTGCATGAATATATTACCCTTTGTTTATACATTTATCTGTTGATGGACATTTAATCTTATGAATGAACCTGCTCTGAACATTCCTGTAAAGTTGATTTTTTAAAAAAATTAGAGATATGTTTTCATTTATTTTATTTTATTTTTATTTATTTTATTTTTTTGGCTGCATCAGGTCTTCGTTGCCGTGCACAGGCTTCTCTCTTGTTGTGTTGGCATGCAGGCTTCTCTCTAGTTGTGGTGTGCGGGCTCCAGGGCATGTGAGCTCTGTAGTTGTGGCGCACAGGGTCCAGAGCGCGCTCTCGTTGAGGCACGCAAGCTCAGTAGTTGTGGCATGTGGGCTTAGTTGCCCCGCGGCATGTGGGATCTTAGTTCCCCAACCAGGGATCAAATCCGTGTCCCCTGCGTTGGAAGGTGGTTTCTTTACCGCTGGACCACCAGGGAAGTCCCTGTTTTCATTTCTTTTAGATAAGATATCAATAAGTGAATTACTGGGTCATATGGTAGGTGTGTGTTTAACTTTATAAGAAACTGCCAAAATGTTTTCCAACATGACTGTACCTCTTCACACTCCTGTCAGTAGTACGTGAGAGTTCCAGGTGCCCCTCACCACAATGAGACCAGCCACCATCCATCACCATACAAAATTGTTACAGTATTATTGACTATATTCCCTATGTGTACATTACATCCCCATGACTTATTTATTTTATAGCTGGAAGTTTGTACCTCTTAATCCGCTTCGCCTATTTCCTCTGTCTCCCCATACCCCCTCTGACAACCACCAGTTTGTTCTCTGTATCTATGAGTCTATTTCTGTTTCATTTTGTTTGTTCCTTTGTTTTGTTTTTTAGATTCCACATACAAGTGAAATATGGTATTTGTTTTTCTCTGACTTATTTCACTTATACCCGCCAGGTCGATCCATGTTGCAACAAATGGCAAGATTTCATTCTTTTTCATGGTTGCACAGCATTCTCCGCCTCTGGAATCTTGTCCCTTCAACTCCTGGTTGTCTCAGCATCTCTTCAGTGCCTTCAAAAGAGTTTTGTTGTTGTTGTTGTTTGTTTGTTTAAGTTTGCTAACATTCCTAGCTGTTCTTGGTGCCACCTTTGGTTTACCTCAAGCTATTCCGTCTTAGCTGGAAGCAGAAGCACCAAGCCAACATTAAAAAAAAAAAAAAGTGCGTGTGTGTTTTTTGAGATATAATTCATCACTTTAAAGTATACAATTCAGTGGCTTTTAGTATATTCACAAGGTTGTGCCACCATCTCCACTTTCTAATATCAGAACATCCTCACCACCCCAAAAAGAAACCCTATTACCTGTAAGCAGACACTCCTATTATCCTCTCCCTCAGCCCTTGGCAACCACTGTCCTACTTTCTGTCTGTATAGATGTACCTGTTCTGTGCATTTCTGTAAATGGAATCATAAAATATGCGGCCTTTTGTGTCTAACCTTAACTTAGCATAATAACTAAGTCAACTCTGCATGTGTGGTAAAATATATGTAACATAAAATTTAGCATTTTAGCTATTTTTAAGTGTACAATACTGTGGCATTAAGTACATTCACATTGTTGTTGCAACCATCACCACTGTCTATCACCAAAATGTTTTCATCATCCTATTCTGAAACTCTGTACCCATTAAACAATTACTCCCCATTGCCTTCTCCCCCCAGCCCTTGGGAACCTTGAGAACCACGATTCTACATTCTGTCTCTATGATTTTAACTACTGTAAGTACCTCATATAAGTGGAGTCATATAGTATTTGTCTTTTTGTGACTGGCTTATTTCACTCAACATAATGTCCTGATTTATCCATGTGGTAGCATGTGTCAGAATTTCCTTCCTTTTGTAAGGAATAATATTCCATTGTATGTATATATCACGTTTTGCTTGTCCTTTCCTCTGTCTGTGGATACTTGAGCTGCTGTGAACGTGAATGTATAAATATTTCTTTGAGACCCTACTTTCAGTTCTTTTGAGTGTATATCTAGAAGTGGAATGGCTAGATCATATGGTAATTCTATGTTTAATTTTTTGAGGAATTGCCATACTGTTTTCCACAGCAGCTGTACCATTTTACATTCCCACCAACAGTGCATAAGGGTTCTAATTTCTCCGCATCCTTGCTAACACTTGTTTTTTTAATAGTAGTTATCCTAATGGGTGTGAGATGGTATGTTATTGTAGTTTTAATTTACATTTCACTAATGATTAGTGATGCCAAGCATCTTGTCATGTGCTTTTTGGCCATTTGTATATCTTCTTTGGGGAAATGACTGTTCATATCCTTTGCCCATTTTTTAATCAGTTTTTCTTTTGTTATTGAGTTTTAAGAGGTCTCTTTATGTTCTGGGTATTAATCCCTTAATAAATATATGATTTGCAAATTCTATGTGTTGCCATTTCACTCTGTTCATAGTGTCTTTTTTTAATTTATTTAATTTTGGCTGTGTTGGGTCTTCATGCTGCACAGGCTTTCTCTAGTTGCGGCGAGTGGGGGCTGCTCTTCGTTGCGTTGCTCAGGCTTCTCATTGTGGTGGCTTCTTTTGTTGCAGAGCACGGGCTCTAGGTGCACGGGCTTCAGTAGATGTATGTGGCTTGCAGGCTCTAGAGTGCAGGCTCAGTAGTTGTGGCACATGGGCTTAATTTTGCTCCATGGCATGTGGGATCTTCCTGGACCAGGGCTCGAAACTGGCAGGCGGATTCTTAACTACTGCACCACCAGGGAAGCCCTGTTCATAGTGTCTTTTGATGTGCAAAATTTTAAAGTTTTCATGAAGTCCAGTTTGTTTGTTTGTTTGTTTCTCTTTCATTGCCTATGCCTTTGGTGTCATATCTAAGAAATCATTGCCAAATCCAGTGTCATGAAGTTTTCCCCCTATGTTTTTCTTCTAAGAGTTTCGTAGTTTTAGGCTTTACAGTTAGGTCTTTGATCCATTTTGAGTTAATTTTTGTATATGGTAAGGGTCCAGTTTCATTTTTCTGCATGTGGATATCCAGCTTCCTGGTACCATTTGGCAAAGTAACTGCCCTTTTCCTATAGAATGGTATTGGCAGTTTTGTTGAAAATCATTTTGGCCATATATGTGAGAGTTTATTTCTGGGCTCTATTCTATTGCATTGGTCTATATATTTCTATTTATGCCAGTATCACACTGTTTTGATTACTGTAGCTTTGTTGCAAGTTTTGAAATCAGGAATTGTGAGTCCTCCACCTTTGTTCGTTTTCAGGATTGTTTCTGCCTGTTTTTGTAAATAAAGTTTTACAGGAACAGAGCTGCACTCATTCACTCATTATGTATGGTTGCTTTTGAGCTACAACAGCAAAGTTGAGTAGTTGCAACAGAGACCTTATGGCCCACAAAATCTAAAGTATTTACTCTCTGACTCTATAGAAAAAGCTTGCCAATCCCTGAACATTAATACTCTTTGCTCATTTCCCCAGCTGTAGTGGATTATACCACAGATATGTAAATCAAAAGGAAAAATAATTTGTACAAGGGTGCTTATGCCAGTATAGATGTGAATGAAAAATAAAGTACAGCCCAAATGCCCAACTGCAGGGGAATGACAAAATATTCTGTGATATGCTGTTAGCTTGCATTAAAATGACATGTGGACTATATCAAAGAAATATTTATATATAAAACAAGTGATTAAAAGTAGAACACAAGAGCTTCCCTGGTGGCGCAGTGGTTGAGAGTCCGCCTGCCAGTGCAGGGAACACGGGTTCGTGCCCTGGTCTGGGAAGATCCCACATGCCGTGGAGCGGCTAGGCCCGTGAGCCATGGCCGCTGAGCGTGCGCTTACGGAGCCTGTGCTCCACAACGGGAGAGGCCACAACAGTGAGAGGCCCGTGTACCACCAAAAAAAAAAAAAAAAAAAAAAGA
>NW_006778765.1:1017469-1031819 GCF_000442215.2 Lipotes vexillifer
AAAAAAAAAAAAAAAACAAAGTAGAACACAAAATGATGTGTATTCATTGATTACCAGTATAAAATAAATGTATATTAACAAATGTGGAAAAGTTGAGACCGAAATAGTATAGAGGTTAGTGCCTGTTACATTTTATTTTCCATTAAAACTTCTAAAGTTAAAAAAACTATAAATTTTTTATTCTGGAAAATCACAAACATAATAAAAAAATAGACATAGTTTTGTTGTTTTGTTTTGTTTTTTTGCGGTATGCAGGCCTCTCACTGTTGTGGCCTGTCCCGTTGCGGAGCACAGGCTCCGGACACGCAGGCTCAGCAGCCATGGCTCACGGGCCTAGCCGCTTCGCGGCATGTGGGATCTTCCCGGACCGGGGCACGAACCCAAGTCCCCTGCATCAGCAGGCGGACTCTCAGCCACTGTGCCACCAGGGAAGCCCGAGACATAGTTTTAAAAAATGTAAAATGAACCTTGTGTTCCCAGTACTCTTTTCAGTCATTATAAATACAGGGCTAGTCTTGTTTCATCTGTTCCCCCACAATCTTGGGTTATTTGGAAGTACTAGTTCCTTATAAGATTTTATCTATAAAAACTTCAGAGTGTATTTAATCTGTTCTCTAATATATAAAGTCCCTAAAAAACAAACACACAAACAAAATGAAACAAACATCATACCTTTATCATACCTAATTTTTTAAAATCAATAATTCCTTATATCATAAAATATCCAGATAGTCCCTGATTATCTTTAAAAATATTTTTACTGTTAATTTATTAAAATCCCTACAAGGTCTACATTTAGATGATTTGTCTTTTAAATCTCTTTAACATATAAGCTTTTTAAGTACAGCTAAGATATAACCTACCTCTTTTTCATTTTCTTTTTTTCCTTGCAACTTATTTATAGAAGAAAAGGATTCACTTGTTCTGCAGTTTCACACGTTTCTAGACGTTGCTGATTGTACCCCTATGGTCTTGTTTATCAAGTTTAACATAGTCCTTTGTTCCCTGTATTTTTGCAAACTGGGAATGAGATATATCAAGGTGTGTTCAGGTTCAGTGTTTTATTTTATTTTTTTATTTTTTGCTGTACATGGGCCTCTCACTGCTGTGGCCTCTCCCGTTGCGGAGCACAGGCTCCGGACGCGCAGGCTCAGCGGCCATGGCTCACGGGCCTAGCCGTTCCGCGGCATGTGGGATCCTCCCAGATCGGGGCACGAACCCATGTCCCCTGCATCGGCAGGCGGACTCTCAACCACTGCGCCACCAGGGAAGCCCAGGTTCAGTGTTTTGACACACATACATCATAGGTTGTCGTGCACATATTCTACCACATCACGTCAGGAGGTACATGGTAAGACTTGGAATCCACTGATCTTTGTTTATATAGATGAGATTGAGGAGGAAGAAGAAATGGAATAGCTGGAGAAAGGGCCCTGGAAGTGTTTGTACCTTATACTCCTAATGAATGAAATGTAAGTTTTTTTTTTCAAAGCTACTCATTTGACTATCATATTTGTTGTGATGGTGTTCATAACTTATTCCTGAGAAGCTTATCTAAGTGTTCATTGGTGTTTATATAACTCTGGTGATCACTGCTCACAACTGGCTTGCATGAGGGAGAAAGTTCAGAGGTGTATGCCACCAGGTCTGATTCCATGATCCTGAACTTGGGTGGTAGTAGTCACTGACTTTTAAACCATGCAGACACTAATTTTCCTTTGTCAAAGCACATGTCTCTTCCTCCTTGTTGAATCTTTAATCTTTTTTCCTCAGTGACTTTTGGTGGATTATACTCTAGAATTTCGGGGTGGGCTATTTTTTGAAAGTTAAATTAATTATTTCGGTTAGGTTGTAAATTCACATGGTTCAATATTCAGAAGGTACAAAAGCGCACAGTGAAAAGTTATATTTTGACTTAGGGAAATAGCAGTTGTATTATTAAGAATGGTTTAAGATGTAGTGTATATTATAGTGTTATGTAGAAACCAGAAACTTCACAATAAGCATTATGAAGCAGTAATGAAGCACTTGTAAAACACTGACTTACATGACAACAAATTTTAAATATTAGCACATCCGTAAACTAAAGCCCCTTTAACAAGCAAATAGTAGTTGTTGAACACAGAAGCTAAGGATTCATTCAAAGAATGCTAGGTGGTAAGGAGCTGATTTAGACCTGTACCCTGTATATAAAGGAAAGGGGAAACCTGTGTCTGAACTCAGTGTGCATGAGAATTGTATATACTGTTTGATCATTTAAAAATTACTACTGTGCTTGGCTACATTCAACCCATGCCAGACAGAAATTCACAGCCAAGCCTCACAAGTTGGAATGTCTGATAGTGAATTTGTGACATTCAAAGACTATTAGATTTTGTTCTTCCTCCTCCCAGGAACAGCCCACTCTACAAGGTAGAAACCAGAAGAAATAAATACCATAGTTGGCAACAAGTTCCCACTGCCCAACAGATCAAGTTCAAACCCTTTAGACTGACATTCAAGGCCTGCCATCTATACTCTGACTCTGTTCTGCCTACTCTGTAGCCTTGCCTCCAGGTGTTCCTCCAAGTGGTTACTCAATAAATTTGCTTGTGAAATAGAAACAAAACAAAAGGCCTTAAGGCCAGGAGAGCATCAGAGGTCATTATCTAACCAGGTCAAGAGACCCAGCAAAACACCAAGTTGAAGTGTGCCAACACAGCCCTGAGCCTGCTGTCTAGCCATCTATTCCTTTGGGAGGAAAAATTTGATGGCCTCCCAATTAGGAGAAGAAGAATTCAGGGCTGTGAGTTAGGAGGAAGGGGACAGTAGTACTATATGACAATGCTATGGAAGTATTAGCTCTTTGGAGGAGTGGAAGGCCTGAAGGAATGATAGTCTTTAAGGAAGACCAAGAGTTGCTGAGCTTTCCTCCTATAGGGCTTCAGATGGAAATGAGAGAGGACTGTTTAAGGAGGGTAGTGAATTTGGGAAGACAAGTAGCCAGACTTGCAGTTCTACTTTGGAGCTTCTCTTTTAGTTCTTATGTTTGACTGGACACAGGAGTGATGGCACCTTGTCTCCTCAGCAGGTGGAACATGTCCATGAGCCAAGGCCACTTAACCACCCTGGACTCTGCTGTCTTTAGGAGGCCTTTTTATAAAATGCCTGCTGTGGACCTAGTGGTAATGGAGAGGGGATTGTGATGTTTTAACCTCTTGCTCCTGTTAATGATATTGCAGTGTCCCGTCATGAACATTCTTTGGTGCCTCCCTCGACCATTTCCCCTTTGCTGTTCAAAAGGCAAAGGTTATCTACCTGAAATCTTTAGTGGTCTCTCCGTGTAAGAGTCAAGGAAGATGCTTCCAGTGCTGCTTCAGGGGAGTGAATCAACCTGGGCATTCACATGTGAGTGTGTGTGTGTGCATGCACACAGGTCCACACCCACCATCTCCCTCCACCCAGTTTTTACAGTGGCCACATTAGCTTCCCCTCCCTACCCAAACACCAGGCAATGGGATATAGAATGCTAGGAATAAAAGGCCTTGGAATTAGTCTTCCCTGGAACAGGGATTGACTTCTGTGCCAGCATCCAAGAAACTTGACCTATACCTCTGGTCTGTACCTAAGTTTTCCTTGGACAAGGGGCTCCTGGGAAGAGACAGGGAAGTGGTTGTTGGGTTGGAAGGCCACTCGTGCTGCTATTTTGCTTAGTTCATTTTAGCCAATATTGAACTGCATGTACTTTCCTAACCATTCCACCTTGTTTAGAGTATTCCTTTTGCTTATGCTCCTCTATCTGTCTAGAATGTTCTTTTTTCCCTTCCTTTTCTAGCTGGTGCCTACCCATTCTGTTAGATTAAACCCAAGTCTCACCTTTCCCAAGGAAGCACCCCCATAACCAGTGATAGGCAAGACTAGATTGTGTCCTTTCCCCAAGTGTTATTGCTATTAGGCATTCCACTGTATACGTATACACATGTTTCCCCACGTGGACCATTCCATTGTGCCTTGGCACAGGGCCTGATACATAGCAGATGCTCAAATGTATGTTAGGCTAAACTAAAAGCAGGGGATGGGAGAGGGAGCAGTGTCTGGTTTGTGGCAGTCTCAAGTGGAAAGGTTTGGAATGTGGAGGGGTGTGTGTGTGTAAGAAACACTCATTTTGTAACAACAAAATGCTGTTTTCATGTGTCATTTCTGCTTCTCCCTTTGCTTTCTTATTTCTGATCTTTGGTTAGGATATATAATTGAAGTTTGAGTTCTCCATTCAAATAAATACTGCTACCTGGCATGACTGACCAAGCTCCAGAGCTTTGTGTGCTCCCAGACTGTTGAATGTGGTTGTGGGAGTATGGAGTTTGGCAGACCAGGGTTTAAAGAATAATATTTTCCATGAGAGAGCTATTTACATCCTCATTTACACATGTAGGAACTATGGCTCAGAGAAGTTGAACCCATGAACATAGAGCTAGTAAGTGACAAAGCCAGGATTTAACACCAGGATTGCCTGACTACAAAGCTTATTCTCATAACTGTCTGCTCCTGTTTTCCTGCTTATTTCCTGCTTATTTCCATAGGCAAGTCTTTTTAACTTTTTAGGGCTTCAGTTTATCATATTTATTTATTTTTAAAATTTATTTATTTATTTTTGGCTGCTTTGGGTCTTCGTTGCCGCGCACAGGCTTTCTTTAGTTGCGGCGAGCGAGGCTACTCTTCGTTGTGGTACGTGGGCTTCTCATTGCGGTGGCTTCTCTTGTTGCGGAGCACGGCCTCTAGGCGCACGGGCTTCAGTAGTTGTGGTGCATGGGCTTAGTTGTTCCACGGCATGTGGGATCTTCCCGGACCAGGGCTCGAACCCGTGTCACCTGTATTGGCAGGCAGATTCTTAACCACTGAGCCACCAGGGAAGTCCCAGTTTATCATATTTAGAATGAAGGGAGCAAAACTCACCTTGTAGAGTTATTGTGGGAAAGAAAGAAGAAAAGAAACCAAACCCATTCTTCGTACCTGGAATAGTGGTAGTCACAGTAAAAGCAGCAGCTGTTTTATACAGTGTTTACTGTGTGCCAGGCATTGTCTTAGCGCTTTATCTAGGCTATCTCATATAATCATCACCACAACCCTCTGAGACTGAGGAATAACACTACAGTTGTTATTCCCTTTTTATAATTGAGGAACAGAAAGGTTATAATAAGGGGTAGAGTTGGTGTTCACACCCCAGCAGTCTGGCTTCAGTGTCTATACCGAACCCCTATGCTCTGTTATCTCTTGGGAAACATTAGTTTCCAACTCCATGCTGTTCTAGAATCTGGCATTAATATGAAAGAGACCATAGGGAACCCAGAATGGTAATAGGGCCAGGAGGGGCTACACCAAGCCATGGAAGGTGAGCAGTAACAGAATGTCTGGGACACTCATGATTCCCTGACTCAGCCACTGACTGGTGAGACGGCCCTTTGGTATTTTTTGGTGATTGAGTGCATAGGATGATGACCCATGGTAAGTCTTTTTTTCAGCTTGGGGACATCAGCTTACTGGTTCACTCATTGAGGTCTGTGGCAGCCCTGGCCTCCCTTTACCACAGTCTACAGGGTTGCATGTTTCTTCTTGAGTCCATACTGACATGTGTTTTTTGTTTTGTTTTGTTTTGTTTTTTGCGGCACGTGGGCCTCTCACTGTTGTGACCTCTTCCGTTGCGGAGCACAGGCTCTGGACGCGCAGGCTCAGCGGCCATGGCTTACGGGCCCAGCCGCTCTGCGGCATGTGGGATCCTCCCGGACCAGGGCACGAACCCGTGTCCCCTGCCTCGGCAGGCGGACTCTCAACCACTGCGCCACCAGGGAAGCCCTGACATGTTTTTTTAAATGTTGAATATATAAATGAGGGAAAAGGGACAAATCTCCCTTACAGAAAAATTGCAGATAATAAATGTAGATGGAAAGAGAGAAATAGAAAACCACCATTAGAACACCACAGTAATAATTGCTCTAGGTAAGATCCACTGATGAATGTTATAATTAGTGGGTGAAACTTTTAAGGATATTTGTGTTCTGAAAGCCTCAAATAACGCCCCCCCCAAACTTTTTTGTATGTGGTTTTAATATATGTCCAGAAACTCTTTGATGCCCCTCCCTCCAGGAAATGGAGCTTAATTCTCTTCCCCCTGAATGTGGGCCAGGCTTAGTGATTGACCTCTTAAGAATAAAAGATGGAAAGGGAAACAGTAATTTTACAGTGGAGAAATCTGGCAGACACCACTTCAAGGTTAATGTCACCAGTAATAAGTCATGTTGATATCATGTACCCTGATAAGATGTGATGAGAAGAGCACTTCACCTCTGTGGTATTCTTTCCTAAAAGTCATAACCCCAATCTAATCATCAGACAAACCCAAATTGGGGGACAGTCTACAAAACACCTGACTAGTACTCTTCAAAAAAGTATCAAGGTTGGGGGTTCCCTGGTGGTCCAGTGGTTTGGACTTGGCGCTGTCACTGCTGGAGCCTGGGTTCAAACTTAGGGAACTAAGATTGCACACGTCCCTTGGTACGGACAAAAAAAAAAAAAACGTCATGAAAGACAAGAATAGGCTGAGAAACTGCTGCAGTTTAGGGAAGACTAAAAAGACGTGAAAGCTAAACACAATATAGTATCCTAGATAGGATCCTATAACAGAAAAAGACCCTAGTGGAAAACTGGTAAATCCAAAATAAAAAACAAAAATAATACCAACAAAAACAAAACTTCCTGAGTCCTTCCTGCCTGAGAGCCAAGTGGCATGGACTAGAGCACCTCAGTTTCAGCATTTCTGTTCTTACTCTGAATTCCTCTTACCTTTGGGAAAGACCTTTTGGTTGTGTAGTGCTTGTATCTGGGAGGCTGTGGCAGACTTGGGGACAGGTCTATGTGATTGTCAAAGCCTGCCCATCCAGTGAACAGAATGCAGCTCAGCAAATGAGGAGAGGGATGTGCACGTAGACCCTAGTTCTTGCTGGTGGTTGATACCACAAATGACATTCCCTCTGTCAGGAATTTCTTCCCCTTTTTCCCCTGTCCCCAAGGCAATAATACCATTAGACATTCTGTTCATCTTTTAAGTTCTCACTTACATTTTACCTCCCATATAATTCCTTGTGTGATCATTCCATTAAATAGTACCTTTCATAGCCCAATTATTCTTGGTTTAGCTAATTACCTCTGGCTGAAAAATGGTACCTTAAACTTTGAAGGTCTTTAGGTCAGTTTCCCTGCCCCTCTTGTATTTAGCACACCTTGCCTTACTATGTCTAGAAAACAAACTCCTTGAAGGGAAGGAATTTAGAAATATTCCTTGAAGCATCTAGGACAGTGCTTGCCATGTTGTAATCCCTCATTAAATGGTTGGTAAATTGAGTGAATCCTTTAATACACTGAAGGGAGGAGCGGTCTCCCTTTTGGCAGATGAGACTTGCTTAGAGTCATACAAATGAGTGTGAGCTGTATTAAGAGCTCAGTTGTCCCTTTCTGAGTAGTCTGAGACCATGACACTTCCTCATTCTGATCATAGTGCTAAATTATATCAAGAGTGATGGCTATCATTTGTTGTGAGCCTACTCTGGGGGCCAGGCCTGGTTCTAAGCATGCACACTATTTAGTCCTCACAACAGGTCTGCAGTGTGGACATTACTATACTCATTTTATAGATAAGTCCATTGGGGTTCAGAGAGATGTAACTTGCTTTATTGGATCACCAGCTAATAAGTTGCTGAGTTGAGATTTGAACCCTGGTGTGTCTGGCATCAAAACCCACTCTTCCTCCAGTAAAGGTTGGTCCCTGGCACCTCTTTCCCTTTGTCTCTTCAGACCCATCCCTGGAAGACATGTGTGGCACTGAGTGTGCCCAGCTGGGGGAAGATGGGCAGCAGCCACCACGGTGCACTTCAACTACCTCATCTCAGTCTGAGCCTTCAGAGCAGCTTAGGCGCCACCAAGGCAAGAGCCTTGCCTCCGAGGACCCCAAAAAGAAGAGAGCTCAGAAGCCCTCCCACATGAGGAGAAACATACGGTGAGCTATGCTCTGGGTAAGAGGGGAAGAGAGGGAGTAGAAGTATTACCTTCATTTGAAGGCTATCAGTAGCAAAAGGACTGGTTTGAGCAGGAGAGTCCGATTTCCCAAGGAGAAAAGTATAAGTTGTGTGCCCCAATTAATAGTGACGATGCAGCTCAGGACCACTGGGTCTGGGCTGTCAGAGGATCCAGGGCTGAAGTGGATGGCACTCGAGCACCCCTGGGGAGTGTCCCACTCTTTGGAGGCTCTGGGAAGCAGCCATAGCATGCTCTGGTTGGACTCTGGTTTCTTCCTTTATTTTTCCTTATGTCTCAAAATAAGAGGAGATAAAAGAAGTTGAGTTCTTATTTTCTTAGAACTCAACATCAGTTGGAAGACAACTGTCTGGTCCAAAGCAGGGCTTCTTCCTTGAGCTAAGAGATCAGCAGATGTGAACTTCCTTAACTATCCAAATCCCCAATAGTCCTTTCTTCCACCAATGACGATTTTGCTGTTGAAAGGAGATAAATCTTTTTTTCCTCCTACCCTCCTTTTTTTTTAAACATAATGATGACTTGAAAATTTACTTTAACTTTGGGAGATAAGGATGTAGAATCATCCATAATCCTACTTTCCCATATAACAACTCTGTTTTTTATACTGCTTTCCAGCTTTATGAATTACATATTACTCTATTTCACTCTTGATCTGTTATGTGCAGAGATGATTCAGCAGGGGCACCTGTCAGGAAGTTAAATAATATGAAAAACATATTAGCCCAGAGCCACCTGAGCCTTGAAGTCCCATTTATTTTTTTACCTTGCCCATTTCATGGGTGTAGTGGGACTGATATGGCTTCTTCTCCCACCTCAGCTCTCTGAGCCCAGCAATGATGGTTTCCCTCTTTATCTTGACATTACATTGCCCAAATCTCAAGTGAACCCAAGTGCTCTCTCTTATTTAAATGTTTAGCAAGCTGCTTCGGGAGGATCAGTTGGAGCCAGTTACCAAAGCAGCACAACAGGAAGAATTGGAAAGAAGGAAACGCCTGGAGCAGCAGAGGAAGGATTACGCAGCCCCCATTCCCACCGTTCCCCTGGAGTTCCTTCCCGGTAAGCAGTGGAGGTGGCAGGAAAGGCCCCGCGCTGCAGGGAGAAGAGACCCTCAGTGCACACTGTGGTCAAGGACAGATCTGGAATAAGATGGTGGCCTCTCAGGAATCCTTTCAATCCATTCAGTTTCTTAGAAGCACATGATCAGAAGGATCTCATTTGAAAAGTAAGATGGATAAAAATGTACCTCCTCAAATTGATGTTATTTAGATTTTCATCCATAACTTTGGATGTTAACATGCCAAGGATTAGGACATTTTCTAGTGGTCAGGTGAATACTAGGAAGTAAGAGCCAGTAGAGAAAAGGGAATTTGGGAAGAAGACTGGGGTTTTTGAGATGCCCTCTACTTGTCTCCTCAGGGGATAGTCCCCCAGAGCAACAAAAGAGGAGGATGGCAAATCATTTGGGAAAATATGTTTGAGCTAAATGTGGTTTTGACATTCCCTTCCATCTTTTTTTCCCCAGAGGAAATTGTCTTAAGAGCAAGTGATGGACCCCAACTGCCTCCTCGGGTCTTGACCCAGGAAGTGATTTGTTTGGACAGTAGCAGTGGCAGTGAGGATGAAAAAAGCAGTCGAGATGGTAAGATTGAGCCAGAGGTGCCCCTCCTTCCTCCTGACCCAGTGTTTGCCCTGAGAGATTGGCTGTACCTTTGAACAGATGATTGTTCAGTCCTTCCTCATTCAGTCTGGGGTCTGACTGTGACAAATTTCCCTGAGTCTCCTTGGTAAATATAAGTTTTCCCCTTGTCTTAACGTGAAGCTAAAAGAGAGAAATAATAGAAATAAAAATTTTTACAAGTGATAACAAGTTCTAACTTTGTTTCCATGCTCTCCTGTTTTAACAATGAGCAGTAAATTATCTCTGCTTCCTGAGTTTTTGTTTTGTTTTGTTGGCTGTCTCAGAGGTGATTGAATTGAGCTCTGGAGAGGAGGACACTCTGCACATTGTGGACAGCAGTGAGTCTGTCAGTGAGGAGGATGAGGAAGAGGAGAAAGGCGGCACCCATGTGAATGACGTCTTAAACCAGCGTGATGCTCTGGGGCGGGTCCTTGTCAACTTGAACCACCCTCCGGAGGAGGAGAATGTCTTCCTGGCCCCGCAGTTGGCACGGGCAGTGAAACCGCATCAGGTACAGCAAATCTGGACTCTTCTCTTGGTCTCCTTTCAGCTTCCTTGCTGTGGACGTCACCCGCATCACAGCCTGTGAAGTACTTGTTTGGTACCATGAGCAGCTATTGGAAAGGCCTGATTCTTCCTCCTAGCAGTTGATGCTTCAGGATTCCTGATGAATGGGAAGGGACAAGCCTGAGAGATGCCCTATCATGTAGAAGGTGCTAATCTTTTGGCTGAATAATCTTGAGCCTCCTTCTGTGAGATCTGAAAGACTGATTGAGATTCTCTCTGGAGAGCAGTGCTTTGATTAGGGAGTTGTGGCTCTGGAAGAGATGTGAGAACTCAGAAGTCTGAGGGACTTTCTGATAGGAAGGATCAGAGTAGTTTGTGTTGACCCAGAACCTGGAACCAGGACCAGTGAGTGAAAGCTCTGTGAAGGCAGAGGTTGACTCAACGTAAGAACTCTTAACAGTAAGAATAGCTCCTCGTGAAATGGGCTGCCTTGAGGTGAGCAGCCAAGGTCAGCCAGACCAAGCCTAAGTGAAGGACCCAGTCAGGAATTTGGTACTCAAGATTCTTGCCTCAGATGGGCCACTGTACCAGGTGAATGCTTTTCTGTGTTTTCTCCGAGAAGAGCGTCACCAGCCAATAAACTAGTCAGGGTTCAGGGAAACTTCTGCAGCCATCCACACCAGCTGTCTGGTGTAATGTCTGCTCATTTACTTAATTCTGACTAGTTCCAAAGTAAGTAAACTAGACCCCTGGTCTTTGCCAGCCAAAGATATTTGTTTGTGTTTGTTCCCTGTCAGATTGGTGGGATCCGGTTCCTGTATGATAACCTGGTTGAGTCCTTGGAGCGATTTAAGACCAGTAGTGGCTTTGGCTGTATCCTGGCCCACAGCATGGGACTGGGGAAAACTTTGCAAGTGATCTCCTTCATCGATGTCCTCTTCCGCCACACGCCAGCCAAAACCGTCCTTGCCATTGTGCCGGTAAGTGTTTGGGAAGGCACCACTTGGTCACCCCTCTGCAGAGCTCTGGAGTAATGCCTTACTTGGCACTAAAAAGCCTTATGAGCTCAGCTCTGAGCTTGCTCCCTAAAACTCTCTTTTTGGACTTGACTTTCTGATAGGTTAATACTCTTCAGAACTGGCTGGCAGAGTTCAACATGTGGCTCCCAGCTCCTGAAGCCCTTCCAGCTGACAACAAGCCTGAAGAAGTCCAGCCTCGGTTCTTTAAAGTTCACATCTTGAATGATGAGCACAAGTAGGTGGCCTGCCCTCTCCTCTCTGCCCCTTTCCTTTTATTTTTTTTATTATTATTTTAAAATTTTTATTTATTTTATTTATTTACTTTTGGCTGGCTTGGGTCTTCGTTGCTGTGCGCAGGCCTTCTCTAGTTGCGGTGAGCAAGGGCTACTCTTTGTTGTGGTGTGCGGGCTTCTCATTGCGGTGGCTTCTCTTGTTGCAGAGTGCGGGCTTCAGTAGTTGCGGCACATGGGCTCAGTAGTTGTGGCTCACTGGCTCTAGAGCGCAGACTCAGTAGTTGTGGTGCACGGGCTTAGTTGCTCCATGGCATGTGGGATCTTCCCGGATCAGGGCTTGAATCTGTGTCCCCTGCACTGGCAGGCAGATTCTTAACCACTGCGCCACCAGGGAAGGTCCCCCCCTTTCCTTTTAGACTTCTTCCCAGGATCTGGATGTCAAGGCAATCTATCTGGGTATGTGCCTTGTCCTCCCAGATTCCTTTTGGTTTCTTGATGTATCCCCCTCTCTCTTCTTGCTACTCATTTTTTCTCTGCCTAGTTTTTCAGTAAAGTCAGAGTTATGTAGCCTGGAAAATTTCTTGTATTCTGCTTGAAGATGCTTTTATATCCTGAAAAATCTGTGTACATGGTCACGTTTTCCCATGTGTATAGTAATAAAATTCAACATGATAAAATGAAACTTTCCATCTCCTAACTTTTCACCTCTTACATTTATCTTTTATTAGAAACCTAATCACCAGTCTCTTCTTTTAAGCACCAATCTATATTTGGCCTTTAACAATACAACTTCCAAGCTTTGAAAGGTGCAAACCTATTTTTGTTTCAGATTTAAATAAAATTATTTATATTTCCATTCCGTAAGTTCAACCTGGTTTCCAAAAATCTAAAGCTATTTCTTGATCCCAGCCAGAAATCCATGCTACCCTTTCCCCTCTTTGATATGGATAATTGAGAAGGTAGACTTTCTTTTCTGCAGAGGCCACCTTTTGTGATGTTTGGTCACACACATCAAATAGAGGAGACGATGAGTGGCCCCACAGGTGGCTGATCACCTGCTCTTTCCTAGATTTCAGGACTGTCAGTCCACACAGCAGTTAATGAAATACAGCCAGGGCTCAATTGTTTAGGAGTAGAGGGACTGTGCTGAGTGGCATCCGGTCTCTGCTGTTCTTTTTCCTTTACTGTGAGTCCTTTGCTCTTTATTCACGAGGACCTGGGCAGGTGAAAGGCAGAATGTTGCCCTTGTTTTTACTACTTATTATTCATTATGGGAATAACTTGAAATTCTCCCTCAAATGCAGAATTGTAGTCATGAATGTACATCCAGGGAGGTTGTCACTTTTGCTTGTCTTGTGCCATTGAATTTCTGTTTTTTGTTATTTAACCATCATCAGTGAACCAGTCCATCCTTAGTGCAATTAGTGTCTCTAGAATGGTGGGAAAGTCCTTGGGCAGCTGGCCAGCCCTGTGATGCTGCCACATGAAGTCTTTGGCAATAAGGACTTCTGAATGTACATGAACACAGCTTTGACTGTGAGGAATTTTTCCTGGGAAGCAGGGGAAGCAATAATACTTTCTTTCTGTTCACTCTTGCAGGACAATGGCAGCTCGTGCTAAAGTGATGGCTGATTGGGTGTCAGAGGGTGGGGTGCTGCTGATGGGGTACGAAATGTACAGACTCCTCACCCTGAAGAAATCCTTTGCCACAGGTAGACCGAAGAAAACCAAGAAACGTTCTCACCCGGTCATCATTGATCTGGATGAGGAAGATCGACAGCAGGAGTTTCGAAGAGGTGGGCAGCCTCTCTGGGAATACTCTAAAGGGTGATCCAGGGGAAAAGAAATAGTGTCTGCTATAGCACCTAGTCAAATGGGAAGCATTATTGATGTGAGTTGTATTGACATGAACCAGAAATCCTGGTCCCCGAGATAGGTGGGATGACCTGCACTGGCTCTCAGAAGGTATTGCTTTCTCTGCAGGCAGTGGAATTCTGGGTAGGCCAGGCCACAGGCTGGCATGGGGGAGACTCCCCTGTGTCTTTCATAGAACAGTTAGAAGAGTAACTGCTCCCTTCACCACTTCCCAGAGATGTTGTGAGATAGCATTAAGAAAATATAAAGTATTTAAATCGCTAATATACAGAGTAGTAATAATGTTGTTTGTGAATTTATAAAAGAAGAATTTATCCCAATTTTCTTGTTTTTTGGTGAAAGCCATTTTTCTCCTAGTTCTGTTCCCTCTTTTATGGGGCCTTGGTCTATTTGGGGAAGGAAATTTTTTTAAGGTTCAGAGGCTGTTTCATTTTATAGATCTCTTCATCTATGAGATTCTGTTTTTTAGGTTTGCTTCTGTGGCTGAATTTGCCATTTAGTGTTGACTGGCGAGTAACTCCAGGAAGACCTTGTCCTTTAGTTAGTTCCCACCAGCCAGCTCTCAGATGGCACCAAGACAATGGTGAGAGCCAGTGGAAGTGTCTGGATTATTCCCATCAATATCATTCAGACTCATTTTTAATCCTAGGCTGGTACTCTGTAAAGTCATGCTGTCTGCTACCTAGTTGGTATAAGCCCTAGGAATGCAAGTCAGTTTTACTCTTAGCCTAAAGGGAAAAAAATTAAGGAAAGGAAAGAGGGAAAAGGGATATTTACTGCAAGAGTCAATAGGCGGGCTTCCCTGGTGGCGCAGTGGTTGAGAGCCTGCCTGCCGATAGGAGACGTGGGTTCGTGCCCCGGTCCGGGAAGATCCCACATGCCGCGGAGCGGCTGGGCCCGTGAGCCATGGCCGCTGAGCCTGCGCATCCGGAGCCTGTGCTCCGCAATGGGAGAGGCCACAACAGTGAGAGGCC
>NW_006778765.1:1031861-1036066 GCF_000442215.2 Lipotes vexillifer
AACAGGGAGAGGCCCGCGTACTGCAAAAAAAAAAAAAAAAAAAAAGAGTCAATAGGCCAGGTTAATGTGTCACACCAAATGCACAGGAGCTTGAATGGCTGGCTCCCTTTCACCAATGGGGGCTGACTCTTGCTTTCCTGCTTCCTTCATTTCTTCTGTCTCCTCCAGGGTGCACCCCTACTTCTCATATTGTTGACTAAGAGCAGACCCTCTCACCCTCTTACTCCGGATCCTCTTCCCTCCCTAGAGTTTGAGAAGGCCTTATGCCGCCCTGGCCCTGATGTGGTAATCTGTGACGAGGGACACCGCATCAAAAACTGCCAGGCCAGCACCTCACAGGCCCTGAAGAACATTCGCTCTCGCCGCCGGGTGGTGCTGACTGGATACCCCCTGCAGAACAACCTCATCGAGTACTGGTGCATGGTGGACTTTGTGCGCCCAGACTTCCTTGGCACCCGGCAGGAGTTCAGCAACATGTTTGAGCGCCCCATCCTGAATGGACAGTGTATTGACAGCACGCCTCAGGATGTCCGCCTCATGCGGTACCGGAGCCATGTCCTGCACAGCCTCCTGGAGGGCTTTGTGCAGAGGTGAGCCATCCTCAGGGCTCTGTTTTCTAAATCCTTGGAGAGCCCTGGTGGAATAGACATGACAAGGCTTTCCTGAAGGGGAAAGGTGGTTACAGTGGGAGGGCCCCTTTCTAGTAGGGCAATAGTAAAACTTTCCTTTTACTGAATAGCTTTTCCTGAATAGTTAGCAGATGGTGGATATCCAATATTTCAATTTCTGAGTCTGGTCCAGGAGTGCTTTTCTCAGAAGTTAATCTTTGAGGTTACTAGGGATATCTGCCTTACTTGCTGAGAGAAGCAGGAGACAGCTACCATTCTAATGACTTGAGAGAAAGAATAAAGTGGTGGTTCTCAGGGGTATGGCTTCACCAGTTTCAGCATCTTAGAAGATGTAGGTTAGGCCAGTCTGAAGCATCCCCTTGTTTTTCCTTGTTAAGATGGCATGTGTGGAGAAAGCTGAGAAGCAGCCCTAGATTAGGGTAAGAACCTGGAGTTCCCAGGTCACTCTGCCTCTTTGCTTTAGTTTTTATACTCAGAATAAGTTTCTTGCTGGTTGCTGAGCCAATCCGCATTATGGTAAGGCTGTTGTGAATGTTGAGATCCTAAAGAAGGCGGTGTGGCAGAAATGCAGGTTTCTGTTTTTAATCTGCACTGACCCCTCCTGGGCACACTGCCTTGTCAATTCTGACCTGTACCTTTGTAGGAGAGGCCACACTGTGCTGAAGATTCATCTCCCTGCCAAGGAAGAAAATGTGATCCTGGTGCGACTCTCTAAGATCCAGCGAGATTTGTATACACAGTTCATGGACCGCTTCCGGGACTGTGGTAGCAGCGGCTGGCTGGGGCTGAACCCCCTCAAGGCTTTCTGTGTCTGCTGCAAGGTGTGTTGAGGCCTCAGGGAATACTAAGACACAGACTAAGGATGCTCATGGTCCCAAGGGACTTGTTCCTGCTGGGAGTCCTTGATAAAGGAAGAAGTTCACTGAATTGAGGGCTCCAAGGCGAGATAATTCTCGGGAGTGCCACTCATAGACTATAATGTAAATGGTGCCCCTTGCAAATGTGCAACTTGTTATACCAAACTTGAGAAGTCACTTCCTTTCTCACTGATTTTTTTCACCTGAGAAATGGAGTGATGGTGGAACATCGTGGGACAAAATTTTTGACTGCTAGCCTAATCAGGATTCAAGAAATATATAGCATAGACACATTATTAGGGATACCTTCCATTTGATTCTGTATTTAAACAGATCAAGATCTCTTTCATTCTGATAATGCTTGAGATGGTTTGGGGGCAGCAAGTCCTAGGTGTCTTTAGCACTGAGCCTCATGAACAGGTTGATGAACCCTGACTTGTCTTTGACCTGGCCAGATGCTCTCTGTTGCCTCACATAGGATCTGTTTCTCTGACAGCTCTCAAGCAACCTGTTGGATATTATTTTCCAATTGAGCACTGCTTTAATAAGTCAGCTGAAGGTGTGTGTCTGGGGACAGATGGGTTTCAAAATATTTCTTTTGTACCCACAGTCCTAGACCAGGGCAAGGAAGCTAAAGCAGACATGGTCTTGAGGATGCTGCGGTGCAAACATACCCTTCCCACGCGCCCCCCCTTCTTTCCCCTGGAATTCTCAACTCCTGCCAGGAATAGTCCCTGAAATGACTTACGGTTGATCATCTGTAAGTTAGATACATTTGTCCGTAGGGAGAGATTGGTCTTGTTTCATAGTTTCATACAGTAGTTGACTGTAGCCACATGGTGAAACAGGAATGTTCTTGTTCTTGCTTAAATAAGAATGAAAGACTTGTGACACAGCCTTTTTGGTTGTGTACCAATCATACTGGCATGCCTCCTGGTGTGAATTCTCCCATTCAGGTATCATAGCAATCAGAGTTGGTTACTGAAAATGAATGTGCAGGCTCTTTGACCATGAGGGGGTTGGGGAGACATTAATTTTTGGTGTGACTATGTGCTGTGGGAGGTGTGTGTTTGAATAACTGCATGTTTCCAGACTCCCTGGGACACCCTTAGATTGTTCTCTGCCCTATGCTTCCTCCCCTTTACCTTGAACCTCAGATCTGGAATCACCCCGACGTGCTGTACGAAGCCCTTCAGAAGGAGAACCTGGCCAATGAGCAAGACTTAGACGTGGAAGAGCTTGGTTCATCAGCGACTAGTGCCCGCTGCCCTTCACAGGGAACAAAAGGCAAGGGTGAGGACAGCGCCTCAATGGGAGAGGCGACCAATAGCAAGTTCCTACAAGGGGTCGGCTTTAACCCTTTCCAGGAGCGAGGCAACAACATTGTCACATATGAATGGGTGAGTCAAGCAGATACTTTTGTGGCCATAAACCACTGCTGAGAAGGGATCGTGCAAAGCTTTCGTGGGGAGAGGGTGGGGCTTGTGCAGTGCACTGTACTGCTAATGTCTGCAGGGAACTATTAAGGTTGCCCGTGAGCTGCTGCCTTTGAGGGAGAGAATTGTATTTCTAGTAATCTGGCCATGGACCTGCTCCAAGCTGCCTCATTTCCTCTCCTATAGGCCAAGGACCTTTTGACTAATTACCAGACTGGTGTCTTAGAGAACTCTCCCAAGATGGTACTGCTTTTCCACCTGATTGAGGAAAGTGTGAAGCTTGGAGACAAGATCCTTGTGTTCAGGTAAGAAGAGAAATTGCCGAGTGTGTGTCTTTGGTAAAGAGTGATACAACCCCTGCAGAGTGAGACCATCCGGGGTTGCACCAGCCCCCTTTTATCTCCATGCCTCTGCAACCAGTGCTTCTTGTGAGGACCTTCTTGCATTTCTTCTCTTTCTTAGAGTTTCTTTTTTTATCCAATGCAATTTCTCTGCAAAGAACAATTTGAAACCTTAGGCTAACATTGGAGATCACAGTCTAATCCTTCAAACTGTGACGCAGGCCAAATATGACCTGTGGACTGTTTTTGTACAGCCTGAGAGCTAGTTTTTACATTTGAAAAGAGTTTTTTGTTTGTTTGTTTTTTTAAAGAAGCATATGCAGGGAATTCCTTGGTGGTCCAGTGGTTAGGACTCTTGCGATCCCACTGCAAGGCACACGGGTTCGATCCCCGGTCAGGGAACTAAGATCCCGTAAGCCACAGGGTGTGGCCAAAAAAAATAAAATAAAAAATTTTTAAAATTAAAATTAAAAAAAGAGAAGCGTATGCAGCAGAGACTGTGTGTGGTCTGCAAAGCCGAAAAATATTTACTCTCTGGCCTTTTACAGAAAACGTTTGCTGACCCCTGGTCTAAACTGCGTCTGTGCCTCCCCAGCCTTTTTTTTTTTTTTTTTTTTTTTTAGTTTTTTTATATTTTTTTTTTTTTTTTTTTTTTTTTTTAAGAAATAACAAAGCCATATTCTAAGTGGAGTTGCCAGTCACATGCTTCTAAGAGGGTAACACATGGACTACGGGACTGTCCTGTCTGGGGACCAAACAAGAGATACTACACAGGAATAACAGGTGATGCCACTACATCTTTTTTTTTTTTTTTTTTTGAATTTTTGAATTTTATTTTTTTATGCACAAGGTTCTTATTAGTAATCCATTTTATACATCAGTGTATACATGTCAATCCCAATCTCCCAATTCATCACCCCACCACCCCCCCCGCCGCTGCTT
>NW_006778765.1:1036265-1065649 GCF_000442215.2 Lipotes vexillifer
TTTTTTTTTTTTTTTTTTTTCTAAGCTTTGTATATAAGGCCAAATAAATGATGTTTTTTGTTCCAAGTCACATTCTCAGTCTTGCCAGAGCTTTGAGTCCCATCAAGGCCTCACTCCTCAGGGAAACAGACGTAAAGTAGATTGCTTCTCCTTTGTTCTGACTAGATTATGCTCCAGTGAGAGCTAAGTGGCAAGAGCCTGGCTTGGGAGTCTCAGACTGAGGGTTCCCATGTGTAAGACACTTTGAGAGGAAAGCAGTGATTGTAACTTAGGGAGAGCCTAGTGTTACACTGCTTTTATGGCCTGGCTCTCTGGATAACTTGGAAGCAACTAAATGATCTATCTCCTTAGTAAGATCCATAATATTGCCTGTGGCCTATAATTAGATCTAAGGCATATTCATGCAGTGTTGGTTTTTAATGCTGATGCTATTTGTTACTCTACCCTGAGCTAAATCTCAGAATTTTTCAATCGAGGAACTAATAGGATAGAGAATTTTTTAGTAGCGTGGTGGTAATAAGTGTGTGGATGACTTTACTCCCTTATGAGTTAGGGTGGTTCTTTGTGGGGAGTAGGATGTAGGAGCTCCCACTATCAGAGGGGAGCCTATTGAGGTGGGCCTACTGGGGAACAAGATTCCCTTAGGTCCAGGAGCCTTCTGAACCAAATGTGTCCCTTTCAGCCAGAGCCTTTCCACCTTGGCTTTAATCGAGGAGTTCCTAGGCAAACGAGAAGCGCCCTGTCTACCTGGTGCTGAAGGGCAAGGAGTACAGAAGTGGGTTCGAAATGTCAGCTACTTCCGTGAGTTCATTGCTGCTTTCTTCCTGGAGCCTTGGCAAGGTCTGCCTAAGAGTTTCCTTTCCCTCTCTCTCTTCCTCTCTTCTCCTACTCCATTCACCATCACATGAACAAGAATATCTGTGATTGACTAAGGAGCAGAGAGACACTAAGAGTGAGCTGCTTTGTGTGAGGCATTGTCCTGGGCTGGGGAGCTTAAGCCAGATAGGGGGAGTGCAGAGATGTAGAAGACATATGCCTTGTCATCATCTGAGGTGCAGCAACTCAAGGACAGATCCAAAGTAGCACTGATTGATTGCCCTCATGGGGGTTCTAAGGAGGACAGAATCATCATGGTGAGGATAGTTGGAGAAGGCTTCCTGGAGGAGGTGGAACTTGCACTAGACTTGCAGAGATGGGGAGAATTTGAATATACAGAGCTGATGTGGCCCAGAGATCATCTTAGGCAGAAGGAACAAAGTGAACACAGCCTAGATCATGTATTCAAATTGGGGGAGATGATGTCCCTAAGGGGATGAAAATTGGTTCTCGAGGAGACAAAAAATCTTAACTTTTTAAAAGTATAAAGCACAAATATGTATATAATGAATAAACATATACAGTATATCTGTGGTGTTAAAATTTTATGGAGGGCATGGTGATTGGGAAAAAATGTGTAAAAACCTCCTTAATGGGGTGGTAATGAAAAAAAAAGTTGAGAAATATTGACTTCAGAGACTTATTGACCAGATATTGACATTTGGGCCAGTTAATTCTTTGCTGTAGGGGGCTGTCCTTTGCATTGTAGGATGTTTAGCAGCATCTCTGTTCTCTACTCACTAGATGGCAGTAGCATCCACACCATTATAACAACCCAGACCGTCTCCAAACATTGCCAAATGTTCCCTGTGGAGTAGTAGGGTGGGGAAATAATCTTGTTGAGAAGCCCTGGCCTAGAGGAAAGATTTAGAGAAATGGAGGTTCAGGGGGTGGTGATGAGACTCCAGCACAGGAGCTAGCCTGGATCCTTGTGTTGACTATAGGCTTGCTCAGTGAGTCAGTGCTGAGCTTTTTTGTGCTTGGAAATTGTGGGAACTCAAGTTCAAAGGTAGATTGAGGTGGTGATTGAGGGAGCCTCTAATACCAGGCAATTAAACTGATGCTTCCTACATTGGTAGTAATTCAGTTCTCCATGTAGTATTTCATACCCTTAGCTTTGCCCTTTTCTCTGCTTTACTATAGGTGGCAAATGTCGCCCCTCTTCCCTTATTCATGCTTCTTAACTGAAGCTTACCTTTTCTCTTTCTTTTGAGCTTCCCTCTTTTCACTCATATGTCCCATCCCACTGCTCCAGTTCTATTTTTTTTATGTCTCCTTCGAGCAACTTCTTAGCCTTAGGAGCTTGTTAACAATGTGGATTCCTGCGTGGGGGAGGAACATCGTCCATATCAAAACACAAAACCCTTGGTCCTTTTGCAGTCACTAAGATTCACAGGACTGAGCCAGAGCAGTTACCTTAAGCCAGTGTTTACCAGGCTTCCTTAACTAGGGTGATTCTTTTGCACTCTGAAGTCTAGGAACCTTGGCCTTAGAATTGACCCAAGATACTAAAGGGAAAAACACAGTTTATAGTCTTTGTTGCACATGTGAATCACTTGGGGGTATTTTAAAATTACAGATGCCTGGGTCTCATGGTAGATCCCCATGGAATGTCCAGGGTGTGGAATCTGAGCACTGTAGTGTGTGTTCGTTTTGTTTTAAACACGTTTGCCCATTGATTTTGCTGTATACCACTGCCCTCATCTGTCCATTTCTTGTGTAATTCCTTCTGTCCTAGGGCTAGATGGTAGCACCCCTGCCTTTGAGAGGGAGCGGCTCATTAATCAGTTCAATGATCCCAGCAACCTCACCACCTGGCTGTTCCTTCTCTCCACAAGGTGAGTGGATCCTGAGAGGGGAGGTCAGAGAACTGCATTCAGGGCATTTGGCTACATGGGCAGGTACCACAAAGGCTTGTCCAAGTTCTGTCAGAAGAGATCTCCTCAGGTTTGTGACTTGTTCTTGAGGTCAGAGAGGGGACCCCAGAAAGAAATTGTGTTAGAAGGGCAATTATGATAGTGTCATGAATTTCTTTGAGACCTTCATTCACAATGGTCATAATTATCTTTTCTCTCAGGACGGTTCTGAGGCTTAGATGATGTGATGAATGTGAAAGTGCTTTAATACGTAGAAAGTGTAATATAACTGTAAAAGGCTGATGGCATTATTTGTCTTATGCCAAGCGACTTGAAGCCTGTGCTGCCTTCTGCCATCAGAATGCCCTCGATAGGTTATGAACCAGTCATTCTCCTAAGCTGTTAGACTAAACACATCAGAAACATTGGTACGCAGACATTTCCCCTCACCCAGTGACATCACTCTGGGGCCAAGATATGGGCCTTTACTCATCACAGAGGGATGGGAGGGTGGGTATTCTTTCTGAGCTGGTAGGTACTTCCATGTTGGACTTTCAGGGCATACTTTTCAGTGCTTGAGGAATGCACTGTTCATTAGCAGAATCATTCAATATATTCTGCTTAGGATAAAGAGAATAATATCGGGGTAGGAGTCACAGAGGGTAAAATCAATTTGAAAACTATCTTTAAAACTAAAGGTTCTGTGATTATTGGCTTGTGTTTTAAAGGGCTGGGTGCTTGGGCGTGAATCTGATTGGTGCCAACCGAGTGGTGGTGTTTGATGCTTCCTGGAACCCTTGCCATGATGCTCAGGCAGTATGTCGGGTATACCGTTATGGCCAGAAAAAGCCCTGTCACATCTATCGCCTTGTGGCTGATTTCACCCTCGAAAAGAAGATCTATGACCGTCAGATTTCCAAGCAGGGCATGTCAGGTGGGCCATCTTCCAGGCTCAGATGAGGCACATTTATACAGGCTACCACTCTAATTGTATCAAGAGTGGGAGGGGAGGGGGGCAGGATGTGGAAACACAGACAGGCTTTCAGTCATAGAAAGCTAGCACTTCCTTCCATCTCATTCTGATTCAAATAATTGCTTAAGAGGGAATTTACCTCAAATTGTTGAAGATGGGTTTAATGATAAGAGCTGAGCTGGTTATGCAATTTTCTCTTAACATATTTCTGTTTCATGAGGGCCTCAGACCTGCTGTTTGACTTTCAGATATGGGGTGGCCTGAGATGGTTTAGATATTGGTGACAATTATGCCACCCACAACCTTTCTTCCAATATTTGTAGCTGTGCTTTTGCAGTTTTCTTTGCTGTGAACTGACTTTCTCCATGTCTTCTCCCTTCTAGATAGGGTCGTAGATGATCTCAATCCAATGCTGAACTTTACTCGAAAGGAGGTGGAGAACCTACTGCACTTTGTTGAGAAGGAGCCAGCTCCCCAAGCATCCTTGAACATAAAGGGGATCAAGGAGCCAGTCCTGCAACTTGCCTGTCTGAAATACCCTCACCTCATCACCAAGGTAAGACCCTGGTATGCATGTGTCCCAGTACTGCACTCTCCACTGAGGGAGGCTTGTCTGACAAGCTTGTTTCCTTCATCCAAAGTTTTGTTTCATGCAGACGACTTGAATTCATCTGCTTCTTTTCCTTGCCCCAGACAGTCCCCCACCCCTCTCCAAACCACCTGTCCTATCCTAGTCTCATCCTAGGAGTGTGAGCTCAGTCATGAGAATAATTTGGCCGTTGTGAGTTTTCCTAGCAGAAAGAGAGGGGGGAAAGTTCTGAAAATATAGTCTGGTAATTCTCTGAACTCTCCCATTCTTTTGATATGGAAGGCAGACTTAGGTTGTCCAAAGCTGGTGCTAGTTTAGAGTTGAGAATTTCTGCTGCTGACAGGAAGACAATAAACCCACCTGTGTGTCTGTGAGCAGGCTCTTTGCTAAGTACTGGAGACAGCCAGCCATTTCTTGGTTTCAAAGTAAGGCTTATTGTACGTCACAAAGACTGGTAATTAAATCAACATCCTCCTGTGTCCCCAGGAGCCTTTTGAGCATGAGTCATTGCTCCTTAACCGAAAGGATCACAAGCTGACCAAAGCTGAGAAAAAAGCAGCAAAGAAAAGCTACGAGGAAGACAAACGTACATCGGTCCCCTACACCCGCCCATCATATGCGCAGTATTACCCCGCCAGTGACCAGAGCCTGACCAGCATCCCTGCCTTCAGTCAGAGAAACTGGTGAGTCACTGAAAAGGGAGGAAGGTTTGCTGCTGGGCCAGGGCCAAGCCTTTCAACTGGTTCCTTTTTTAAATAAAGGGAGACCCTACAACTTGCTCTTTGGCTGCTGTGAACTGAGAGGTTCTGCTCTTGGATGAGGTGCTGAAGCCGTTCAGCAGCACTGGTGTTTTAAGCAGCTCTGGCTGGAAGAGTCAGCTGCTGGGCTTGTGACTCAGGAGAGTCCCTCTGGACTCCCGAGGAGATGCAGCTTCCCATAACACAAATGCCCAGCCCTCCCACACAGCTGCTTTCCTATCTGCAGCACCTTGGTGCTAGCCCTCACTTAGCAGTGAAGTTCAAGAGTGAAGGCCAGGTCTTCTGTGGGTCTTGGATTGCAGTCAGGGAATTCTGCTTCCACAGATTTCATTCTGTGTCCGCCTTATTCCTGAGCAAAAAATCTTTTTCTTGAGTACAGCTTCCAGAACTATTAAGAATAGGAACAGCATGGAAGCCAACTGCTAGGTGGGAGAAAAGCTCTTTGTAGGAAATTATAGAATAGTTATCTCTGTTTTTTTTTCCTCATTACAAGACAAAGTGCCTCATAGCCTTTATCAGATCAGCTTCCTGATTGCCTGGTTTGCATTTTTACATTATTTGATTATCTTGAATTAAAGATAATTCTTTTGAGAGGGATAGATTTAAGAATTGTTTCTTTTGACTATTCCATGTTTTAAAAAAAATAAACTTGTCAAATGAACTGAAGCCATGTAAGATTTTATGTAAGACTAAATTTTGGTGAGTAAATTTGCTACTTTTTATGTATAAGATGCTTTCAAGTAGAAAATTGCCATGTTTCAAATCCTTCAAACTTTATTTCTGTGTCATTTTCCAAGATACTGTTGCCTGAGTATGTTCTCCTCTCGTCCTCTACCGCTTTTATCTCTTTTCTGGGCTTTTCCTTGTAATAGCAGGAAGGGACTAAGTCTGAACCCAGTAGGAGAAAAGCCATATGGAGGGAAGATGTGACAAATGAGCTGGGCTGTGAGGAGATTTCAGCTCCTTTTCTGGCCCAACTCTGGCCCTGTGGGAGGCATTGGCCTCTCACAGCATTTGATGAGCCATCCCATGATCCTGCTGATTCCTTATCTTGTCTGGGTACATGTGAGGAGGACTTTCCTCCCAAATTCCTAGCCTTAGCCCCTGCAGAGTATGGGGCTTAGGCTAGATTCCTGTTACCCTTCTGACTTCTTATCCTGAGAAGAGTCCCATTGACATCTGAGCAGAGCCCCCAGCTCCTGCATAGCCACCCTGGGCAGGCATTGTGGAAGTGGGTCTCAGATCCTGGTGAGCTTGCCGTGCTACCTGGCCTATCTCGGAATGATGGCATCCACAGGGCCCCAGGGGTTGACCAAAGGCAACCTGAGAGCAGTGTGACTGAGGAGACATGCAGACCTACTCCAGGCAGGAATGGACTAAGTCTGAACCCAGTAGGAGAAAAGCCATATGGAGGGAAGATGTGACAAATGAGCTGGGCTGTGAGGAGATTTCAGCTCCTTTTCTGGCCCAACTCTGGCCCTGTGGGAGGCATTGGCCTCTCACAGCATTTGATGAGCCATCCCATGATCCTGCTGATTCCTTATCTTGTCTGGGTACATGTGAGGAGGACTTTCCTCCCAAATTCCTAGCCTTAGCCCCTGCAGAGTATGGGGCTTAGGCTAGATTCCTGTTACCCTTCTGACTTCTTATCCTGAGAAGAGTCCCATTGACATCTGAGCAGAGCCCCCAGCTCCTGCATAGCCACCCTGGGCAGGCATTGTGGAAGTGGGTCTCAGATCCTGGTGAGCTTGCCGTGCTACCTGGCCTATCTCGGAATGATGGCATCCACAGGGCCCCAGGGGTTGACCAAAGGCAACCTGAGAGCAGTGTGACTGAGGAGACATGCAGACCTACTCCAGCAGCAGTGGTGTGTTCTTTTATGTGCCAGTCTTCAGTCAGATGAGGAAGAGCATACCAGTCCAAGAGGCTCTCTTTCTCTGAACTAAAGACCAAAGATGCAGACTTCAGAAAGCTTAGAGACAGGGGCTTTATTTCAGAAACCTTAAATAAGGAGTAGCTTTCTCAAGGTACCAACATCCAGTTGAAAGGAAGGTGAAAAGTGAGGAATGCATCATTGACCACAGAATAACATTTTGGCACTTTGGTATTAAGAGATGCACAACCGGTACTCAGGCTGGCCATGGCTCTGTGCCATGTAGAAGCCCAACTTCTGTGCACGGTGTTTTGCCTGCTGCTGCTTTTGTGGTGGCTGTGACTATAGGGGCACTTTGAGGATTGGCCCTGGGAGAAGTCCATTGAAAAGTAACTCAGAGGAGAGAGGTGTCTGCATTACTTATTGAAACTTGAGGTTTCAGAGGGTAATGATGGTTAAAGTTGAATAGATGGTCTCAAGATCACCAGAACATGTGACATCACATGGCCCTATTTTCTTGGGTTAGTGGGAAAATTCCACCCATTTATCTTCAAATTAGTATGCACTGTGTTCTGAAGAACTTCCCCCCACTTAATGCCTCTGTGCCTCTACCTGACTTCCAAGGACGAATTCCTTCGAAGGACGAATTCCTAATGTATGTAGACAGTCCAGATTCTAGAGGAGCAGATGTCACCTCACATTTCCAAGAAGGCATTATTCCACTGACATTGATTCTTCTTAGACTCTGAGAGGCTTTATCCCTTGCTGTCTCTGTCTCCTCTCTGTCTCAGCCCTGCCTCTAGTCTCCTTTTGAATTTACCATACCCTGCAGGTTCTTCTGATCCTTCTCTCAGCAGCATCTGAGGCTGTAGAATGGGCAAGTCTGGAGAGGCTCAGCAGTCTTTGCAGAAAGATAAGTAAAGGCTGTTCTGCCAAACTTCCTTAGTGTGCTTCTCTTTCTCTCCTAGGCAGCCAACACTGAAGAGTGATGAGAAGCCTGTGGCCAGTGTTCGTCCTGTACAGTCCACCCCAATCCCCATGATGCCACGGCATGTCCCACTGGGAGGTAGTGTAAGCTCTGCCTCCAGCACAAATCCAGCTATGAACTTCCCAATCAACTACCTGCAACGTGCGGGAGTCCTTGTGCAGAAGGTGGTCACCACAACAGGTTGGGAGCTCCTGAGTTCTCTTCCAGGGTGCTGTCCCTTTTAAAATTACTTTGTTCATTCAGGAAGTATTTATTAAACAATGTTTGCATTCTAGGCCATGCTACATTGGCACTCTAGGTAAAAATAGAGAAGGCAGCAGTCCCTGATCTTGAAGAATTTGCATCCTAATGAAATGTCTTAAGAATAGCAACACGGAACTGGGTTTTCTTGAATGTGGTGGGTGGGATGGACTCTGAACACTGCAGAGATTGTGGAAATGTCACTGGACATAGGGTTGGTCTTCAGAGAGAGGTGTGAATGTGTTGAGTCCTGCCTGACTTGTAGGGTCAGGTGGGTATGAAGGACAGCTCTCAACCTCTTTAGTTAAAAGACCTAAATGTCGCTTGCTTCTTTCTTTGTAAGTTTAATGTAGATCGAGCATGATGGGCCAGTGGTAGGAGTTGGGCAGCCCATCCGTCCCTGCAATTGATTCTGTGGTTCAGGGTAATTGGGAAGGAAAGCATTTCATGATGTTGTTTTTCATCTTGTTATCTAGAAATACTCATAATACATTTTCATGAAAACATCTTAATTGGTTTTTTTGAGTATGAAAATAATAGCTGTTCATTGTAAAAAAAAAAAAAATTTGAAACAAATTAAAAACAAAGAGAGAGGCTCTCAGGACTTCCCTGGTGGTCCAGTGGTTAAAACTCCACGCTTCCACTGCAGGGGGTGTGGTTTCAATCCCTGGTCGGGGAACTAAGATCCCACATGCCCTGCGGCACAGCCAAAAAAAAGAGAGAGCCTCTCATAATCCTGTTTCTCTGCTGATTCTTGAAAATGCTCTTTCTCTTCATAGTGACAGGAGCAGCAGATACATGCAAATAGCTTAGGGAGGGAGAAACAAAAATAGAAATAAACATTTGAACTGAAACTTTTTCTAAACCAAAAACTCTATGATTTTTAAATTAAATCAAGGAAAATTGATCAGAAAGATGATCAGATTTCTAAAAAGTTTCTTGTTTTCACAGTATTCTTTGTTTAGACAGTTGTGAGAGGCCCTGCTGGTTTCACCTTCCTTGGTTCTGACCTCTGCTCCACTGAGACGCTTTAGGGAAACCATTGAGGAACAGGGGTGGATGTGGACTTTGCATTTTATTTCCCTCCTTCAGTCAGGCCCCTTGTAATCTAAATCTGAGGTCTGTTGTCTCCACTAGATATTGTTATTCCTGGACTCAACAGCTCCACAGACGTACAGGCAAGAATTAATGCTGGTGAGAGCATCCACATCATCCGTGGGACAAAAGGTGAGAGCCTGACCAAAGGGCTTATTCCCTACCTTTGGTTGAGAGTGGTGGGCTGGCAAGCAAAATAAATACATATGGTTTGAGCTAGAGAGAAGATAGGAATCATCCTATAGGAGTGTAACATGTGGGGGAAACATGAGAAAATGACATTTCTAGGAGCTTAGCCGAGTTGGGGTGGGCTCAAAGGATATCTGTCAGTGGCTTAAAAGAAAGGTGTTAGGGTCCCTGCATTCCTATATTTTGCCATCGTTTTTATGGAGAATCTTGGAGTGGGTTTGGATATACACAGTGTTTTGTATTGGTCTCAGCCTATCGATAGTATCGGCTAGGAATGCCTGGGGCACTCATCCAGTCCTGCAGTACTTGTGGCAAGCCCCCACATACATTTCCCCAGAGCCAGTGTTGTGGCTAGACCAGCCCTTGTTGTTCTTATTATGATTGCAGGATGCACCTCAGCAACAATCATCAAGGAACTTTGAAAAAACAAGGTTTACTACTCACAGGTCCTGTAGGGTACATGGCACACTCAAGGGCCACACAGGAAGGTTGTGGGGAGAGAGAGAGAGAAAGAGATTGTGGACCTGGGTCTCTGTCTTTATTAGGGTCCAAGAGTGGGGTGGCCAGGGTTTCGCAGGTTCACTCTTTATTGGTGAATTTATTTATTTATATTTTTGGCCACGCCGTGCAGCTCGTGGGATCTTAATTCCGCAACCAGGGATCAAACTTGTTCCCCCTGCAGTGGAAGCACAGAGTCCTAACCACTGAACCACCAGGGAAGTCCTTTTATTGGTGAATGTAAAACATAAGAATGGGAATTAGTGTGTGGGAAGGGAAGAGCGCGCTCACTCAAGGTTTAGTTACCTAGGTTACCTCAGGCTTTCTAAAAAGGAACTTTACAAGGGAGGGAGCAGCCTGGTTCCTTACCTAGTAGTTTAGCTAGTAGCTGTGCCATACAGCTGGCAGTTTGTTTACCCAAGATGGATGTCTTTGAAATGGATGTCTTAGCAATCAAAAGCTTAATGTCTAGCACTTACACTACACACAGGGAGGCCAGAATCAGAGGGAATGTGCTGTGGAATGGGTTATAAGCCAACATGTTTATTGTTGTGCCGTCTTACCTACTTGCTTAGAATGGGGTGGACGTCTCTGATTAGAAAATGTAGTGGGTGGATGAATAAGTATACCTGGGTTGCATGACAGAATTTTCCAGTGTGGCCATTTGAAAAGTCCACTGCCTCTGGCCTCCTTATGGAGTTCTCCAGATGAGATTGCTGGAGAAATCTGGGCTGGATGGTGTTAGGACACAGCTGAAGCCTATCTTTCATGTCAGCCTCTGCTGTGTGAGGCTCCCCGAGGGTCTTTGTTTAGTAAGGAGATTTTGCCCTAGCCTCTGTTGGGTTAAAGTACTTTTAGTTTCAGGGAAAAGATGCCATGAAATACATGACACCCAGAGAAGGTCATATGTAGCCCCCTTACTGGGTTCTTCCTGGCCTAGAGCAGGGGTATGCAAACTGTGGCCCACGGACCAAATCATGCCTGCTTCCTGTTACTGTACCTCTGAGCCAAGAATGGGTTTTACATTTTCAACCATTTTCAATTGGTTGAAAAAAAAAATCAAAAGTATAGAATTCTGTGACGTGAAAGCGATATGAAATTCACATTTCAGTGTCCATAAATAAAGACCTTTGGAGCACAGCCACACCCAGCTGTCATGTTACAGCAGCAGAGTAGTTGCAACAGAGACCTTATGGCTCACAGAGCCAAAAATATTTACTAACTGACCCTTTAATAAAAAGTTTTTTGACCTCTGGCCAAGAGGCAGCCCTACCAAGAGATAGATCAAATGACGTGCTCAAGACCAAGGAAAGGTTGACTAGTGCCGTGTGGGAATAGAATGCCCGTCTTGAATTATTCCTGCCAAGGGAGGGGTGTTATTGAGCAAATAAGGCTCCTTCCAGATCAAGAGGACCTGGGCCAGAACAGAAGGAGCCAATTTACTCTCTTTCACAGCACCCTATTTATTTCCTCCATTGCATTTAACCTTTCCTGATATTTTCTAGTATAATTGTCTATCTCCCCCTCTAGAGTTAAGCTCCGTGAGACAGGGCGCTTTTCTGTCTTGTGTACTTCAGTGTCTAGAACAGTGTCTGGTATATGGTAGTCACGCAGTCAGTGTTTGTGGAATAAGTGAGTAATATTGGGTCCACAGCTCAGTCATCCCACTCCTCATTTCAGGGATATTGAGAGAGGATGTGACACCAGTTTTATAGCTGTTTCTGAGCCCACAGTGCCTAGGCCTGGAGTTTCCCAGGGTTGGCTGTATTGCATGTCTGCTCCTAACAGTCTTCCTCATGTTTCTTCTTAGGGACATACATCCGTACCAGTGATGGGCGAATCTTTGCTGTCCGGGCGACTGGCAAACCAAAGGCCCCTGAAGATGGTCAGATGGCTGCCTCAGGTATAGTGGCTTCTACTTCCTGTTGACCTACATGGCATTTTTTTTTGGTTTGGTTTGTAATTTATTTTTTGAATAGATACTGTGTACATGGTTCACAATTCAAAGGGTACAAGAAGGGGTAAAGTGAAAAGTAAGTTTTTCTTCCCTCATGCTCCCAGCCATCCATTGCTCCTTCCTGGAGGTGCTACTCCTGTTTTGTTTTGTTTGTTTTATAGATTTATTTATTTTTATTTGTTTATTTTTGGCTGCGTTGGGTCTTTGTTTCTGCTCGCGGGCTTTCTCTAGTTGCAGCAAGTGGGAGCCACTCCTTGCCGTGGTGCATGGGCCCCTCATTGCAGTGGCCTCTCCCGTTGCAGAGCACGGGCTCGGTGCACAGGCCCCAGCAGTTGTGGCATGCAGGCTCAGCAGCTGTGGCCCTCGGGCTCCAGAGCACAGGCTCAGCAGTTGTGGCACACAGGCCTAGCTGCTCTGTGGCATGTGGAATCCTCCCAGACCAGGGCTTGAACCCGTGTTCCCTGCATTGGCAGGTGGATTCCCAACCACTGCGCCACCAGGGAAGTCCCTCCTGTTGTTGTTTTGTTTTGTTTTGTTTTAAAAGATATTCTGTACATATACATGGTACAGGGATATGTATGTGTGCACGTGTGTATCTGTGTATATTAAAAAAATGTATATATGTATATAACTTTTCTTTGTATTTTTAAAACAAATGCTAATTTACTGTAATATACTGTTTGATCTTTTCTTCATTCACTAGTGTATCTCAGTGCTTGTTCCTTATCCTTTCTTTAAATGTTCCTCAGTGAAGGTTTGCACAAGATGCAGTTAGATGGGTATAATACAGTGCGTTACCGAGTTCCCTGTCCCTGGACATTTAGATTGTTGTGCTCCACCATTACAGTACTGGTTCACAGTCATATGGGTGTATCTATAGGAAAAATTCCTAGAAGTGGGATTGCCAGATCAAAGAGTATATGTGTGGCACATTAACAATGTTAGGAACTCTTGCAAAAGTCCCCTCTGTGGGAGTGGTTCTCACTTATCCTCCCACCATGAGGTATGAGGGTATGAGAGCTAGATTGCTCTTGTTCCCAGCTTTTATCATGGAAATTGAGAGACATGCAGACAAGTTGAAAGAACAGCACTGTGAGCACCCATGTATCCTGCAGCTAGATCCAATGACTGTTATCATTCTCATAAACTTTCTTCTCTCTCCTCCTTCCTCTTATTTGAACTATTTGTAAGTTGAAGACATCATGTCATTTCATCCCTAAATATTTCAGCACACATTTGCTAAGATTAAGGACATACTCCTCCTAGTCACAAAACCATTATCGCACTAAAAAAAGTTAACATTTCCGTAATATTCCCTACTATTCAGGCCATTTCCAGATTTCCCAGTTGCCCCATGACCATGGATTTTGTTTTGTTTTTAACCAGGATGGACTGCTTTTTGAACTTCATTTTCCTCTTTTCTCCCATCCTGGTCACTGACCATCTTTGCCCCCAGAAGGAGTGTGACTAAAAGAATATCTTTCAGCATTTCTTATCCTTTATTTCATAGGATTCACCTTGGTGGAGTTTTTCAGGGAACTGGGGTTCAGAGAAGTTACATGTCTTTGCATGGATAGACTTGTTTCCTAGATCAAAGGACTTCTTTCTTTGTGATTGGGAAAAATTGACTGGGTGATGTTGTTTGCACATCAAACTATTTGAATTTGGGGGACCACAGGACAGGATTTTTTTTTTAATGGAATCTTGTCTTACACCCGCCTTCTCTCCCTGACCATTCTGGTTCTCAGTTACCTACATTTCGTCCCCAGGTTCCCAGGGGCCTTCTCTCGAGTCTACAAGCAACGGCAGACACAGTGCCTCATCACCCAAAGCCCCCGACCCTGAGGGGCTGGCCAGGCCTGTCTCTCCAGACAGCCCGGAGATCATCAGTGAGCTCCAGCAGTATGCAGATGTGGCTGCTGCCCGGGAATCCCGTCAGAGCTCCCCAAGCTCCAATGCTGCCCTGCCTGGCCCCCCAGCTCAACTTGTGGACAGCAGTGCTGTTCCTGGGACAGCTCTTGGGACTGAACCTAGACATGGGGGTCATTGCCTCAATAGTTCCCTCTTGGTGACCGGCCAGCCCTGTGGTGACAGGCACCCAGTGTTGGACTTAAGGGGCCACAAGCGAAAGTTGGCCACACCACCTGCTGCCCAGGAGTCAGCCCGCCGGCGGTCCAGGAAGGGCCATCTGCCAGCCCCCGTGCAGCCGTATGAACACGGGTATCCAGTTTCTGGCGGGTTTGCCATGCCACCCGTCTCCTTAAACCATAACCTCACCCCACCCTTCACCTCCCAGGCTGGGGAGAATTCCCTGTTTATGGGCAGTACCCCCTCCTACTACCAGCTGTCCAATTTGCTGGCAGATGCCCGCCTGGTGTTTCCAGTGACTACTGACCCTCTGGTGCCAGCAGGCCCCGTCAGTTCCTCTTCCACGGCTACCTCAGTCACTGCCAGCAACCCCTCCTTCATGCTCAACCCCTCTGTACCAGGGATACTACCCAGCTACTCACTCCCATTCTCACAGCCACTCCTGTCCGAGCCGAGGATGTTTGCGCCTTTTCCTTCCCCTGTCTTGCCCAGCAACCTTTCACGGGGCATGTCTGTCTACCCAGGCTACATATCTCCACATGCAGGCTACCCAGCTGGTGGCCTTCTCCGGTCCCAGGTGCCTCCATTTGACTCTCATGAGGTTGCTGAGGTGGGGTTCAGCTCCAATGATGATGAGGATAAGGACGATGATGTAATAGAGGTCACTGGGAAATAGCTGGGGAGCCCCTCTGCAGCTCACTCGGGGCCCCAGCAGGTTGCCCACCAAGATGGAAGGCAGCAATCTGGGCTTTCTGAGAATAGGGCACTTGGCAGGAGGGAAAAGGAAGAGGACAAAGAAGGGTGGTTGACCATAGGTGGCAGGGCTCTGTTGCTGTTTAACAAAAGAGGCAAAAATAATCCAACAGAGCAGCAATAGTGGGAAATCAGGGACCTAAAACAGGAATGGAGAGGCAGGGCAGTCTGCCTCTCTTCCTGCCTGCCTTGCTTATGCTGTCTGCTTGCTTGCTTGCCCATCTGAGGGTAGATGCTCACATCCCATTTCTGTCTTTGGGAACATTCTCTCCCGAGAGAGCTGCCTTACTGGGTGATTTAGCTTGGCCTGGAGAGGGAAGGGGAGGGAGGGAGGGTAAGAGAAGAAGGGTAGGCAGACTGAGATTCCACATGAAGTGGAATCCTTTTAGGGGGTGGGAAAGAAGCAGACCAGGTATGTGTGTGTGTGTGTGTGTGCCTGTGTGTGTGTGTTTATGTTTGTACTTACATGTATGTAACAGAGCAGGGGTGAAGGCGGGTGGGAAGGGAGGGAGGGAGGGACTAAGGGGGAAACTAAGAAATGAATTTATCTTTTGTAAAATGGAAATCAGAGTGTGGTGGTTCATGGCAACTATTAGTATGAACATCAGGGTGAGCCCAGGAGAAGAGCCATGGAAACCACAAGTTTCCTTCTACTTGGGTGAAGACAAGGCCCAGCTAACCCACGTCCCTGGTTATCAGAGCCAGACTTGTTTTTAAATTTGGGGGAAATTATTAGAGAAAATGGGCATTACCAATCTGTGTCTCTTTCCCCAGTGGCTGTCTCTGAGCAGATCTCCATTTCTGGGGTGTGAGATTGTCTGTATGCAGAGACTGGGAGGGAGAAGCATTGCAGTGTGTGAGTGGGAGGTCATGGAGTTGTGGCCAGAAAAAACATTCTTCACAAGGTTGGAACTGAGCCCCCAGCTGCCTGTTCTGGTGGCCTTTCCTTTTCCTTCTCCATTAGAGAGCTCCATGTTAATTTATTTCTTAAGGGCAATTATTTATTATTTGGACTTTTCATGTGTCTTGGTTCTTTTTTGGGGGGGTGGGAGGGGAGGTTAGGGTAAGGAGGGTAGGAGATGGGAAGGGAAATTTTAAGATATCTCAGACCCCATAGCTGCTGGTGAATAAATCCTGGGTAGATGGTGAATTGACCAAGGAAAGAAAGTTAGGCTTGACCAAGGTTTACACTAAACAACTATGTTTTCAGGAAATGGCCCCTCAGGAAGATCAGGGAATCCTGTGACTGGATAGTTAGTGATGGTGAGACTCATTCCACAGTGCTTGAAATTTAGGATCATGGAGTTTGCAATTGGGAAGTAAGTGACCCCAAATTTGGAGCTGTGTCCTCCTGGGATGATGACCTTAGGGACAGGCTCTCTATGCTGACTAGTGAAGCTGTGTATAGGTGGCTGCTGGGTTGAGGGAACAGACTGTTGATTTCCTATTGGGAAATGTCTTGGCTTCCTCAACCTATCGGATGATCATTGTGGGCCTGGTGTCTGCTACCTCCATCCTCTTTGAAGGAACATGGAGGAGCCCTTCCTCTGTAGGAGACTTAAATCGTCTTAAAAGAATACATCAGTCATTCTCGGTCTCCGCCAGGGGCGAGGGAGCGTCTAGGCATTAAGCATAAACACTGGTTGTCTTCATATTGCCTTTTTCCCCCCTGCTGCTAAGACCTTGCTGGGCAGTTCTTTATGATGAACAAACCCTGTCTGGCTTTAGAGCTTTACCACCTACCCATGGGTCCCTTCTCACTGGGCAGCTGCTGCACCTGCCTCTTCCAAGCCCTGGAGGCAACTTAGCCAGCTCACCCCTAGTAGTAGCTGCTTGCTCCTGCGACTCTTCTGACCAGCCTGTTTCCATTGTTGGGGAGTCTTAGCACACTCTGGCATATTATCCCCAGAGAATAGACAAGGAGATGGCTGATGGGTGTGTGTGTGTGTGTGTGTGTGTGTGTGTGTGTGTGTGTGTGTGTGTGTGTGTGTGTGTGTGCGCGCGCGCGCGCGCGCTGTTCAGAACACCAAAAGTGGAACTTAGGGAGCTTGCTTTCTGTATTTTCATAAGCACCCTGTCAGACACTTAACTCTCCTACTCATAGAAGCCTTAGACCTACAATTTAGCTATGCAAATTATTTTAATAATTTAAAAACAGCAGTTCCAACCAGTGCTTTCTCTTTCAGAGGCATCCCAAAAATGAATGATGAAGGGACTCAGTTGGAGTGGGCTCTCAGGTTGAGGCTGGTTAATGGGAGTAAGCTAGCCTGGATCTCTGATTTGCAGAGCACACTCACAACCTGGGTTACAACTGATGCCTCTAAGGCTCCGGAGCACTGGGATCCCAGAAATTGTGTGTGTGTGTGTGTGTGTGTGTGTGTGTGTGTGTGTGTAAGGAGGGATATTTCTATGTTCACCTCTAGGAAATCACAGCAGCAAGCTCTGAGAATCCAGAAACTATCCCAGCAAGGAACCGAAACCAGTCACTGGAGGGATGGGCTTTTGAAGGTACCGGGAAGTAATGGGTGTTCTGAGTGGCAGCATGTGCCTGCTCTCTACCCAATGGTTCCATGGGCTGGGTCTTGCTTCAACTCAGGAGAGGCCATAGTTTTGGGAGGCTGACCTGGCTAGACAAGATTTTCTTTGATATGTGCAGCTTATATTGTGTAAGGGGGTAGGGCTGGGATCATGGGAAATTAAGAGTGCTACTGGTTCCATAGTTTGTTTCGTTTTGTTTTTTTTTTATTGAACCTGAAAATACGCTGACTTTTCTGTCGTCTCTTTCTGTGTGCTGGTAGGCAAGCGTGCATGCACACCAAACGTAAGCATATGTGTGAGGGTAGCAGGAAATGTCTCAAGAGCCCAAGAGCCATGTTTTACAGTTTCTTTGATCAAAAACACTTGGTGTTGATGTCCACGCACCGTCCAGGCCTGAGTAAGGGAAGGATGGTGATAAGGGGGAGGGCAGAAGATCAGGTCTAGGTATCTTGCCTCGCTACTGTCTTCCATAGAATATTTTCAAGGGCCTTTCAAGCCCTATCTGTATGGTTTAGCCTAAATCCTCAGCCTAGGGAATATAGTACAATTTAATAATTCAGGATTACCATTTGTAATAATGCTTTATTCTCTTTTCTCAGTACCTTTGTAGATAAAAATTCAACAGAGACAGATTAGCCATTTAATTGAGAAAGTAAGTGAACCATGTTGGATCCAGATTTTCTTCAGATTAGATATCTGCAAAGTTTTCACCCCCTTGAGTTATGCTTCTTAAGCGTCTAAGCATCTATCTTAAGCATCTTTTGACTTAAGGATGTCTCTGGTCCTTGGAACTCTATTCCCTAGGAATTAGTGTGTGGAATCACTATATACTTGTGATTCACAACTGAATATGAAAATTTCCCACTCCAGGACATGAAGCAAATCGTTGGGGTAATATTTTGCTGATAGGTTGAAACACTCAACCAAACTTTAGCAGTCTGGGTAGGACTGTCACTCCCAAAGCACTCAGCAGAGCAAGGCTCTCTGCTTTTCTGTTCATGCCTGGCATTGCTCTGGAACTGAGTCCTCATCCCATGGGGAAGGTCTTCTGGGGCTTTACATTCCTTGTTCCTAGTGTTCCTGGCCATGACCCCCTTGTGCTTCCCAGTTCCCTGTGATTCCACAGAAGACCAGTCTCTCCTTTCTGAGCCATGGCCTCCTATGCACCCAACTCAGTGACTCTTCCCCCAACAAAACTCCTGAGAGAAGAGCTCCTTCCCCCATTAGTTCCCCAAGAGACTTTCTGGCCCTCTGCTGACTGTTCCCAAGAAATCCACACCTCAAGGTCTGCCTGAGAAGGTTATGCTCTCCATCAGTCACCTTCAGACTCTATTTCCCTCCTACTGACTCTCCTCTGCTGTCCTGTGTATTCCACTGTGACCCCTTAATGTCTGTTCTGTGCCACTGGCTTGGCCCTAGGCCTTTTATGAATACCCGAGTCGTACGACGAACTTCCTGAGCAGGCAGTGTCCAACTTCTTTGCTCTTCAGGGACCTTAGTCTGCTCCTTTCCTCTCTCAGAGGTCTATTTGATATAGTAATCTAGTGCATTGGAGAGAGGTAGCTAGACAGGCTGCAGAGTCTGTAAGGCTGAGGGCTGGGAGTGATTTGGGTACTCTCTGTTACCACTACTGGGATAATCAGAAAAGAGGGGACCTCATACTGTGACCTGACCCAGGGCCCTCCCCTGGAAGAGAGCTCAGCCCAGGTGTGTGTGTGTGTGTGTGTGTGTGTGTGTGTGTGTGGGGTGTGTGTGTGTGTGTGTGTGTGTGTGTGTGACAGTGTATGCATGCACACACATGCTCTTGTGCACATGGGTGTAAATTGTTATCTGGTTGTGTTACTCAGGGTGGGCTGGGGACTCACCAGAAGAATCCCCTCAGCCCACCCAAGACTGTTTTTTTCCTGTACCCTCTCCAGAGGGGTCGGGGAAGGGGGTCCAGGTGGGTTGAAGGGGTCACAATGGATAACCACTAAGGCCACACTGCTGCCAAGAGGAGTGGGGTGGGGGAGAGATGAGGTGGCCCCAGGGACCTGGCACCTGGCTTTGGTTTTCCATCTTCTTTCTTCAGGACACCCCCTGAGGCCTGGGACCTGCGCCTGGCTTTGAGGAACATCTGTAGCTGGGTGTTCCAGCTGCTGGTGTGATCATGGGCTTCCCTCCTCTCTCAGCAGGGCAGGTGCTCCTGCCCCAGAGACTGGGCAACTGGCTGTTTCTATGACGTATTTATTTTTACTTGTGTTTCATGTCACTTTTTTAAAAAAGCAAACAGAACAATTGTAAGTCAGTATAACTGCCTATCAGTTTATTTCTCTTTTTGTAAAATAAAATTTAAACTGAAGAAGGCAGTGTTGTTTGATCAGGGAATTGTCTGAACAGCTGTTTGGCTGGGTGGTGGTGAAAGGGATATAACTTAGAGCATAGTGGATGCTGAGATGGCACCTGTGAAGGTGGGGGGTGGGAACAGAGGGCAGACTGCTAGCAGGCTCTTTTTATGCAGTGGGGTTCATTAGGCATTTTCTGCCTTTGCTCACCTGAAGAGGACCGCATTTCCTGGCTCTAGAGGAAACAGCGGAGCTGACTCAGAGTGGCTTGAGGCTAGCTGGTCCCTCAGTCATGGCAAGTCCTGTAGGGGCAGCCCTAACTAGGCTGTGAGTGGCCAGGGATTGGGCACAGCATCAGTGCCTTCAGAGGGGGGGAGATGGCTGGTGGCAGGGTTTGCAGAGCATCTTACATTGCATGTGTGTTCTCCATTTGTCATCTGAATTAGAGGATGTAACCACTGCCTCAGAGAACTAACGAGGGCTTTGGAGCATGAAGAGGTAGGGAAGGAGGGGATGGTCTATGCTTTAGTTTCCCAAGTTTGGGGAAACATTCTCTGGAATTTACTAAGGGAGAGTTAAAGTGCTTCTGTAGGAATTCTTTGGACAGAGGAAGGCAGGAGGAGACAAAGGCCAAGTCTGGGCTCATGAGAGGAGAATATGTGCTATTGGGAGATAGGACTGGGAGTGGAACATGGGTGAGGCAGATGGCTCGGTGATCAGCTCTGCTCAGACTTGCTGCAAGGGGTAGTGGAAAGTGCCTGGGCTACTGCCTCCTGGTGGCTAGTGGAGGCCTTGCAGGGATCCGGTGGAGATCAGGGCTTGCTTAGTTGGGAACAGGCTGATGGCCTGCAGCCCCAGTCACAGGCCAACTTTACTTTCACCACAGAGGTGCTGAAGCTCGTAAGGCACACCCTGAACTCTGACGTGGGGCTCTGGAGTTCCCCAACCAAGCTAAAGGAAGTGAGCAGACAGGACAAGTTATGAAAGGGCAGCTCCAGACAAGTTTCGTGGGAGAAGCTCATAGCTTCTGAGAAGCAGAACTGACCATACAGAGGCTGTCTGTCTCTGAGGGTACTGGCCCTTCCTCGTCTCACAGGAAATGCTTCCAAGTGTATAGTCCTCTTGCCTGGAGCACCCAAAGGGTTTGATCACGTGCCTGATGTTCATCAGCAAAACAACTGCCACGACCCTGCCAGCCCAGCCCTGAGTGCCTCTGAGGAGTCAGCTACCCATTCCGCTAGTTGGCCCAGAGCCCTGTGGGTGAGGTTCAATCTTCCCTGCCTGTGGGCAGAACAAATGTGAAGCAGAAGGAAAGGAAACCAGCTACAAGTGCCTATGTGTGTCCAGTCTGCCCTTTGCTAGTACAGTAATGGGATCCACAAAAAGATGATTCACCTCCCAAACATCAATCCTCTATGTGAGGAGCACCAAAGTAGCACTTGGCCCCGCCTGTCTTGTAGCCAATCTTACGAGCATAGTTGTCACCTCCCCCAGCCCCTCCACTGCAAGACTGGGCCTCTCGAGAGGGTGAGGTTTTATCTTTGGGGCCCGAGAAGAGTGCTTTGCTGTTTCTAGATCCTCAGAAATACGAGCTGAAGATTGAACCTGTCTTCAACGAACTTACAGTTGACTTGGGGGGTTATCTAGAATACTTAAGCTAGAAGGGCAGACCTGCCTCCCACAGCCACGTCTAGGGCACTGAGGGAGGAGCCTGGAAGGGGGCGTTTCCCCGGTGAGCTCCAGGAGGGCGGGGCCTTGGTTTTGTTCACTTGGTATCCGCAGCCCCTAGAACTGTACTAGCAGGGAGCGGTACTCAATAAATGTTGGATGGATGAATAATCACCCCTGTGCTCCGTTTGGGGGGGGGGGAGGGGGGAGGTAAGGGTGGAGTGTTGGAGGTAGGAAGCTGTTATTTGCGCTGTCCGGAGATTGGATCCCGCTTCTTCCCTGAGCCTCAGCTGTAAAACGGGAGCAAGTGGCCATGCCTTGCCCGGTTCCCAGGTCTGTCGCGAAGCCTCAGTGAGCGAAAGCAGTAACTAGGGTGGTACAAATGCCAGACTTTTACTGCCGTGCTGCACTTCCCAAGCCTCTTCAAACGATCCTCTCCGGTGCCGCCTTCCGGGACCCCACACTGCCTCTCTACTTCCCCTCATGCCTGGGGTGCTCTCGACAACCCAGAAGTTAAGAGGTGTTCCTAAATCACCATCTGCAACCCAGTAGTTTGTGGGAGGCACGAGGGTACGGGGCGGACTCGGCCCCTGAAAGGCTCGGCCCCTAACAGGCTCACGTTTGTTGCCCTGGATACGGGGGCCGGGGCAGGCCCCTGCCCATCGGGTCCCGCGCGCACGCGCCCACGGCCACGGCCACGTCCTGCCGCGAGAGGGGGCGGAGCGAGCGTGTGCGGCGGGCGCGCGCAGGCTCCGCGGCTGAGCCCCGAGCCGCGTGCGCTGATCGGCGTCCGCGGCGGGCGGCAGCTGAGGTGAGGGCCGGGCCGGGGAGGTGTTCACGCTGGGGCGGCTCCACGCGCCCCGAGCGTCTGGGACCTCCGTCCGCCCGGGCGCAACCTCAGGGCCTCCCGCGTCCCCACCGTGACCCCCTGCGGCCCAGCCGCTCTTTGCATCTCGTCTCGCCCACAGCTCGCCCCGGCCGGTCCAAGGGCCCGAACGCGACCTCGGACCAGCCTACTATCCCGGATCACCCTCTGCCTCGGCCACGGTTGCAGGGCACCCCCGGAGGCAAGGGAGCCGGGGAGGGCGAGGGGGTGGGGAGCACGAAGACTGAGGCCAGAACCGTACTTTAACTCCGCCCCCGTCTCCTGAGGCCGCGCCTCGAAGCGTTGGCTGCAAACTTTTAACTTCCTTTAAGTTGCAGAGGTGCCTGGGACCCCGTGAGGTCGTGGCTGAAAAGAAAAGGGCTGGGTAAATAGGCGAGGCGAGGGTGAGCAGGGGCTGGAAGCCGAGAGTGGAGGTAGCGTCCCGTCCTTCCCGCGCAGGCCCCTCAGACTCCACGTCTTCCCGCGCCCCCCGAGTGCCAAAGTTTTGCCTGCAGCGGGCGCTTTAAGGGCGAGGCCAGCCGCCGCGGCGCACGTGAGCAGCCTCGGGAAGCCAGCGCGGGGCAGCCCGCCCAGACGCTCCGCCTGGGCCTCTAACCTGAGGAGAAACTGAGGCCCGAGAGGGGTCACAACCTGCCCAGGGTCAGCGGCAGGGGCTGTGTCAGGGCCAGGTGCGGTGGCTGGAGCCCTCCAGGAAGAGGGCTCTCCAAGAACCGGGATATATAAGCAGGGGTCTAGTGAAGAGCTGACATTTTTGAGGCGGAATTTGGCTTCTGATTTCCCTAAGGGGTCTGAGGACATGGTGGAGGGTGCAGCCTTGTGGCGGGGAGAGAGTTCTTGTAGAGGCCTCTGTGGACTTTCCCTGAAAAGAGATCAGTCAGGGCAGGGTGCCTGGCTCAGTGGTTATTTTCTTTCTGCCCCCAGCCCTGGAGCACTTGGAGCATTTGGTCCCTGCCGTGCTGGATGCCATGAGTTGCTAAAATTGAGCCTGGCTTTAGAGGTGAGCTTCCCCAGCCCTTCTCCTTCCCTTTCTCTTGAGTAAAGGGGAAATTTCCATTGCCCTGCCTCCTTGCTGGGCTGACCAAAGCTCTGCGGCCCCCAGGTACCTTTCACCCCTCTTTTGGGCAGTTTAGGAGGTGAGAGTAAGAGAAAGGTGGGAACTAAGCTCCTTCCAGGAGACAGGGAGTGTGCAGCTGAGAGGATGGGGGTAGGTCACAGTGCGGGCTGATCACTCCCAAGATGAGTGGGAGACTTAGATGCTGAGAGCTTCCAGCTGAGAGCCTTGGGTTCAGAGATGTCCAACATGGATTAAATGCTTGGGCTTTTTTGGAAGTCTTGTTCCCAGGGAGGAGAGAGAAAGTGGAAGTGGGGGCCTAGAATCAGACTATCTGGATTCCCATTGCCTGCATTTTGTCCGGGTGGCTCTATTTAGTACCTTTGTGACCTTGGGCAAGGCTCTTAATCTCTAACCACTTGTTTTCTGATCCATATCCACCTGGTTTTGAGGATTAATGAAGTAGCTGTGTTTCAACGTTTAGACAGTGCCTGCCTAGCATATAGTAAGTACTAAGTGAAAGATTTATCATCATTATCATCAAAGAAAACAGGAGTGAAACTAGCTGGGGGGCGGGAGCAGGGGTCAATGAGAAGACCAGTGTGAGACACCTCAAGGTCATGATGCCAAAGGTTTAGAAGTTTACTTTGTGTTTTTTGTGAGACAAACACTGTGCACATTGACTCCAAAGACAGTTTTTCAGCAAAAAATTTTGATACCCAGAGCCCACAGGGAACAAATTATTCCATACAGCTGTTTTCCATAGGGCCGACATGTTGATTTTCAACTCCTAAAGCTTTTTAAATTTTAAGTACTTGGGGTGAGAATGTTCTTCCAATGGGTCAGATGCTTCCATTCCTCTTTAAATAGTCCTCTGTGATGTGATTTTTTTTTTTCCCCTGGGTGACGCAGGTCAAGCCCTCTGTGTAAGAGGGTTAGTCTTCTGGCCCCAAGTTTCATGGAGTTCCAGGCAGTCTGTCTTGAATGGCTCATACACCAACGTATGTGTTGTGTCGCTAGGCCTGCTCTTTGATAGCTTCTCTGCTTTTTTTTTTTTTTCTCCCCTGAAACAAGTATCTTTATTGCTTGTACCATGCAAATAGCAAATACGGGAAACAGGGAAAGGCCACTGAGGAAGGGGGAGAATTGTCAGATAAATGACATACACAGAAAGGAAAAAAGACACCCCTGCCCTGCCCCAGCATACCTACCCCAGGATGGCTTCCTGTAAACTGCCTAGTACAGGAGGTCAGGTGGGGAGATCAGAACCACAAAAACTGAATTCCAAACATCTGGAGATGCTGGGGAGAAGGGAAGGAAGGGGGAGGGACAGGGCAGCAAGTGGACCCCAGGTGTGGCTCCCTGCCAGGCTAGCACCCCTCCACCATGGGATGAAATGCTCCAGCCGTGGGTAACTCTCACAGCTACCTGTTGTGTCTCCACTTCTAGCAGTCTTTTCCTCCTCCTCTTCCTTGCTGTTTCTAATCTATGGACTGGGAAAGTGAGATGAAGCTTGTTAGCACCGGTAGCTCCGCTCAAGTCTGGGAAGCATAGTGCTAGACTTTGTTCTGCCTGCTCAGGCTATTTTAACCTCGTCTCTCCTTTGGTTCTGGATGGGTGAGCTTGTTGGAAAGCAGTATTTCACGGGCCAGATGTGCTTAGCAAAGGAGAGCTTCCTACAAGAGTCCCTTCCTGTGGCACATTTTTCCCCCTGACGTTTTGTTCCTTATGGTTTCCCTGTTCTTAAATAAGTGTTTGGGCCCTGTGCTTGCCTGTCCTCCCTCTGGCAGTGGCCCATGAGGCTTGGGGAGACTGGGCAGGCAGTGTGGCTCAGTTGTGGTAAGGAATAAGGAAGAGGCAATGTGGGGAAAAGGCAGGCTGGCTGACGTCTGGCCCAGCAGGGGTGGCTGGTCAGGGCCAGGAGTATGTCCCTGGCTGACTCACTCGTGTGCCCCTCTATGACTCAGCTACCCAAGGTGTGACCAAGGCTGCCAGCTGACAGAGCTTCTCTGAGAGCCTCAACAGTTGTGATTAAGAAATAAAGAGGCTTGTAGCTTCAGTCATCCTTTGTAACTCCCTTCTAGGTCACTCTGTGTGTAAACACCTCTGGCTCCTGCCTCTCCCGCATCAGAGCACCCAAGGCAGGGCAAGAGGTTGGGCCAGAAGTGGCTGGCGGGAAGCTGGGCACATTGGTCAGACAGGCTACCAGCCACCTCTTCCTTCTGTCTCCTTTGCAGCTGCCTTGGTGTGCGGCGTGGGGGGCACAGAGCTATGTTGGACCTGCTACTCCTGGGCCTGATTGGGGGCCTGACTCTGCTGCTGCTGCTGACGCTGCTGGCCTTTGCTGGGTACTCAGGGCTGCTGGCCGGGGTGGCAGTGAGTGCTGGCTCACCCGCCGTCCGCAACGTTACCATGGCCTACAAGTTCCACGTGGGGCCCTATGGTGAGACTGGGCGGCTTTTCACAGCGAGCTGCAGTGTCTCCCCCAAGCTCCGCTCCGTTGCCGTCTACTATGACAACCCCCGCATGGTAAGGAGCCTCCTGGGCCCTGGCTGGGGTTCTACCCCATGGACAGACATGGGGCAGGGCTTCTTGGGCAAGGGGTGTTCTGGTTTCTGGGGAGGGGTGGGAAAATCGTTGAGCTGGCTATGCGCACCACCTCCTCTCTGAGCTTGAAGCTCCTTCCAGATTTAATCTGGACTTTTGCTCCAGACATCTATATGCTGGCTTTCTACTTGTCACGATCTAATTTTCCTGGTTTGTCTCTGCCCATGGACTTCTGAGTGCAGGGGGCCACACCACTGTGAGTCCCTAGCCTCTGAGGGGGCATTGGTCTGTTGCCTCCTCTTCTCTCCCTCCCTCAGCCCCATTTGAAGCCAGCACTCTAAGACCAGGCCATTTCAGATGCTGCCCTCTCTTTGAGGTCATATCATGTTTCTTTGCCTTCCCTCTTTCAGCTCTCGTGCTGAAAGAAGGTGGAATCTTCCAGCCATTATGGTGGCCCCTGGCCCAGGGATAAGGCATTTCTTTGGACATCAAGCTGCCTGGTTGGGAGAGTGCTTTGGGGGCAGATGGAGCCAGGCGAGCTGTCCAGAATGTCCAAGATGCTGGGGTCAGAGACTAACCTGACATCAGTGGCACCCTGTAGGCATATGGCTGTATTTACAGCCTGTGGTGAATCAGGACTCACCAGTATGGCCTCCTGCCATGCCATGAGGTGGTGCTGCCCACAGCTGCATTGGGCTGGCAGCTCTGCCAAGGGTTCTCCAGCCTCCAGCTCTGAGCCTTGGCACACCAGGCATTGAGAATCCCCAGCTCTGGTTTTCTTGCCTGGAGAGCTCAAGTGGGCAAGGCCTGTAGCCTCCATACCATGTGCTGAACAGGCCTCAATGGGGTACTCAGTCGAAACAAGGGTGTGCTGACTCCCTCTCTGTGCCAGGTTCTGCTTGACACCTGCACTCTGGAGATGAACAGACGTGGCCCTGCCCTCAGGAAGCTTTGTGTGGTTGGCAAGTCAGCCCTATACAGATGCATCTCCAGCAAGACACTGTGTTCGATGCTCACAGAACTTTGAGCGAGCTGTGGGTTTGCCTCAAGTCTGCCAGGGAGGCTCAGAGAGGAGATCTTCTGTCATGAGTAGAATTTTGCTCTACTGCGAAGGGCCTCCTGGCTAAGGGAACTGCAAAGTGCAGGCCTGCAGATGTCGGCTGACAGAGGAAGTGTGGCAAGTGAACACGTGGTGGGTGGAGAAAGATGTAGAAGGGTTTGCTGGGCCAGGTGGTGGGAGGTACAGTAGGTTGGGAGGAAAGGTACAGCACAATTTGCCACCTTTGATTTAGGAAACTAAGCGGATGGCAGGTGGAGGAGGGAAGGAGACGAGGCAGGGGGCCATCGAGGAGATTGGGCTGGGTCTGAGTGAGAGGTGATATGGCCTGGTTGAGGGATGAGTAGACATTGAGGTTTTGAGGTCACATGGCTCGGAGATGGCACTAAGTGACAGTCAAGAACACTGGGGCCCAAGTGGGATGGGGCAGGCACTGGGCTATGGGAAGCTCCTAGACCAGATGCCGGGCCCCCACCCTTCCAGGGGTCTCTTGTGTAAGTCCCTTTCCCTCCTCTACCCTCCCCTGGTCCCTGCCCCTCCTTCCACATCTGACCCAGTTGGAACCCTCTGCAAGACCTCAGTGGGAGGGTTGAGGGTCCTTGCAGCTGCCTCTTTCCTCACCGGCATGTCTTGTTCCAGAAGCAGTACATCGCCTCTTGAGTTGGAGGTGCTAATTCCAGAATGGGAAAGGGCCAAGGCAGCACGGTACCTTTGGGTCATTGCTGGAGGCTGGTTCAGGGAAGAGTGAGATAGAAGAATCCTGGCATGGGACACACTTCCTATGGCTTCCTGACCCAGACACCTCCAAGCAGCCCACTGTACAGCTCTCCTGGAGGTGTGGTGGACTGTCTGAGGTGGTAGGACTTGGGTTTCCAGGGTTGACTGGGCACAGCCTGACTTTGATACCAGTCTGGGGGCCCATGGCCTGAGAGGACAGACTCAAGGTTAGCAGTCCTGGGTTTTGATTCTGTTTCACCACTGTCCTGCTGTGTGGTAATGGGCATACCACATACCCTCTCTGAGCCTCCATTTCCTCACCTGCAGAGTAATGTTAAAAATACTGCTTATAGGTAGGCTGGCAAGGGTTAAATTAAGTGACATAGGTGAGCCATTCACCCCAGTACCTTGCCCTCAAGAAGTTGTTGTAACAACAACAAAAAATGGGTGGAAAAAACACTCATGCTAATTAGGTGTGATGAGGGGTTGTTAGGCTGGGCACTCATAACCCAGGTTTAGACCCTAGGCCTGGCTGTGACCATCTGGTTGGCACAGAGAATGAATATATATGTCTAAAAGTGGCCCCTCTGATCCTGTCCATCCCAGTCCTGGGTCACTCTGGAAGAAACTTGTGTCCCTATTCAGAGCTGGGTCACACCCTGTCACCTGCGATGGCTCACCTGCCTGGCAGAGATCCTAAAAGGTTCAGGGAACCCTGGACCCCCAGGCTTCAGGTGCTCATGGCTATCACAGACTATCTGGTCCATAAGGATCTGAAGCCTCTGGGTCCACACTGCTGATATTATAGAGGAGGAGACTAAGGAGCAGTTAGCAGGAGTTGTGGTACTATCTGAGTTTACTCATGCTTTTTTATTTTCATTTAGCAAATATTTGAGCACCCTGTCTGTGCCACTCTGTCCTGGGCACTGCTGCACAGTGGGGACCAAGGGGCCCAGCCCTCAGGCCGTCTCAGTGGGGGTGGGGGGTGTCAGGGAAGCCTGAAGGACAGGCCTCATCCAGTCCTGGGGAAGGCCAAGAAGCCAAGCTTTCTGCTCCCTAGCTGCCTCCTACAGCAGTGTCCAGCATGGGGCCCTGCATAATATGGTTCACAGAAGGAAGGGACAGGATGTAGGCTGAGCTGTGGAGTGTCCCATCCCCATTCTACCCTCCCCAGCACAGCACAACACAACAGGAGCCAGAACCTGCTTCTCTGAGTGTGGGAGGAAGTGAGGCTATTTCAGGTTCTGTGAGTGGGGCAGTGAGTGACCAGGTGAGAGGTGGCCATGTGCTCTGGGTGCCGCCCACCCCCGTGAGATATAGACTGACAGCTCCCCAGCCACACCCCTTCCAGGCCTCAGCTGGACAGAAGGAGGCTGGTTCCTGAGAAAGGCCTGGTGAGGCTCCCCTGGTCTGGCTCTGGGCTCAGGAAGTGACACAGAAAAGGGTACCAACAAGGCAAGATTTTGGCGACTGCAGTGGACCATTTCATATGAGATGCTGCTTGAGCATATATCCTGGAGATACATATGTATGTCTGTATGTCAGTTAGCCAGCCAGCCCTATATTTTGGAGTTCTCATGGGATAAGCCTGTAAGATCTGGGCGAGTGGTTCTTGTGGTGCAGGAAGAGGGATTCCGTTCTTCGTCCCTGAGGGCCTTGGTGGAGGTGGGGGGAAGGAAGGAAGGAGCATGTGGCAAGAAGTTGACAGACTCTGGCAGTGGCTCATAGGTGTCCCTCTCCTCTCCAGGACGCCACATTCATGGAGTGTGGCCATTTCCTCTTTTTTTTTTTTTTTAAGTCAATGATTTTTTTTTTTTTTTTTTTTTTTTTTTTTTTTTTTTTTTTTTTTGTTCCCCCGGGTCT
>NW_006778765.1:1066114-1076220 GCF_000442215.2 Lipotes vexillifer
TTCCGTTTCTTTTTATGGTTGAGTAATATTCCATTGTATATATGTGCCACATCTTCTTTATCCATTCATCTGTCAATGGACATTTAGGTTGCTTCCATGTCCTGGCTATTGTAAATAGAGCTGCAATGAACATTGTGGTATATGACTCTTTTTGAATTATGGTTTTCTCAGGTTATATGCCCAGTAGTGGGATTGTTGGGTCATATGGTAGTTCTATTTTTAGTTTTTTAAGGAGCCTGTATACTGTTCTCCATAGTATCAATTTACATTCCCACCAACAGTACAAGAGGGTTCCCTTTTCTCCACACCCTCTCCAGCATTTATTTATTATTATTTTTTTTTTTTATATTTATTTGTTTGTTTGTTTGTTTGTTTGGCTGCACCGGGTCTTAGTTGTGGCACACAGGCTCCCAGTCTCAGCATTCGGGATCTAGTTCCCTGACCAGGGATTGAACCCTGGTCCCCTGCATTGGGAGTGCTGTCTCTTAACCGCTGGACCACCAGGGAAGTCTCGTCATTTCCTCTTCTAAGTGCCAAGGGAAGGGGGTGTTTCCAGAGTCAATCAAGGATCTGTCCCACCTCTCCACCCCCGCCTCCCTCAGCACACGCACAGACACATACACACAGATCCAGTTCTGTCCTGCCCTTGTATAGTTCTGCCCTCTCTCTCCTGCTTGGGCAGTGACTTTTGCCACCCCTCCTGGGCCTAGTTCCTCTGGGAGCCTTGGGTGTTGGGAAGGAGGTGGAGAGGACCCTGAGCACCTTATTTGATCCTAACCAGTTCTGGCCTGTTAACAGGCCCTAATGGCTGGGCTGCTGTTGCCGTGCCCATGGGCCTGTCCTGTCTGCCAGCCTGGCCCTCCTCCTCCTGCCCCACCCTCTGCTGCCACCGCCTCCGCTGCTGTGTTTGGGGCTTGCCTGACCTTGTGGGGAGCTTGGCTGAGGCCGGTGGGGCATGGCAGCCTGTTCAGCTCACCTGGGGAAGGCTTAGGAGGGGGTGCTGCCTCCAGGCATGGAGGAGTTTGGGGAGGGGACTGGTGGCGGTTGGGTTTAGTGAACTAGACCACACTGAAGTTTCTTTTTCCCCCTAGTCCACTGAGAATCGGTTTACGGTCACCACATCTGCAGGGGCTGAGGCCAGTAAGAGTTTTCTGACGTAGGCCTGTGCCGTACTTCCCCTTCAGTATATGCGGGGATGGTGCCCCCTGCTCTCCCTGGAGGCACTGAGGTCACATGGAGCCTGGGAAGGGGTGGGGTGAGGGAGTAAGATTTCCCAGGATTGAGCCCTCAACAAGGGCAATGGGAATGTGAGCTGAGCTGATGCTTCCTGGAGGCCCAGGCCATCGCCTACCCCAGGTACCCTGTGATGATTATCTGCTAGATGGAGTCTAGGTTTCTGCTCACAGCAGGTTAACTGTGGGCCCCTGTGGAAAGGTGGGCTGGGTAGTCTGGCCAGGGAGGAGTCAAGGTATCCCTCTGGGTCTGGGATTGGCAGACAATGCAGCTGTCCCAGTCAGATTATGCAGGTTATGGACCTGGGGTGGCCCATTTCTAGTGAACCCAAAGGCTGGGTTTGGTCTGGGCTAGCTGACACCATTTTTTTCTTCCTGGATCCTGGAATTTATTGATCTTGTCCAGTTTCCAGATTCAGTGAGGTCTTGGCTAGGCAGAGACCCTCTCTTCGCTATGGCCTCACACAGCAGGGTCAGCAAGGTACTGCAAGGCCTCTCCAGAAGGGGCAGTAGGGCCAGCTTGTACCTGGAAGCTGTAGGTTCCAAGCAGACTGTCCTCTTCTTAGAATGCTAGGACTCAAGAGGCCTCACAGCCTGAAGGAGATAACTCTGGTATCTCTTTCCTAGCACTTTTGCTCTGAGGGCAGATTCTGGATGGGCTTGCCTTACTGAAATTGGTGGTGGGTCTGGCCACTGCCCTGTCTCCCTGGTATGGTTCCTTGCTGGTGCTAGTTCTGGTCCAGCTCTTGTTCTAGTCATAGGTACCCAGAGAAATGACTGATACAGGGAAGAAAGGGAGAAGACAGATAGAACTGGAAGGCCCAGCCTGCCCTTCGAAGATCAGGCCCAAATAAAGACATTGTATTGAACCAAGTTGGGTGGGGTTTCTAGCCATCAAGACACTCCTCCTTTCTGGGCCCTTGACCATCTCAGTGGGCCATTCCCCTGGAGGTAGGCCTGGGCTCTCCTGGGAGCCCAGGAAAGCCTTCCCCTGCTCTGAGACCAGCCTTGCCACTCCCCAGCCTGTCTTAGGCTCTGTCCCATCTCTTCCTTGCTGGTGCCTGGTTCAGCTGTCTCCCAGCTCCCGCTTGGTATGGGGCTGCTTAGCAGGTGGTGGGCTTGCTGGGTAACCTCCGAGTCTGCCCCTTAGCCACTTGGACAGGGGAAGGGACAGGAAGTGTTCTCACTTCTGGAATTGAAAAGTTGCTCAGGCAGGAAGGGAGTCCCTGTGCCCAAGATCTCAGGAGCCCTGTCTCCTTATTAGCTGCTTCCCTCCCCCATGACAAGAGTTCCTCCTTTTTCAAGATAGAGGGAGAGGAGGTTTGCTCATGATGCAGAGCCTTTGCGAGCAGGTTTATGCATGCATACCTGTACTATCGCTGAAGAACTTCTGTGCACAGGATCCTGGACCTTTCTGCCTAGAGCCCTGGAGTGGTGGGGAGAAGGAGAGGCCACCAGTTACAGTGCAACACAAGACCTGCTCCCTCTGGTGGGCATTTTGGGATCAGAGAGGAGGAGCTGCTTAGTGAGGAGCAACAGAGGCTTTCAGGAGGAAGGATGAGCTGAGTCTTGAAGGATGGTTGAGTTTCCCAGGCAGAAAGGACTCTGCAGTAGGGTTACGAGGACATTCCAGGCAGAGGAAGTAGCCTACGCAAAGGGAGGAAGCATGGGAGGATGTGGCATGTTTGGGGAGCTGCAAATAGTTCTGTGTGGGGGTGTGGTGGGAGAGGAGGCTGGTAAGGCTGGCTGGCCAGAGCCCGGATTTTTCTCTCCCTCTGCCACTCACATGATTAGTGGGCGCCTGCCCACCTGGGTCTTGGCCCCTACTCAGGCCTAGGGATGCAGAAAAGGAGTGCTAGGTCAGTGTGTGGACAAATCCAGGCAGTGTGTTGTGTGGGCCACCCTGAGACAGCCTTGCATGCTGGCCTCAGAAGTTTCATCATAGAGGTGAATTGGGATCCATTGAGAGGTTCTAAGCAGGATGATCACAGGTGTTCTGGTGCCTTTGGGGGACTGAGAAGGATGTGGAGCTGGAAGGTCCGTGAGGGCTGCTGAGGTGATCAAGACCCTGGGACCCAAACCCAGGCAGGCCAGGTGTTGGAGAGGAGATTATCAATTGACCTTCCATCCATTTCTCTGTTTAACCTGTATTGGATGTTTCTTTTGTGTAGCATAGGTCGCTAGGGTTAGTTAGGAACATGAAGATGGGCTTTGCCGCAGACACTGTCCTTTGGTCTGTCAGCAGGAGGCCTGCCAGAACCACCTGCCTTTCTGGCCATCCTCAAGTCTTGGGTGTGAATGGGGCAGTTGCACCATCTAGAGACAAGAGGTGGTACTGCAGTGCTCTCCAGTGCCTCTGGGTGGGGTGGGAGGAGCGTGAGGTTGAGAGAACTGACTGAGCTGCAAGGTTGACTTGATGTGGATAAGAGTTTACAGCACAGTATTGGAGTCTGTGGGGGTTGCCATTGAGCCACCCTGAGAGGCTCTCCAAGAGGGTGTTTGGACCTGAAGGATGGGCAGGGAGGAGCTACATGTTCAGAGTTTTGGGTAGATGGGCATCCTGGGCCAATGGTTACATGTTTGGCCAGTGTCATAGGTACTAATAACTGACAACAAGTATGGAGCACTTGCTGAACTATGCTCAGTCCTCATGTGAATTATCTCACAATTCTGTAAGTTGATATCAAGGAACTGGGGCTTCAGGAAACCAAGGGACTCATCCAGAGCACAGGACTCAAGATTCACACCCTGGCCTGCCTCTCTTCAGAGTTGTAGTCCTGACCACTGCACCATATTGCCTGCCACGAAAGCCCTGAGTTATGCTTAATGACATAGGATTCAAGGGGACCAGGGCTGCAGAGAGTGGGAGGTGACCCCCAGGGACTACGCAGAGGTGGGAGTCAGTGCCCAAGTTTCAGGCAAAGTGAGACTCTGCATTGGCCAGAGTAGAAAGGCAGAGCAGGCCTGAGACACCCCTGGGGGATTGTTGACAGGACTTGGAAAGGGCCAGTGGGAGGGCAGAGACAGGTAAGAATGACTTCACGGTACTGGGAAAGTAGGCTGAGGAGAAGAGCAAGTGGAGGTAGAAGGAGTTTAAATTTAGGGGTCAGTGGCCCCTGAGTAGGGCCTTCAGATTGAGGAAAACCCGGGATGGAGAGCAAAAGGTCTGTGGTAAGTCTCTTGGATTTAGGAAGAGATACCCCTGGGGGCTGGTACAGATTCAGGTGGCAGGAGGTGAGACAAACTGGGACCACTTGATACCAGAAGGAAAAGCAAGTGCTGGCCCTTTCAGGCCTGGAGTTAGGCCTAGGAAGTGTTGGAGACTCACGTAGGAGCCCTTACCTGGGTGGGGTTTGTGGGAGCCAGGGGAGGGAGGGGAGCAGAGTGAAGTGAAGTGTAGGTACTAGGGGTCCAGGGAGACTTAGGGGGAACCAGCAGTCTCAGCCAAGAAGGGGCTTGGGAAGTGGTGCAGGGTTTAGGATAGGGTGTGGGTTGGAGAGGGGGTATTGAAGCCCTGGTGATGATGGCTGGCCCTGCATAAGAGCCTGGGGAAGAGGATCTCACACAGTTTGATCAGCAACCCAGAGTTCAGTTCTGCTTCCTGACCAGCCCTTCTGTGGCCCCTCCACAGCTGGCAGGAGCCTGCCCTGTGCAATGGAGGGATGGAGAGTCCTGCAGTGGGATGCCACAGGCCCGGTTTCAGCAGGATCATAAATTCAGACTAATAATATTGGAATGACCAAAAGCTTATGACAGACAGATTGGCTCTGAGAACTTACAGTCCTATGATAGAAATATAAATATAATGAACTTTGCGTGGCTTGTTGGAGCTAGTGGTTCTGCCAGGCCCAAGCTTGCACAGAAGCCAGGAAGCAGGAGGTCTGTGGGCCTCCTTCCTTTGCCCAACCCTGACACCCTGCTCTGCTTCCCCAGGTGCCCTCTGAGAAGTGCCGCTGTGCAGTGGGCAGCATTCTGAGTGAAGGTGAGGAGTCACCCTCCCCTGAGCTCATCCGACTCTATCAGAAATTTGGCTTCAAGGTGTTCTCTTTCCCGGCACCCAGCCATGTGGTGATGGCCACCTTCCCCTACACCACACCCCTGTCCATCTGGCTGGCTACCCGCCGTGTCCATCCTGCCCTGGACGCCTACATCAAGGTGAGACACAAGTCTGGTGTGTGTGTCAGGGGGCAGCCAGTCCTTTGAGTGGGTGCTGGGGAGGCCTGCCTAGCCTGGGAGGAAGAGGCTGTTTTGTGAGGGCAGCACCTCGTGGAGCAGGTGCCTGTGGAGCTAGGAAGATGGGCAGAGGCTGCTGGCATTTCTTCCATACACCCGAGACCTCTTGGGCCCCAAGCATCTCCCAGGAGTATGGGTAGTTTGTTCAGAAACCCAGTCTTGTCATTTAAGCTCTGACTTGGAACAAAGACATCCTTAGTGCTCAGCCCCCACTCCAGACCCACCCTGTCCCTATCCTGCTGGGCCCTGCAGAGCAAGGGCCCTGAGACAAACTTTCCCTGTTGTAAATTACTCCTCCCGTAAAACATTTTGTAAACTTGGGTGCTAGGGAAATGACCCCAATTTGGGCTTGGAAGTGATTGTTTATTCATCTGTTCAACTTGTATTTACTGAGTGTCTGTGCTAGGTGCTATGCTGGATGTGGTGTGAGATATTGGTGCATGAAATAGGCATTTACAGTGAGGTGTGGAGATAGGTAATAACGTCAAACAAAAACAGGATACATGCTAGGAAAGTACAGGGTGAGAAAAGGCGGGTAACCAAGTGCACAGAGTGGTCAGGGACTGCCTCTTGGAGGAGGTAACTTCTCAGGCAAAATCCTAGAAGAGCCCTTGGAGGGGCGGTAAGAATGTTATAGGCAGAGCTAGGGTGAGGAGCGTGGGTTTGATCTAAAGGCAGTGGGAAGTCACTGCAGAGTTCCAGCCAGGATCCGAGCTGCGCCTGTGCAAAATGGGCTCTGCTGTCGTTGGGAAGGGTAGGGCTGGACCATGGCTAATGGGGACCGGGTGGAGGTGGTTTGAAGCTGTTATGAATCCTGCCATGCATGGCGGCATCTTGGGCTGGGGCAGTAGCTGTAGAGATGCAGACAAGGGTGGAGACTGACAGTTTGTTTTGGAGGTAGAACTGATGGATTTGTGGATGGGTTGGATGATGGGAAGGGGAAGGAGTGGGAGGAGTCACAAATTGCAGTCCCCTCTGGGCAGGGCAGGTGGGTGAGTGTGTAGTGGTGCTTTCTACTGAGGTATGCAGGGCGGAGGGAGGAACTGGTTTGGGGGGCCAGCTCTGTGGGCTGTGTCAGGGGATCTGCCTGAGGGACATCTTAGATGGGGTGTGGAGTCCACTGTGATGTGTGTAGTCTGGAGTTCAGAGAGGATTGGGCTGGTGAATATGTTTGGTGACATGATCCTATTGACAGTATTTGCCCTGAAGGATGGCTGAGGCAGCAAAATGTACAGAGGGCATGGCCAGTATGGCTGGGATCAGGGGACAGGAGAAAAAAGTTAGCAAGAATGTGAACTTGGCAGTTTTGGAAGAACCTGGTGGCTTGTTCTCCAGAGCAGCTTGGGAAAAGGGACAGGGCCTTGGTGATGGAAATGGGAGTTCAGACACGTCCTGGTTAAGTGTCTGGTATCAGGGCTTGGGAATGAATAAATGGGGCCCTGGGTCACCAGCTGTGGCCTTAGTGGGCAGAGACAGGAAGAAGAAACAGGAGGGCTGCTGTGGTAGGGAAGGGGCATGGGGAGGATGGAGGAGGATTTCCTTTGTGAGCTGGAGGTTGGCAGCCAGAAGGGTGCTGGGCATGGGGTCGGGCCGGAGGCTGAGGGGCAGGGTGAGGCAGGAGGTGGGGGAGCTGGTTGGTGTTGAGGGCAGGAAGAGAGACATCAGTGCCTAAGGACTGCTCAGCATTTCACCCAAGGAAGGGCTGGTGTGTGTTGTCTCTGGGCTTGTCTGTGTCATCCTCAGCTTCAAGGGCCAGTCTGGAGGAGCACCCCTGGGAAGAGACTTTCTGGGTTCCAGACCTCAGAACAGGTCATGTGGTGTGGTGGCGAGCAACTCAGCCACCACAGCCTTTTCTTGGCTTCAGGGGTTTATTTTTAGACACCTTTGTCCAAATTTCCTGGCCCCTGACAGCTTCACAAGTTGCCTGGTTTTGACGTCACCTCTTTGATGAAAGCCCTTCCTCCTACCTCCTCCTCCCATGGGAGCCTGTCAGCTGTGCTCTGGGCTTGATTTTCTTGGGGTTGGGGCTGCAGCAGGGGGCGTACCATCCTCTCTCCTGCCTGTGATGAGGAAGCCTGACAGGTGCGGGGCAGCCTGACAGGTGCGGGGCAATGCAAGGGGCTTCTCAGGGATGTCTGCGAGGCGTGCTGTGTGGGCTTGACCACCAGCTGGGCGAGTGAGACAGATGCCGATGCCGGGCTGCCCTCAGTGGAGGCACGGCCCAGGTGCTCTGCTGGTTTGGGGGGTGAGGAACAAACCCAGGTGAAAGACGAGGAAGGGGCCGGTTCTCTTTGTTGGTCTCAGCCTGCAGTGGACAGGGGGTGGCCCTGTGCCTCTCTTGGCATAGGTGACAGAGAGAAGAGAATACTGTAAGGCTTGCTCTCACACCTGCCCTCTTCCCCACTGCCCTGAGACCAGAGAAAAGAGGCTGCTAATGAGACTCTGAGCGCTTCTGACTGTCCCAGCCCTGACAGCTGGCTGCCTTTAACCGTGTGTGCGTGCGTGTATGTACATGTTACGTACGTGTGCGCGTGTCTTTTTTCTCCACCCCACTGGCTTCTCTCTGGATCTGAGGCTGGGTCTGCTGTGGAGTTGCTTCAAATGCAGTGACAGCAGCCCGTCAGCTTTCTATTTCAGGAGTGGTGAGGGAGGCAGTAGCCAAGAGGAGGGGAGGGAGGGCTTGGCAGGCTCACCTGCTTCCCCAGAGGCTGGGGCGAGGGGTGGAGGTGAATGATCTCAGAGCTTTGGATGAGGGAGGTGGAGAGCAGCTGCTATTCCGGCAGTGGCAGATGTCTGAGCCTGGGACAGGATTGGTCTCATGGGACAGCAAGGTCCTGGGGGTTCTCTGTGAGGAACCCAAAGACAAGCATTTGTCAGGGCTCTTGTGGGGATTCTGGAAGGATGGCTGGATCCCAGCTTTGTGGTCTGTGTGGCAGCCCCTGGCTCTCTGGCCGGGCTTCCCTAGCTTGGCAGCCTGGCAAGCTCTAGGGGCTGGAAGTCTGCCTTTCTCCACGTAAACCACTGGGGGCCCCAGGCCAAGCACTCTGGGACAGCATGTGTGTGAGGGCTCCCTGGGTTCTGTGTGACTATTTGTCTATGTGGAAGATGCCCCAGCTTTGTCAGTCCGCTCCACCAGGGTCCAAGGAGTTAGCCTCCAGGGCAAGAGGAGACCACTCCCTGATCCCCAGGAAGGGGGTTCTTCTGGCAGCTGAAGGAGGGAACTGAGCTTCCTTGAAATTGCAAGGCCACAGAGGAGGTGGGGCCCAGATATCAGCCCAGAACAATAGGCAAAGGCCTCAAAATTCACCACAAGGTGAGACCAGTCTTAATGAGCGTCCAGGGAAGGCTTGGGGCACATGGAGCAGACCAGAGATGAGTGCGAGGCCTGGGGTCCCACGTATGGGATTGTGTGTGAGGTCCCTGAGCTCGATACTTGGCTCATATCTGCAGTTGGCGAGATCACTGAGAGTGTTAGACTGGCCAGCCAAGACCCCTGTGCCTGACTTCCTTCCAACAGGATCTATGATCTTTTCCATAAACCCCCTTCCCCAGGGTCTCTGCTTTCCCCAGGTTTTCAAGGGAGGTCTCCTTGTGATGTTTGGGCATCTCCTGAGTTTAGGGAGAGCATTGTCTGTGTGGAGGCTGGTTGGCTGGGTAAATGCAGGCAGGCCCTGGAGGTCAGATAGTGGCTCTTTCTCCGTAGAATTGGAGATGTGTGGTAGGCAGAGCAGGTATAGTGAGCCAGTGGGGGAACCTTGGTGGTAGAGTTCTGGGATAGCTGGGTTGATGGGGCTGTTCTACCAGGGACAGCTGTGAGCAGGGACCCCAGACCTTAGTTCTCAGACTGCTCTGGGGGCCAGAGCCTAGGGGCTGTGCTAAGGTGCTCCTGTGGCTGGCAGCCAGGGATAGGGGGCTGCACTCAGACCTTTACCTGCCTCAGCTGGAGTAGCTCTGCCTCTGGGTTTTACATATCAGATGACCTCCTGAGCTTTTGTTTGGAGGAGGATGTTTGAGACTTAACTGGTTTGAAAACCTCTGTCCTAAGAGGGGGACACCATTGGGCAGATGCCTCTTCCACCCCTGGCCAACTGCATGTCTGTTCTAGATCCTGAGGACGCTGTGGCAGTTGCAGTGTGAGTGGAGCTGGGAGGTGCCAGGGCTCATCCCTTGTGCAGGCAGGGGCAGGAGGGGTTCCCAGAAGAGGCACTTTCTGGGGGAGCTGGAAGCTGGACCTGGAGGAAGCCCTGGGGAGTGTCACGGTGGAGATTTCCCTGGAGTGGATGTGACTGAATTCCCGAGTGGTGGGTGATAGGCTGGCAGTGTCAAGGGACAGCCAGCTGGAAACTAAGGAGCAGGGGCCTCAGCTGCCTCAGCAGGGTGGCTGCAGAAGTGGGTCATCCTGTTGAGCGTGAGCAGGGAGGAAGCTCCCAGCAGCATGGTCAGAATCTGGGTCCTGCCCAGTGGCTCACAATCTCCTGTGTTTGTTTTCCCTCAGACTGTCTGGGTGACTTTGAGGGAGTCAGTGATGGGGGTGGTTGGAGTCCACACTGAGGCCAAAACACCAGTAGGGAGCAGGATGGTCCTGGCAGTGGGAATCCAGGTAAGGAAGCCCCCATAGGATATGAAATTTGGGGTCGTCTC
>NW_006778765.1:1076420-1093852 GCF_000442215.2 Lipotes vexillifer
TTCCCTGCCCATCACCTTTGCTGAGCTAATGTGGGACAGTTCCCGAGCTTTATTTTTAATAAGGAAGGCCTTCCTGGTATCTCAGCTCAGTCACTTACTCTGCAGTTATTTACTGGGCCCTCTTTTGTGTGGCATTGTTTGGGGCATGGAGGAACGAGCTAGGAGGCAGGCATAGGGTCCTAATCAAAGCCAGCATCCCCATTGTTTTACCAGTAAGGACAGTGAGACCTAGGGAGGGGAGGTTACCCAAGGTCAAGAGTTGAAGCAGTGGCCAAGTCCAGACTGGATCCCCTGGGCAGAGAATCACTGATGGCTACATGCCTTTTGCCACTCTGCTCTGTCCATGATTGGGGCTGGGCCCAAGAGGCTGAGGACTGTCATGAGCTTGGGATGCACTGGGAGTGGTACCCAGAGTGGGCCTGGGATAATAGCAGCACTGTGGCCTAACACCCACTTGACCCTCTGTCTCCAGCCCTGGTGGGCAGAGTCACGGGCTGAGGCTGTCGATTTGGGAGCCTGCTGGGGGAGCCAGAAGCAAAAGGCAGGAAGAGCCTGGCTGCCCATTTGCCCAGCAGGGACTCATTAAGGGTTACCTGGGCAGCTGTTCTGGGCACAGGAAGCAGCTGCTGCAGGTGCCTTATTGGTCCTCATGTCCTTACCCTCAGTGAGGTGGAGATGGCTCCAGGGCTAGCTTACCTGCCAGGGCTGCGACCTCCTAATTGGCCTGCCCCAGTTCAGGGAGGAGGGTGTGCTCAGTAGCACCAGGACCTGGGGCTGAATGATAAGCCCCCAGAACTCTTTCCTCCCACCATCTCTCCCAGCCACAGGGCTTAGCCTAGGGGGAGTGGGGTGGGGAGGGGAGAGATGGATTCACTGGGAAAGGCAAAGCAACCTTTGGGGGTGGGGAAATTTGGGCTGAGCCTTGAAGGATGGGTAGTGTTCTCCAGGTAGGAAGGCAGGTCAGGCAGAGGCACTGACGTGGGCATGGCCTGTGTATCCATTGTGGCTGGAGTGCAGGGGAGGAGCAAGAATTTGGGCCCAAGAGATGAGGCTGGGTCCTGCAGGTTTTCGAGAGCCACTAATGGTATGTGATCAGATGAGTGACAGCATCCAGGCTGGCTTTGGAATAGGACTTGAGCACTGGGGGATGGAGAGGAAGAGCCAGAGGCCACAGTCAAACTCTGAAAGAGAGTAGCAGAAGTTAGCAGAGAGTAGCAGTGACTCTCCATTCCCACATTTCCCCGGGCCAGGAGGAGACCCCCCCATCCCAATTCCACAAACACACACCAAGGCTTGGCTTCCCTGACTCCCCTTAGGAAGTTGCCCCTGCATGTTGAGGAGTGGGGACCCACACAGGAGGCTAAGGCTCTCCCCTCTGCCGGCCTGGGGCCCTGAAACTTGTTCCTCAGCCTCTCAGGCTTCACCCCTCCCCACTCCCCTATCCCAGTAATGAAAGCACAAAGCCAGCCTTTGCTGGGGCGGGCGTGGGAGCCACCACTCTCGAAATACCAGCTCAGATATGGTAGCTTGGCAGCCCTGCAGGACCCTGGGGGCTGAGGCTTGTCTGGATGGTGCTGTGGGCTTGGGCCATCACCAATCCAGAGAGAGCCTTTTTCCCCAGGCAGATGGGCCTTACCAAGGAAGGATTCTTTTGCTCTTTTCCAGAGAGCTTGGGATTTCAGGAACAAGGAAGGAGGAGAGACTCCGAGGAGGGAGATCCCTCCAGAGCAGAACAACTCTGCCTTTTAGTGGAGCCCTCAGATCGGGAGAGGCTGTCTGTCTGCTTATGCAGACAGGAAACCTAAGGCTCCAGAGGGAAGGTCTTTCCTGAGCAGCAAGTGGAGGTACCAGTCAGAGATGAGAAATTCAGGGCCTTCTCCTCCTCCCTTACCTTCTGTCTTTCTCCCCACCTCTGCGTCCCCACTTGCCCAGCTGTCCTTCCCTCTGGCACTTCCTGATTCCTCTGGCTCCCAGGTGCTTGACTTCATGGCTCCATCTGCACCAAGCAGCCTTCCTGCTGCTGGATAATCAATCAGCAACATTTTCGTTGGCTTATAAGCCGAACTGGGCTCAAGGTCCTTGACTGCACAGATGCTGCAGACAGCGGCAGGATCTCGGAGAGGGATGGGCTATGGAGCCTGCCATGGCAGCAGCGTCGTCTGGGAGGCTGTGGCTCCCCTTCCAGATTTGGAAGGGAGAGTGTTAGGATCCCAGGTCTGAGCCCCCTAGCTCCCCGCGTGGGTACTCACCCCCACACTCCCCAGCCCTCTGCTCTTGCTCCACAAGGGCTCAGAAGGCCAGAGCAGGGCTGAGCTGGGATTGAGTATTGGCCATCTGGACCCTGGGGAAAGGCTGGGCATGGCTGCAGATCAGTACCTGCCCGGCCCACCCAGGTATTAGGATGCTTAAGGGCCTGTGCCCCCTGTGCCTGCTTAGAGGGAACTACTCTCCCCTGCTTCTGCCCCAGCCCATGCTGGTCTCCACTGCTGCTGAGGCCCCCCTCTTGGGCTGCCCAGGAAGCCATGGCCTGGGTGAGCAGGAATATGAGCAGAGGTGTAAATTGCATGGCAAGCTGCCAGCTCTGAGGTGAAAATGAAAAGTCTTCAGGCAGCGGCGGCAGCAGGCACAGCAGGCTGGGGTGCCAGGCACAGCGCCCTGCTCTCCCTCACACCTTCCCCCTTCTGCAGTCTTCCCCAGACTCCCACCCAAGCCTTGCTTCTCTGCCATCCCCTCCCCTGCCATTTGGGGTGGGGGTGGGCTCCCAGTTCGGCCCTGGGCTAGACCTGACCCCAAGAGGGCCTTCATCTCTTTCTTCCATTATATCTTCTAACTGGCTGATTAGTGCACAGAAAAATGGGCTGTGCTTTTGTTAATTTTGTGAGCTTAATATATTTGGTAGTTTCTCCGTTGATTCTTTTTGGGTTTTTCAAGTGTACAATTGTCTTTAAGTAATGGGGGTTTTATTCATATTTTCCAATTCCTCACTTATTTTAAGATCATCTATTCCAATCTCTTTATTTTACAGTTGGGGAGATTGAGACCCAGGGAGAAGCCACCCATTTGTCAATAGCTAGGCCAAGGCTCTGGGCTCCTGCCTGGAGCTCTTTCTGCCACTTCCTTCCCCCTCTGTCCCGTCCCTGGCAACCCCATCTCATTCCTTTTCGCCTTTGCCTCTCATTTGCAGAGCTTTGGGCTGTCCTGCTCCAAGGGGGAAGGGTACTCACCATCCCTTCTGCAGGCTCTCCCTTGCTAGCACTGCAGCATCCCCAGAGCTGTCTCCTGCTGTCACTTCCTGCCCCACAGACAGGCTTAGGTTTTGGTCCAGAGGCTGTTGAAAGGCCCATTGGGTATAAGAGGGAGCATGGGAGAGGGAAGTTGATGGAAGTTCCTGGGCAGAGTAATAACAGTGTGCCACATTCCAGCAGCAGCCCCCGCTGCGCCTCCCCCATCACTTTGCACATTCGATGCAGACCAGCTGCCTAAGGGGCCTCCAGGGTCTGAGCCCCCACTTGCAGGGACTGCTATGTGCAGGCGGGTGCATGTCAGTGTCTGTGTAATTAAAAATGAGCATGCCTCACTTCACCCAGTGAAGAGATGCCATCACCTTGGGTGGGATGCAACAGCTGTTTGCTGGCTGTGTGGCTGCCCAGCTCTCCAGCCTGGCGTGGAGGGGCAGGTAGGACTGGTCCACTCAGTGAACAGGAAAACCCAGGGCCCCTCACTTCAGTGAGACAGGAAGTAGAGGGCTGTGATGGGGTGGAGATTGATAGAGCAGACCTCATCCCTTTCTGGGCCTAGAGCTCATCTAGGAGATGCATGACCCAGACCTTGGCCTGCACCCATTGCCTTGTCCTTTTGGGGATTTGAGGCCACATAGCTCTGAGCAAACCCAGGCTCTGGGCAGCCTGGGAATGGGATCCACCTTGTCTCTCCCACTGGGCCTGACCTCTTCTGCACGCCACACTCTCCCCACCCCTACCCCAGGCCAGGGCACAGGTTGATGGTTTGAGAGCAGAACACCAAATGAGAGTAGTTCAAGTCCTCTCTCTTTCTTCCCTCCTCCCCTCTTCTAATTCAGTAAGAACTACCAGGGGAGGCACTGTGGGTCCTGTGGGGAAACCTTGGCTCGGCATATGCCAATCTGGTACCTTTGCAGGAGCCCTGAGCTGCACCCCACCCAGGACATGAGCTCAGCCTGAGGTGAGGAGGGAGTGTGTGGTGTGTTCCCAAGGTAGCCAGGTCAGTGGCACCATGGCAGCCTTTTGTGTGCTGCTCCTTCCCTTGTCTGCCGGCACCCCTGTGGGCGGTGTGAGCACCTGGTGTTGGTGCAGGAGTGGTGGGGGGAGTGCTGGTGACTGAGGTCTCCTGGAAATCCCTGCATTATGGGTGGTGTACCAAGTCCACCTATTGTTTCTGTTTGTGGAAGCCCCAGGGCGGAGGGAATCCTTGGAGATGTGTCTGAGGGACTGGAACTCTGGAATCCAGTTTCTAGCAGTTCCTAGTGGCACCTTGGCATGATTAGCTGACTTCTTCCTATTAGGCGGGGAGGATTATAGACATCTGCGTCTCTCCCACCTTGGAGCAGGGCTTTGTGATCCCCTTGAGTCTGCGTTTGCGAATGAGTTGCCCTGGTTTGTGGCCTCATCAGATAGTCCGTGGCTTCAGTGGCCAGAGCAGGTTCCCCTGTCCTGGTGATGCTTCCTCAAGCCTCTGGCTGTCTGGTCTGTGGGAGGGGTTGTGCCCAGGGCTGGGAAGACTCCAGGCCCATCCAGTCAGTCCCCTTTCCCCAGCAGTACCAGCCCAGTGTGGCATTGGCCTGGTGTCCTTGGCAGTCAGTTCTCCAAGGGCTCCCTGAGGCTAGCTGAGGGAGAGGCAGCTGGCCTTGCCTTACTTCGATGATTTTCCAATATTTACCAGGTCATCAACACGCTGCCCGGGCCACAGCTCCTGCTGTGCAGAGAGGACCTGAGAGCTGGCCCATGGCTATCCTCTCTTCCCTCAGAGAGTGCACCTGGCTGGGAGGGAAAGGGCTTGTTCTCTCTGCCTGATCACTTAGGGACAGGGCATATGGCTAGTCCTGCCCCCACCCTCCATCCCCAGCCCCCCACTGAACTCATTCTTGGTCAGTGGGCAGAGCGTGGAGAGGGATCTCAAGGAGAGGCTACAGGGACAGTTATAAGCCCCTCCCCCTATCTATGGGCCTGGGATGGAAGTTTCTGCCTTTGCCTTCTTCCTGCCCCTTCTCTGCCCCTGAGTCTAAATTTTGACAGGATCCAGCATGTGTTAAAATGATTTGGGCTGAGCCATCAATGAGATTTTAATTAGCTCCATGCCTCTCTCCAGTAGGGAGGGCCAGGGTCCCCCATGTGGCTTGGGTAGGACTGGTCTGGGCTCGGGTATTAGGCTGCCCCTCCAGGGGCCTGGGGACAGGCTTGGGCAGCTGGCATTCTCTGTGTGGGATGCTGTGAGGAGGGAGGGCTAGGCAGGGACGGAAGGGCTGGGTAGCCCCAGGCCACAGTTTTCTCTCCCTCCTCTGTCTCCCCTGTTCCTCTGTTCTCCCGGATGGCTTTGAGATGAAGGCGACTGCAAGGATGGAGGATGCAGTTTCCATGGCAACGGGGCTGTCCACAGCCAGGCAACTTCAGAACCAGGCTCTCCGGAGGAGGCAGATGCACAGAGCAGCCACAGAGAGCTGCCTCCCGCCTGCCAATGAGGGGGCTGGCAGAGCAGTCGGCAAGGGTGGCTGCTTGGTGCTACCCACCCTGATGCCTGGCCTCCAGGAGAGGGTGGAAAGGGCACTGCTCCCTCTTATCATCCCTGTTACTTCCAAAAGGAAAGCTAGGCAGGTGGTTTGAGTGTTGGCGAGGGTTGTCCCTGGAATTTCTGGGTGGGCACAGGCTCTGATTCCTAGAGGCATCCCCAAAAGCCGACTGTCTTCAGCCCTTGAGAGATGAGCTTCCGGGTAGCTGATCACCTCTCAGCAGCTTCCTTTTGGACCCTTTGAATGCCCAGAGTATGGAATGCTCTTGAAGGCCATGCCCTGATTGGGTTCGGGAGCCCTTTCCCTCTAGCTATCAGGGAATGACCTGGACCTTCTTCAGGGAGCCTCCCTGACCCTGGCCTCGTGACCAGTTCACTGAGTGGGGTTTACATTTGGCAGATGCTCGCCCCCAGGTGCTGGCAGTAGAGGGGCCTCAGAGCCTGGTAGCTACTCATTCCTGATGTCGTCTTCTTGTTCACCCTCCTCCTGAAGACCAGGGCTGGGGTGGGTGTGTGGGCAGGTGGAAAAGCAGAGGCAGCCATTGATGTGTTTGGAGATGGGAAGAGCTGGGGGCATGGCCTCATTAGATGACCAAAAGAGCACCCATGTTAGCAAAGAAGGTCAGACTCAAACTATTAAAAATAATGACTTGCCTTCACTGCCCCTGGAGGTGTCAGGGCTAGGATGTCCCACTCTGTTCGAGCTCACAGAGTCTTAGGACAAAAGGCCTTGCCTGGGTCACCCATGGAGTCAGAGGCTGAGCTGCAGCTAGACCTTGGGCCAGGACATTCACCCCCATGTGGCCTCCAGCCGGCTGCTGAGGGCCCTGGCTGGATAAAATAAACCTTCCTTCCCTCTCTCTCCCGGGGGCTCATTTTTCTCTCTCTTCACTTGCTTCAACTGGAGGGGGGTTCCTCAACCCTAAGCGTGGCCAGGCAGGCAGACAAGTGGAGTCCTGGAGTGGCTTCTCCCCACCAGGCAGTAAGTCTCTCATTACTGCTAAGTGGAAGGCTCATTTCAGAGCTCATGGTGAGAGCCGGATGGGTGCTATAAATAGCCGTGTTGTGAAGGTTGGCGGGTGAGCAGTGACAGGGCAGGGTCCTTGCAATCATCTTAGTGGATAATTGTGCTCCATTGCAGGAAGAGGGCAGGCTCAGGAGCAAGATGCACTTGACCCCTGTTCTGGTTTGTCTGCCTGTCTCAGGGCAGCTCTGGCATGTATCTGTGCCCCTTTCACATACACTGGGGGCTACGGAACACTGGGTTCTGTGTTCACGCAGAAGGCAGTGGAGTGCCTGTCTACACGTGGGGCCCTATAAGCTGGCACTTCAGCCCACTGGGGAGTTGGGCAGTGTCCAGTATTAGACCTACTTGTCTTGTCTGTTCCTCCGGCCTAGAGTCTGCCACCTCCCCCTCGGCTGAAACTCAGGACCCAGGTCTGAGAAGGGGTGGGAACCAACCACATCTTATAGTCTTGGAGGTTGGAGTAGACCTGAACCAGAAGGGGAATGGGAGTAAGAGATTTAGCTGGCCTGGAGCTCCTATTCAGGGTTAGTCAGTAACATGTCTGCAAGGGCAGGGGCTAGAGGCCTGAGAGTCAGGGGCACTGCCTCTCCTGATATTGGTCGGTCAGTCAGCATTGTCCAGGGCAGAGAAGAGGTCAGGGCCATGGGATCCTGAGATGGCAAGTCTGGCAGGTCAGACCTTGGCTTGGCTTGGGTGCCTGGGGCCAAAGACTGTGGGGTCCCTGTCCTAGGGTAGTCTGGGGTGCTAAGCTTCATGGCTCTGTGAGACCAGTGCTTTCTGGAACAGCGTTTTGGTCCCAGGATTAGCAGTGCCAGGCTCCTAGGTTCTTTTAGCACCTGTCCTAGGACTCCCAGGTCCTCAGACCACTGCCCCCTGGAGTATGAGGCCCTGCCCTTAGGATGCTGTGTGGGTGCCTTCGGGAGATTGGGGCAGGAAGCGGAGCCAGCCCCCTGGGAGGGAATAAATAATGGGCAGTTCCTGGGGCCACTCAGGGACGTGTGGGTCAGAGGCCCTGTAGGGCTCATTCCGCCTTTCGCACTCTCCCACAAGGAGCGGAAGTTGTGTGCCCACCCACGGCTGGAGATCTACCAGCAAGACCAGATCTATTTCATGTGCCCACTGGCACGGCAGGGAGACTTCTATGTGCCTGAGGTGAAGGAGACAGAGCGGAAATTCCGGGGCCCTGCAGAGGCCAGTGATGCCCAGGTGGATGGCACAGGTACGAGGCAGGGGTGTTGCGGGGGGAAGAGGGTGGGGCCTCCTCCCTGTCTGGGTCGCACTGTGGGTGTCCAGGCGAAGCTTCACAGAGGTGGAAGAAGGGACCCATCTACCCACGTGCAGAGTTACCTGTTCTTAGATACGCAGATCCATGTAGGTGTGGCTTCACACGTTACCCCTGGCAATGCAGATACAAAGACCCTGCCTGGATTCCCTTCAGATGCAGCAGGAGTACCCTTGGAAACACAGATCACAGACAGCTGGATGCTCATGGGAGGGGGCTGAGGCTGCTCAGGAAAGGCATCACTTGGGTGGGCTCGTCGGGAAGTGAGATTGGCTCTGGATATGGAAGGTAAGGAGAGGAACAAGGTGTCCCCCAATATGGTGCCCCACCCAGAGCCAGCTGCTTTCTTCCTTCCAAAGAGGAACAGGGAGACTTCCCTGGTGGCCCAGTGGTTAAGAATCCTCCTGCCAATACAGGGGACACGGGTTTGAGCCCTGGTCTGGGAAGATCCCACATGCCGCGGAACAACTAAGCCCGTGCGCCACAACTACTGAGCCTGTGCTCTAGAGCCCACGAGCCACAACTACTGAAGGCCATGTGCCTAGAGCCCATGCTCTGTAACCAGAGAAGCCACCGCAATGAGAAACCTATGCACCACAACGAAGAGCAGCCCCTGCTCGCCACAACTAGAGAAAGCCCACACGCAGCAGCTAAGACCCGATGCAGCCAAGAATAAGTAAATCAATGAATCAGTCAAAGAGGAACCAGAGAGCATGCAGAGGGAAGCCAGGAGATCAGCGCCCTGCCCCTTCCATCAGAGCCAGCCTTCCTACCCCAGGTCCAGGCCAGTAGGTTGCTTGCCTGCTCTCAGCCCACCCCCTTTCGTGACCTCCTGTAACCCTGAGCTGTCCCCAGGTGCGAGGGGACCTGCTGGTAACATCCCAAGTGGTCTTAGAGGGTCTAAGGCTTGGCCATGCTGGTGGAGCCTCATGTGACTCTGGAGGTCCATGACCTGTGGGAGTGGTACAGGGCTGGGAGGAGAGTGAGTGCCCCTCTTCACCTCCTGCTTGAGGAGACTCCCTCTGTCCATCCAATCTTCCACAGCCAAGGTCACCCTGAGACATGTGTTGGTGGGGGCAGGGGGTGGGTACTGGGAGGCAGCCTTCACTCCCTAGGGGCCATGTCCAACACAGTTAACTTCATCTGCCACTTAATTACCTCCATGGGGCACTGCTTCCACCAGCCTGGTAGTGCCTGGCAGACACTCTTCAGTGCCCCTACTGTGGGCACAGGACATACTACAAGGTCAGCAGGCCAAGGCAGTCCCCAGGGCAGGAGGGGAGCACCTTGACCTTCTTTCAACCTCCCTCGGCTGCCTGCACCCCCTTTCTTTTCCCCCTGACCCAGCTCCCCTTTCAAACACCACCTGCCAGGGTGTTGAAGGACTGCTTGGCACCCACTACAGCTGGCTGCAGCCTAGCTCCCACGCCCCCAGCTCCTTGGCCTGTCCTACCCACCAGCCTGCCTGCCCACCCATTCCCTGGAGTGGGGGCAAGGGGTCTGCTCTCCTCTGATAGGGTCTGCCCTGGCACCTGGGGCGGACTCTGGGTGTCTGCCTGCCAGGTGCATGCCACTTGCGCAGCAGTGTGTGGTGGATGCCTGTCTGCCCAAGGCTTGGCCTGTCCCTGTCTGCCTCCCTGCTGTGGCCCCCGCTTGGGCTGGGAGGTGAAAGGGGGTGATTAGCTGCCTTGCGCCTGTTATTACATTGATGTATTATTTAGCTCCAGAGAGGCAATGAATATTTGATCTTCTTGCACTGGCTGTGGGCAGTGGAGGAGGGAGGGACTGGGGTGAGGTGGCAGCTTCATTCTCTGCTTCAGCAGCCTTTGGGATTTAGGTGCTACCCTGCCTTGCCTGGCCTCTTCTGCCCTGGGACACAGACCCAGGACTCTGGACTTCCTCCTGTGCAGACCTTGATGGAGCTGGAGGGTTGCCACTTCCCTGCCTTGGACTCCTTTGCCAGAAGTGTCCACATGTGCCCAGGGGCTGTCCTCGTCCCAGCATGCTGGTCCCTGGCCTGAAGGGGTACCCCTGGGCTCCTTCCTCTGATCATTCCTAGCCTAGGAACTGGGAGAGGGAGGAGGCAGGTAGCTGGCAAGCAGGCAGGTTCCCATACCTGGGTCCCGAGAGAGCCATTGGGTGGGTGGGTGGATTGAATTTAATGGGGCCAGGGAGAAATTATCCCCCTCCTTTGCTCCTTTCAGGCCTGCAGCCTCTGGGGCACCAATCATTATTTAAGGCAAGAAAGAGGGGCTGGAGTCCTGCCCCAGGGTCAGAGGGAACCACCTATAATTCAGGGAGTAGTCCTGGCTCATTCTTGAATACCTCCACTCTGGGAGCCATGACTGAGGTCCCAGCAAGAAGAGGGCCCTGGGCCAGCAACCTGGCACTTACAGGGCTCATCTCACCTCTGTCAGTAGGTCCCAGAGGTCATCTTGGGGCCGAGGAGGCTGAGGGAGCAGATCCCACCCCACCCCACCCCACCCTTCACCCTGGGCTCCAGCTGAGGTTCAGTGAAAGTTCCAGGCCAAGTCCCAAACGCCAAGCAGTCCCCAGCCGGGCTCGGGGCTCAATCACCATGGAGACAGGATCTGAGGAAGCTGGCCCACCCGTCACTTTCTGTGATGTTTGATAGCTGCCCCCTTCCCTCTCACACAGGAAGCGAAGCATATCCACCTTCTCTCAATCTGGATTCCTACGCACAGTAGGCCTGAGCTCTTTGCTCCTCCTTGCCACCCCCAGCTGCTGTCAGTGCCTCTGACCTGAGGAGGTGAATTGAGGGGCTGCTCCTGAGCAGGGCAGATGAACCTGCCCTGGACGACGTGTTGCGGGTGGGAAGAGCAGGCTGGGAGAGATCTCAGGGCTCTCCAGCCACTTGCAGAGTTCTCCCATGGTCCCTTCTGCTGCTTTGTGGCTCAGGAGCCACTAGTGGTTGGGGATGGGTAAGGACTTCTCTGGGGTGACCCAGGCATAGAAGAAGAAAGTCCGTAAAATGCTTCGTCCCAACACCCTCCTCCCGTGTAATTGGTCGAGGATTTCTCAGGACTTCTCCATCCCACTCCTGCCCCAGCCTCCTCCTCAAACTGGGGCTCAGTGTGGGCCAGAGGCAGGGATATGGCTGCCCCTTGGGGAGCCCTGCATGGGGGAGGGACACAGGAGAGCAGGCCTCCTGGTCCATTCTCCTGACCTCAGGCCTTATGGGCAGTGTTCTGACCTTGGAGAAACCTCTCTCCAAGCCTGAAATGGGGACGTGGAGGAGGGGACACTACTTAAGTCTCTGTCCTACCCTCAGCTCCTCAGGTTGGGGCTGAATGGTCCTTAATGGACTCTTGGGGGCTGGGGGGCAGCAGGCTTTGTGGGAGTGCAGGGAGCTGAGGCTAATTCAGGGTAGGGAGAGGAGTATACAGCAGGCTGTCCTCCCTCCCTCCCTCCCTGTTCTGTCCCTCTGCCCTGCCAGTGCAGCTCAAGACAGGGCAGAGGGCAGCTGGAATGAGCCTCTTGAGCCAGGGGTAGCTTTATTATTCATGAGCACACTGTGTATGCTGAGTTGCTGGGCTGGTGGGAGAGCCTCAGTCCTCTCCCTGGAGGAGGGGGTGGGGGCCCTAGCTAACCTGTGCTCCCTCTTTCTCCAGGAACTGACACAATGAGTGACACGAGTTCTGTAAGCCTGGAGGTGGGTCCTGGCAGCCGGGAGACTTCAGCTGCCACGCTGTCCCCTGGGGTGAGCAGCCGTGGCTGGGATGATGGTGACACCCGCAGTGAGCACAGCTACAGCGAGTCGGGTGCCAGCGGCTCCTCCTTTGAGGAGCTGGACCTGGAGGGCGAGGGACCCCTTGGGGAGCCAAGGGTCGGCCCTGAGGCTGAACCCCTTGGGGTTGCCAAGTGGCCCCGGGAGCCCAGTACCCCTGAGAAGGGCGAGGAGTAACCCGCAGCCTTCACCTTCCTGTGGTGCAGTTGCTAAGGAACTGAGCAGCCTCTTCAGTCCTCTTCTTCCTCCACCTCCCGGGCTCAGGCTGGGGCCAGGGGTCTCAAGCGGACCTGACTTCTACTGCCCTGGGCCTCTGGCTAAGCCTTCTCCTCACTGCCCTCTTAGCTCCCAGAGCCAAAGGAGCCGGGACTGTTGGCACCGAGCCCCCGGGGCTGCCACCCCTGTTACATCTTTTTTTCAGATTCACATTGGAGCTTCCAGGACCCAGAATAAAGCAAATGCTTTTCTTTGTTTTACCTGGATTTGTACTGTGCATTTGTTTGTTCCACAATGGTTCTGGTTCTTGGGGACCCCAGAGTGGGCAGGAGCACCCCCAACCTGAGGAGAGGAAAGAACTTGGCCAGGTACCCTGGGGTGTGGTGGGGTAGAGGGAATTGGAGGCCTTTCACTCCCTGTTCTTTGGCCCCACTTGACAGCTGCCTCTCCATTGCAGCAGCCCCAGAGGCTCCCCAGGCTGCTGGTGAGCAGGCAGATCAGGACAAGGGGTGTGAAAGCTGAGCATGGGGTGCCCTCTGGGGGCTCAGGAGTGGGGAGCTCACAGCCTGCCTCAGTCTGCTTCCAAGGGATGCCTTTGTGTCTGTGGCTAGAGTGTGCCTGTGCTGACACTTATCTGTCCAGCCGGTGAGGACATCCCCGCTGTGCCTGCCAGTGGCTGTGTATCTGCGTGTGTGCATGCGAACACACGCATGGCTTTGGTCTTTTATGTGGTGGCTGTATTTGTGTGGATGGCTGTGTGACTCTGTGCACATGTTGCTGTGCTTAGTGTCTAACTTTGGTTGTATTATAGGGGTGTGAGGCTGGCTATCTGGGAGCATCACTCGGGGGGTTTTGTCCATATACAGCTGTCTGTGTGTAGTTATGTGTCTGTGTACAACTATGTTTGGCGGAGTGTGTTCATGTGTAAAGCTGTGTGTTTTTCTGTGTCCATATGTAAAGCTATAGGTCTTTGCAGCTGTGTGTCCATGAGTATAGCTATATATGTGTGGACATGTTCACCTGTACAGCTACGTATATGTGTTCATGTGTACAGCTGTGTGTCCACATGTAGAGCTATGAATTACGGCTGTGTCTGTGTATACAGCTGTGTGTGCAGTTTTGTGTTTATGTGTACTGCTATGTGTGTGGCTGTGTCCACATGTACAGCTCTGCATGTAAGGCTGGGTGTGTGTGTGTGCATAGCTGGGTGTGTAACTGCATGTCCATGTGCTGTGGCGGGACCATGCAGCTCACTTGCTGCGGGCCATATAATGGCCACTTGGGCTTGTGCTGTGTTTATAAAGCCCCATGTCTTGTGAGGCTGCCTTGGTGAGTGGGCTGGGGCTGCTGTGCAGCTCCACTCACCTCAGAACCCTGCTACTGTCAGCCCCTCTGCTCCAGGGGCCCAGCCCATCACTCACCTACCCCAGGGAGCAGTTGCTCTGAGACAGCGGAGAGGGTGGGAACAGCAGGAGCTGGAAGACAGCATGTCTGTCTCTCCAGCCTTGTCTGACAGCTCTGAACCCTCATCCTGCTGCCACCTTGCCTCACATTAGCTATGGAGTTTGTTTGGGTTTGATGTCTTTGGTCTGTTGTACAGCTGTGCTCTTTCCAGAGCAGTGGAGCGTCCAGTTTCTGTGTCCGGGGAAAATGCCTGGCCTTCCTTGGTGACACCCCCCTGCCCTCCAGCGCCAAGCCCATATGTAGGTGTGTGTACCAGAGGGACCTGGGATTAGCATGTGCACATTGGCATGTGTCTGAGCTAGCCTTACTTCTACTGACACCTGTGGAAGAAAGGGCAGCACCAGGGGAACGTGTAGAGATGCTGTGCCCCTTAGTACATGTTAGTGCGTGCGTTATGGCTCTGGGGCTAAATCTGGGTGCAGCCCCCCTCTCCAAATCCCTCAGTACAGTGTGGCGATGCAGATTATCCACCACACCTACCCAGGGGTATCCTTCCCCACTCCGCTGCAGGAGGGAAGAAGACTCAAGAACATCTTTTCAGAGCTGTCCTCCCTCTGCTCGGGCTCCAGCTCCTGCTCCCTCCTATGCAGCAGCCAGTTTCAGGAGCCTCTTCCCCAGCCCCCTCCCTCCCAGATCCCCCTGCCAGCCCCAGCCTGTCCCTCAGGGTTGACCCTGAGTCCCTGGTCCTGCAACCCCACCCCCCACCCCAGATTGGTATCTCTTTGCCATTAATGCCCTTTGCACAAGAGAGTGGAGATTAGTGGAAGGGTGGGGGGGAGGTCAGGGCTGGATGTGTGTGGGGTGTAGTGGCTTTAAAGGTCATCTGCAGGAAGGAAGAGAATGTCCCATCCTCCTCTGATCCTCCCCCCCGCCCCACTCCATCTCTTCCTTCTAGTGACTCAGGCCCCAGCTCACACTTGGGGCTGAAGACACATTCCCCCACCCCAGGCCTGGCATGTGGACGGAACTGCAGTTCATGGATACAGAGAATCAGTGTGAGGACAGGGACGCAGCAGGCTAAGCGCTCCACCTATCTCCTACGTGCCTCTTTACCTATCTCCCAGTGGACCCCACTACCCTAGGGCCAGCCCTCCCGCTCTCGCGGATGGGAACCCATAGCACTGTGCGCACCTCCCGGGGCTCAGTGACCTTCCCAGCCCAGTGCCTCATGCCCGCTGCTCTCTGGGACGCAGTCTGACTTGGGGTGGAGGGGGCCAAGAGGCAACTGCTCCAGCACAGGGTGGGAGAGCCCGAGGATTCAGCACCACGCGGCGGACAGCGCCGGGCCGGTGCGCCTAAAGAGGGGAGCGTTGGAGGAGTCTGGGGGAGGCGGAGGCCAGGTTGGCCGCGGGAGATCTGGAATGGGGAAGGATGGAGGAGGGGCTGAGGGCGGGCCGGGGCCGGGGGCGGGGCGGGCCGCGATTGAAAGCTGCAGGTTGAGCGGGCGGGCGGAGAGCGCAGAGCTGCCGAGCCAGCGAGCGAGCGAGCGAGCGAGCGAGCGAGCGAGCGAGCGAGCGAGCGAGCGAGCGCTCTAGCGGGAGCTGGAACCCCGCGCCCCCGGCTCCTCTCCGTTTTTCTCCGCGCCAGAGCCGGGCGCGCAAGGTAGGGTAAGCCTGGTGGTGCCGCGGCCGCCACTGACCTTATCGATCCTGACCCCACGTCCTGGGGTCCCACGGGCCCTCGAGTTCTGGGGCTTCTGGGGCTGAGACTGGCCAGGGCGTCCAGACAACGCTTGCCAGGAGCTCCGGGAAGCGGGAAGACAGCCCTAGACGTCCCGCCTTTCTTCCCCAAAGAACGCACGCTCTGCATCTCGATCCCTCGTTCTTCCTGCCCCTCCGTCCTTTGGTCAGTCTTTCTGTCTGTGCCTCTGTCTTTGTCTCAGCCTCCCAGGCTCCATCGCTCCCTCCCTGAATTTTGTGGCCCAGGCCCCCAGGCTGCCCCCTTCTAGGGTTCTCTCTCCTTTCAGGGTTCTGTCCCTTGTTGGAGCTTTGGTCCCAGCCACCACTGTGGGAGGATCGTGGTCTTGACCAGTTTGGACCTCAGCCCCCATCTGGGTCCGTGTCCCCATCTGTGTTGGTCTTCATGCTTACCTCTCTCTCCTGTTTGCCTGCTTGAGCTGCTTCTTTCTGGCTCTGCACAGGATCGCAGTTCTCCTGGCCTAGCCCCAGTGGCAGACTAACCCTGGGGAGCTGAGGGGGCAAAGTGAAGAGCCCCAGTCTCTGTGGCCAGGATATGGGGTCCTTCAACTAGTTCTGCCCTCCTTCAGGCTCAGTTTCCCTCTGCTAGCCTTCCCAAGCCTGTGTGATTGTGAGAACCTGTGTGGGATGGGTGTCTGGGAGGGCAGCTGGGGCACAAATATAGGGTGCAGAGTAGAAGAGGGAGGCAGGGTCTCTGAGGGCCGGGGCCAGGATGGACAGGGCCCTGAGACCAAGGATGGGGAGGCTGGAGATGGTGACTTTCTCTGCTTGGTTCTGAGCTGAAGAGAAAACGAAAGCAAAAAGTCTCAAACGGCAGTCTATATAGTGCTAGCGTGTCCATCCAAACTCTCACCTTGAGCCCTGTTTTGAGATTTTGACCAGATGGACTGCCCCCCCCCACCCCTGACACACACATACACTCACATCTACTTTCCCTGTTGACTTTAGGACCTGTGGTCACTTCGGTGTCCCTCTCTAGGGCCAGCCTCTCTACCTTGCTATCTAACTTCCAAAGCCTAGAGTCTCTATTACTTCCCCAGTCAGGGGGTGTTGGGGTTGGCTTTTTAAGAACGAGAGGCTGGGAACCTTGGGTGCTCACCTGGGCTTCAGTTTCCTTAGAGGTTGGAGACTAACTACCCTTTGTTCTCAGCCAGTGATGGCTCCTCTCTGGAAATCCAAGGCTCAGGATAGGGACTGGACTCCCAAGTTTGTAACTGTGACCTTCTGCTGCAAAGCTGTTGACTTTGGGGTCCCGGGAGGTTTTTGCAGGGTGTTGGACATTCTTCTGGGTCTTTTGTTTTCTGTTTGGGCCTCTACTCTCTGTAATCCTCCATCTCTGCTAAATTTGGGATGGGCACAGAGCCCATCTCCAGCCCCAAATCTGGGCAGGGCTGAGAGACAGGCCAAAGGGGTGTCCCAGGAGTTTCTCATCCTAGTTAGGGGCACCACCTCTCCCTGGCTCCTCAGTCCCTGGGAAAGGAGTTTGGGGGAGGCAGAGTCAGAAGGGGTAGCCACTCTCAGGTTCCACTGTTCCCTACCTGTTTGTCTGTCTGTCTGTCTGTCTGTCTCTCTCTCTCTCTCTCTGCAGGAGCTGGGTCCCTCCTCATCCTTTTCCTGTCTGTCCTTTCCCGGTCTATTTATACCTCTCTTTGCCTTTGCTGCTTCTGCCCTCACCCCCTGGAGGCCCAGGTCTGCTGGACCCATCCATCCCCTTTGGGGCCATGGGATCACTGCTTGGGTTCCTGGCTCTGCTGCTGCTGTGGGGCGCTGTGGCTGAGGGCCCAGCCAAGAAGGTGCTGACCCTGGAGGGGGACCTGATTCTGGGTGGGCTGTTTCCGGTACACCAGAAGGGCGGCCCAGCAGAGGAGTGTGGTCCTGTCAATGAACATCGCGGCATCCAGCGCCTGGAGGCCATGCTTTTTGCGCTAGATCGTATCAACCATGACCCAAGCCTGCTGCCAGGCGTGCGCCTGGGTGCACACATACTCGACAGTTGCTCCAAGGACACACATGCCCTGGAGCAGGCACTTGACTTCGTGCGTGCATCACTCAGCCATGGTGCCGATGGCTCACGCCATGTTTGCCCTGATGGTTCTTATGCCACCCATGGTGATGCTCCCACTGCCATCACTGGTGTCATTGGCGGCTCCTACAGCGATGTCTCCATCCAGGTACATGGGGGCTGTTTAAGTGGGGGCTGGGGAGGGAGGCCAGAGGTGGGGACCTGGAATTCCTGCT
>NW_006778765.1:1093879-1130664 GCF_000442215.2 Lipotes vexillifer
TGGAATTCCTGCTGAGCAAGGGCTCTGGGCTACCATGCATTAGAAGAGGGACTAGAAGCTTCCTTCGAGTAGCTTTTTACAGAAGACTAAGAAAGTGCCCCTGTGGCAAAATGGGAGTATAATTTTAGAGACTGTGCAAGAAAGCATCCCACTTCCAACACATACACACACGCACACACACATCTGATGTTATACAGCCCTAAGAAACTTAATAGGCGTTTTGAATCCTGGCTCTCCCACTTACTGTGTGACTCTGGACATTATTTCTCTCTTCTGTGCCTCAGTTTCGTCCTTATAAAATGGGACTCATAATACTTACCACTCTTAGGGGTGTGGTGGGAATTTAATGAGGTAATACATGCAAAGCATGAATCAGGGGGCCTGGCAGATTGTAACAGAGTAATCAACATTAGCTGCTATTGTTATTAAGCCATTTCATAGATGAGGAAACTGAGGCTTGGAGAGAGGCAAGGCACAAGTCCAGGTGCTCACAAAGTGGAGACGTGAACCTAGGGCTCTCAGCCAAGGACCTCCGGGACTGTCAGATCATCTGTCTTTGGATTGGAAAGGGGTGGAAAATAGAAGCCAAGAGCAAACCAGAGAAGAGAAACAGGGGTTGGGGGCCCAGAAGGAAGGGAAAGCAGGATGTGTGTGGAGGTGAGGAGGAGGGTACCCAAGGGTCTTCAGTGGGTGTAGGATTTGAAGGGGTGGGAAGGGGAGGGAACCAGGTCCTCCCTCCTCCTGTTCTCCCACAAGGGGTCAGCAGAGGGCTCAGCTAATGTCCCTTGCCACACCTGGCTGCTTTAGCCCAGGTGGGATCCTCCCTGTCCCTGACTGGGTTCCTCCTCTTGCTTGGACCCTTACCTTCCTGGTGCCTGACATAGGCTGCTGGAAGGTGAGGCCAGAGCTGGGATTGGGGTTGGGAGTTGCAAGGAGGGCCTTGTCTGGGGCCTCAGCTTCCTTTAGGAGGCCAGCAGAGGGCACTGCCATCAGAAGCAGGGCCAGGACCCCTGACCTGGAAGGCTTGTTTAGGAGAAAGGAAGCAGGAGTCTAAACCATGAAGGCAGCTTCTGGCCTGGGGTTGGAGAGGCCTGCTCATACCCCTATTGCAGGGAATGAATTACCGGTCCTGCTAGTCCCAGCTACTGGAAGTGTCCAGCAGTAGCTTGGACAGGTGTGGCTGTAGCAGCACCTACATCTGCAGCCCTGGGGGTGCAGGGGCAGGGATGGGTAGGCAGCCTCCCACCTGCTGATGTCTGCAGGAGCCTCTGGGGTGCTTTCCCAGCACCCGCTCTTCACAATTCTCTTCAGGGCCCCATGTATTCATCTCCAGGAGCCCAGTTACCTCTCTCCAACCCCAAGTTGCCTGCCTCCTGCAACAGGGCCCACACCTCAACATCAGTCTGCTTTTTCCTTGTCTGGGTCAAAGCAAAGCTCAGTCCTTTATCCATAGGCTGCACCTGCCTGTTAATGATTCCTCCATATTCTGGCCCCTTCTCTCTTGCCAAAACCCTTATCATCTTCCAGGCATTGTGGCTTCGCATACATCATTTTTATCTGCTCATCAACCTTGTAAGGCAGGAATGAGAAACTGAGGCTCAGGGAGGTTTGCTAACTTGCCCAGGGCACAGAGTTAGAAAGTACAGGGAAGGCATTGACACTGTCAGAGTAAAAACCTGTGTCCCAGTTGCAAATACAGGACCTAACTCCCGCTTGTGGAACCTGGGCCATGCCCTGCTCTCACCTACCCACCATCCCACCTGGTCCTTGGCTGGACCCCACTCTTAGGGGCAGGTCCCAGGAATCTGGGGGTGGGAGATGGGCTGCCAGGCAGGCAGTGGTAGGCAGGAAGCCTTGTTTATTTCAGGTTCAGGCATCCAGTGGAGACCAACTCTTGGCCTCTCAGGGCTATGGAGCCCTCAAATCTGGGTCTTCCTGGGGGAGTCTTTTCCCCCTTTCTCCATCATCCCATCAGAATTGACTCCGGGGTAGAGAGCTTAAGAGCCCTGAGCATCCCACTTGCCATCTAGGGCCTCCTTTTCCCTGTGCAGCCAGTGGCCAACCTCTCTCCACCCAGGACTTGGGCCTTCCCTTAGCTCTCTCTCTTTGTTACTGCCATGAGTCTGAAGGGAGACAGCAGAGGGGTTCAGGTGTGGCTCAGGACCCTGGTGCCTTGGCCCTGGGTCTTTCTCAGCCCTTGGGAAGAGATAGAAAACTCCCTGCCACCAGGGGGAGGACACATCAAGACAAGATATAGGTCTTGGGCTTCCCTGGTGGCGCAGTGGTTGAGAGTCCGCCTGCCGATGCAGGGGACACGGGTTCGTGCCCCGGTCCAGGAAGATCCCACATGCCACGGAGCGGCTGGGCCCGTGAGCCATGGCCACTGAGCCTGTGCATCTGGAGCCTGTGCTCCACAACGAGAGAGGCCGCAACAGTGAGAGGCCCGCGTACCACACAAAAAAAGAAAGATATAGGTCTTTTGGGAGAGGGAGACCTCAGGGCCAACCACATGGGCACTTGATCCCAAGGTCCGATAGCTGTGGGGGCACATCCGTCTCCAGCATTTGACTTGGTCTCTATCTTCGCCCTCTCTACCCCTCCCCCAGGTGGCCAACCTCCTGAGGCTATTTCAGATCCCTCAGATCAGCTATGCATCCACTAGTGCCAAGCTGAGTGACAAGTCCCGCTATGACTACTTTGCCCGCACAGTGCCCCCTGACTTCTTCCAAGCCAAAGCCATGGCTGAGATTCTCCGCTTCTTCAACTGGACCTACGTGTCCACTGTGGCATCCGAGGGCGACTATGGCGAGACAGGCATCGAAGCCTTTGAGCTAGAGGCCCGTGCCCGCAACATCTGTGTGGCCACCTCGGAGAAGGTGGGCCGTGCTATGAGCCGCACAGCCTTCGAGGGCGTGGTGCGAGCCCTGCTGCAGAAACCCAGTGCCCGCGTGGCTGTCCTATTCACCCGTTCCGAGGACGCCCGCGAGCTCCTCGCTGCCACCCAGCGTCTCAATGCCAGCTTCACCTGGGTGGCCAGTGATGGCTGGGGGGCCCTGGAGAGCGTGGTGGCAGGTAGCGAGGGCGCTGCTGAAGGTGCCATCACCATAGAGCTGGCTTCCTACCCCATCAGCGACTTTGCCTCCTACTTCCGGAGCCTGGACCCGTGGAATAACAGCCGGAACCCCTGGTTCCGCGAGTTCTGGGAGCAGAGGTTCCGCTGCAGCTTCCGGCAGAGAGACTGTGCAGCCCACTCCCTGCAGGCTGTGCCCTTTGAGCAAGAGTCCAAGATCATGTTTGTGGTCAATGCGGTGTATGCCATGGCCCACGCGCTGCACAACATGCATCGTGCCCTCTGCCCCAACACCACCCGCCTCTGTGATGCAATGCGGCCTGTCAATGGGCGCCGCCTCTACAAAGACTTCGTGCTCAACGTCAAGTTCGATGGTAATGGTGCTGTCCACCAGGCAGCTGGCCCTCGGAGGGTGAAAGGGAACAGGCCCTCAGGTTCTAGTACACGGCTAAGAAAACATAGCCCAGAGCAAGTAAGGGCATTACCCAAGGGGCTGGTGTCAGAGCCAGAACAAGGACAGCTAGGCAGAGAGGACTCCAAAAGGAGCCAGGACTAAGGTTCCACTTTCTGAGTTCCTTCCAGAGATGTCTGGCCTGGTCCTTCACTGTGAGGATCTCTGGTTCCTGCTTGGGCCTTGCCCTTTATCTCCTGTCTCTTTATCATGCAGGGAGTAGGGATCAGGAGACCTCAAGCCCATTGTCAGGCAGCAAAATATCAGTGAGAGTCAGAAGGAAGGTGCATCAGGATGACACACTATTTTCCAGGAAAATTTCTATTCCTACTCTTGGTTTTCCACTCAAGGTGGCCACAGTCTCTTCAAACCAAAAGTTACTTTAATAGAAGTTCCAGCTTCAAGAAAAATAAATGCCTCAGAATCATCATTGTGCTTCAGGAAGAATCACTGTGGGAACAGTGAGAGAGGGTGCCAGGGCTGACAAACCTTGGAGTACTGGACCAGGATCAAGAGGAATAGTAATTCCAATAAGACTGACATTCAGAGTTATGGGAGAATCAGAGTGGGGGTTAGTGTTGCATTTGGGTCTGATTGGGTTGACATTAGAACAAGGCTGAATTTAGCCTGCTGGGCTAAGTGGAATTTATGGTAGGGCTCAAGTTGGATTTTGAGGACTTTTTTGGGTAGAAAGAGTAGGGGCTGCGGGGGACCTGCATTCAACACCAGGCTGCACCATTCACCACGGGGCCTTAAGTACATGATCTGCTAACTTGAACACCATTTCTCACTGGGACCTGGGATGACAGGGGTACCTGCCTTCTGAGCCTGGCTGAGAGATGTGAGGTTCACAGGGGAATGGGGATGGGGAGTAGAGTGATTTGTGAGCTGCCTGCCAAGCATATTCTGGTGAACATTGGTGGTTCCAGGTGACCACTGAGGTTGGGATTCAGCTTGCACTGGGATCAGTGTTAGGATTGTCCGGGGCTGAAGCTGGGGATGTCATTGATGGGATTAAAAGTAGGACCAGGACTAGACCTAAGGTTGAGTTTAGCCTTAGGGGGTCTCCATGGTAGGTTTGGGGAAAGGGCTGTGGTGTGTGTTGGGATAAAGTTGGAGTCTGGGGTCTGGGTTGGAAGGTCTAAGGCTGGGTTTTGGGAGTCATGGTTGGGGATTGGTGTGGGCATTAGGTTTGTGGAGGTGCCTGGATTTTAAGGTTGGGGTTGTATTTGGGGCTTAGGGTTGGGGTTTGTTGTAGCCTCTCATTTAGAAAAATGGCTGGGGTTAGGCTGGCTTTAGTGCTGGGTTGAGGATCAGAAGGATGAGGGCTGACCTAAGCTTTGGGGTTTGAGTTCTATGTTAGGGTTGAGGTCACATCAGGATGACCCACCAATCCAACCCTCTCTTCCTTCCCTCCCCGACCCCAGCCCCCTTCCGCCCAGCTGACACCCACAGTGAGGTCCGCTTCGACCGCTTTGGGGACGGTATTGGTCGCTACAATATCTTCACCTATCTGCGGGCAGGCAGTGGGCGCTATCGCTACCAGAAGGTGGGCTACTGGGCAGAAGGCCTGACCCTGGACACCAGCCTCATCCCATGGGCCTCCCTCTCAGCCGGGCCCCTGCCCGCCTCTCGCTGCAGTGAGCCCTGCCTCCAGAATGAGGTGAAAAGCATGCAGCCAGGGGAGGTCTGCTGCTGGCTCTGCATCCCCTGCCAGCCCTATGAGTACCGGCTGGATGAGTTCACCTGTGCTGACTGTGGCCTGGGCTACTGGCCCAATGCCAGCCTGACTGGCTGCTTTGAGCTGCCCCAGGAGTACATCCGCTGGGGCGATGCCTGGGCCGTGGGACCTGTCACCATCGCCTGCCTAGGCGCCCTGGCCACCCTCTTTGTACTGGGCGTCTTCGTGCGGCACAATGCCACCCCAGTGGTCAAGGCCTCTGGCCGGGAGCTCTGCTACATTCTGCTGGGTGGTGTCTTCCTCTGCTACTGCATGACCTTCGTCTTCATTGCCAAGCCATCCACAGTGGTGTGCACCTTACGGCGCCTCGGTTTGGGCACTGCCTTCTCCGTCTGCTACTCGGCCCTGCTCACCAAGACCAACCGCATTGCACGCATCTTCGGTGGGGCCCGGGAGGGAGCCCAGCGGCCACGCTTCATCAGCCCTGCCTCGCAGGTGGCCATCTGTCTGGCCCTTATCTCGGGCCAGCTGCTCATCATGGCTGCCTGGCTGGTGGTGGAGGCACCAGGCACGGGCAAGGAGACAGCCCCTGAGCGGCGGGAGGTAGTGACATTGCGCTGCAACCACCGCGATGCAAGCATGCTGGGCTCTCTGGCCTACAATGTGCTCCTCATTGCGCTCTGCACACTCTATGCCTTCAAGACCCGCAAGTGCCCTGAAAACTTCAATGAGGCCAAGTTCATCGGCTTCACCATGTACACCACCTGCATCATCTGGCTGGCCTTCCTGCCCATCTTCTATGTCACCTCCAGTGACTACCGGGTGAGCTACCTGCTCCAGGGTGGGCTGAGGCCTGAGGGTGGGTGGGGGGCAGGGTGGAGTGGGACACAGGACCTTCTATTTCCTGATATCTCATTTAATCTTCTGATAACTCTGAGGCTCCAACAGGTTAAATCCTAACCCAGGAGCACACAGCTTGTGGTGGTCCAGTTAGGAGTGGACCTCAGGGGAAGGTGGGAAGGTTGAGTGGGGCCTGGGGAAATGTCCATGAAGGTGGAGGAATTAGAGCTGAGAAGAGATTTCAGGACTCGGATGTTATCTCCTAACCTGGGTGGAGGTGGAGGTGCCAAAATGTGTCCAAATGAGCAGAGGCTCTACCCTGCTCCACTGAGGAGTTGGCTGCAGAAGGGGAGCCCTGGTCTCTGCTCTTGTGGAGCTCCCGGACTAGCAGGGTGATTGACCAAAGAGCTGCTGACTGGTTTAAGTTGACAAAAGGCCCCAGTGAGAATACAGAAGAGGGAGGTGTGTATGTGGTGGTGGTGGTGGTGTGTGTATGAGTGTGTAGGAAGTCAGAGAGGGCTTTTTGGAAGAGGGGTTCTTGAACTGGACTCTGCAGCACAGGCAGGTGGGAATAGGTAGGGTGGAGGAGGTGGGGAGGGCAGCCAATATGGAAGCTGATTGGAGCAGAGGGTCTGCATTGCCCTCCCCCTCGCCTGGAGTTGAGGTGGGGGTGGTGTACATGGTGGAAAGGTAGGCAGAGGTGAGAGTGAATGGAGCTGTGCAGTGTGGTGTGGTGCCCCCAGAGCTGTGCGACTCTGGGATGGAGAGATGAAACCAGGGAGGTCAGGAAAGGTGAAGCAAAGGGGGGGAGGAGATCTGGGGTGTAGGGTTCAGGAAGGTCAAAGCAGGTGAAAACTGTACCCCAGTTGGTGGCTTCCTAGCAAAATTCCAACTGGCACTGAGCGCTCAATGTGTCTCCTCAGCTTCAAGGGGCAATGGCTGCTTCAGATGGAGTGGTCAGGGCAGGCCTCCCCAAGGAGGTGACAGGTGAGCTGAGCTCTGAACAATAAGGATAATCTTGGGTAATCCTCACAATTCTGGAGTAAATTCTGTGGCTCTCCCCATTTTACAGATGAAGAAATGGAGACTCAGGGAGGTTCAATTCCTTGCCTAAGGTCACTCAGCTTGGAAGTATAGAGCAGGGTCTGAGCTGACAATTTTAACAATTAAAGGAGCAGGAAAATTGAGGCAAGAGCCCCTGCAAAAGCACTTTCCCTCAGGACAGAGGTACGGTGGGCAGTGCCGGTGGCCAGGGACGGCTGGGCGTGGCTGCTCTTGCACCTGCTGGGCCACCTGCCTGGGCAGTGGAGGCCAGAGCTGGGGAGGGAATCTGCTCTGACTCAGCCTGCATTTGCATATGATTTGCATTTGCATGCCAATCATAGGTGGCTAAGGACTTACCTGGCATGTACACACACAGTACACACACACACATGCACGCACACACGTATCCCTACGCTCACACACGTGCACATACCAGCACACCTGGCAAACATCCACATCTTCCCACACGTCCATATACATGCATCCTATACTTACACACACAACTGCACACTCTTACCACCCCCTAGACACACATCCCCCCCGTACAGATATTCATGCCCTTACATGCATGCACTCCATACCTGCACCCCTACACACACCCGCACACACACACATGCCTGCACACCCACTCCCACATGCACTCTGCATGTTCACCCCCACAGCTAGAACTCTGGTCGTCCTGGAAGACGGTGCACTGGGGCTGATGCTGGGGCTGTGCCCAACCTTCCTAAAAATTCTTTGGAGCTTGGCAGACGGACCAAGGTCCAGTGTTGGATGCTTACGGTCTCCCCTGCTCCTTACCCCACCTTCTGGGCAGGGTTGCTGGGGCCAGGCCCAGGCCTATGGGACAGACTCATCCTTGACCTCTCCCATCACAGGTGCAGACCACCACCATGTGCGTGTCGGTCAGCCTCAGCGGCTCTGTGGTGCTCGGCTGTCTCTTTGCGCCCAAGCTGCACATCATCCTGTTCCAGCCACAGAAGAATGTGGTTAGCCACCGCGCACCCACCAGCCGCTTCACCAGTGCAGCTGCTAGAGCCAGCTCCAGCCTCGGCCAAGGTCAGCGTCCATCTATTTCTAAGACCCCTCTCCACCTGTGCCCCCTCTCCCCACCTTAGTTCCTCATCATGGGGGCAATTCCCTGGGTTGCTGAGATTCCTTGGCTGGGGGTGAAGTGCCCCCTAGATGAGGCTGGACAGGCGAGGGTGTGTGGGGGGTGATGGTGAGCTGCTCTCCGCCGCCCTGCTTCCCTACTGTATAAGGGACCTTGGGACTGGCCCCAACCTCCAGCCTCCTTTCCCTAGGGTCTGGCTCCCAGTTTGTCCCCACTGTTTGCAACGGCCGCGAGGTGGTGGACTCAACAACATCATCGCTTTGAGGATCCCCACACGCCTGCCCCGACACGGCTGCTTCCCAGAAGCCGGCACAGACCCATGTCCATGGCCAGGAGGAAGATGGCTGGAGCACTGCAATAATGCCAACCCCTTGCCCGCCCCCAGTGCCACTTACCAACCTATTCACTCCAACCCTTCAGAGTCAGAAGTCAGGGTCCTTGGTCTGGGAGCCTCTATAACTGCCCTTGCAGCTGTGTTCCCTCCTTGCCAGGCCCAGGACTTGGAAGGGAGCAAGCCAGGGTCCACTCTGCACTGGAACCAGATGGCTGAGGACTGAAGGCCCCAATCCCCAATCAGCAAAGGTGCTTCCAGCCCTGCCCCTCCCTCCTTCTAGGGCCTTTTAAATTTTTTATATAAGTTATTCTGGGATGGGGAGGGGGGTCAAAATGGGGGCTGTCGCTCCCCCTGCACAGTAGTTTGTCCTGTAGTTTATTTTGTATTATCTGTAAATAAAGTGTCTTTATTAAAAAAAATATATCACTCTTTGCCTCTGATCCAGGAAGGCCCCTCACCCCCACCACAGCCTCTCAACCTTCATTTTGCCAGTATTTGTTCACTCTGCTCTGTGCCTATGCTAGGAGGATCTGGTGGCCACAAGACAGACCCAGTCCCGCCTGGTGGAGACACGGAAAATGAATAAGCCATCCTTCCTTGAAAGGAGCTGCTTGCTACAGACAGGCCAAGGCACTACTGGGGTGAGGACGGGAGATTTAAATGGACACAAGCTCACCTGGCAGTCTGGGGGAGGACGTGGACGATGTGGGTGATGGAGCAGGCGGGGAAGCTGACTGTGACTCTTGGGAACTGTGGGCTTTTCCATTGTCTGGCCTGCCTGGCACTTGGAGGAGCCTTTGGTCAGCTCAGAGCCAGGCTGAGCGTTTGGGGTGGAGGGAGCCAAGAGGAGGCACAGGCTGGAGCGTCGCCTGTTCATGTGGTGCGAACAAAGCCAGGAAGAGGGCGTGAGGAGGGAGGAGGTGAGGTAGGGAGGGCAGTTGGAGAGACCATCTGCTGTCGGACCCGGTGAGAGGTGGGAGAAGGGGGCCTTTTTCCCATCCCTGGAGGCGCTCGCCCCGCGGTGGGATTGTGGAGCCCAGCGCCGTCAAGCAGCCCCCGCGTTTGCAGTTTGGGACTCACCAGCAGAGGGCGCCGAGGCACAGGCTCGGACACGACTCAGCCAAGCAACCGCTGCCCTCCTGTGGCCTAGGAGGCAGAGGGCACGCAGCTACCGCAGGAGCAGAGGAACCTGACATTTTGGGGGAGGCCCCAGACTGTGGTATCTTAGAGGGACGAGGTCCTGCACTGAGAGACGGGCAGACCAGGGACATTTGTTTTTTGTTTTTTAAATTTATTTTTTCTTTGGCAGCGCCGGGTCTTAGTTACGGCACACAGGCTCTTCCTTGTGGCATGTGGAATCTTTTAGTTATGGCATGCACGTGGGGTCTAGTTCCCACAGGGCCCCCTGCATTGGAAGCACCGAGTCTTACCCACTGGACCACCAGGGAAGTCCCGACATTTGTTATTTTTAAGTGAATTCATTTGCATCTATAGGCTGGTAAGGCTGTGGAAATTTGGGTTAACAATTTAAGAAATGAAAACAGAAAAACTGAAAAAAGAAAATTGCAAGAGTGGCTTTTCCTCTCCAGCCAATATATGGGGTGTAGGGATGCCAAATAAAATACCGAATGCCCAGTCAAGTTTGAATGTCACATGAACAATGGAAACCTTTTTGGTATAAGTATATCTCATGTGATATTTGGGACATACTTACACTAAACATTTTTATTGTTTATCTGACGTTCCAATTTACCTGGGCATCCTGTATTTTCACTTGCTCATTTTGGCAACTCTACTGGGGTGTCTCTGCCCCAGATCCCTGCCCTGAATGACCCAGGCCTAGGTGCAGCCCCTAGTGACCAGACATCAGGGCGCTGCGCCCCATGGGAACTGTGGTGCTGTTCCCTGCTTCCAGTGTGGCCTTTTCTGGGTCTTCATGCTAAACTGGATCCAAGGAACATTTGCCCACCCTCCCAGGCCCTGGGCAGGCCAAGACAGGGCTCTGCAACTGAACAACTCTGCAACTCCTTTTGCAACTGAAAAGCAATCCTCCTTCGCATGGCTCAAGTATATTTTCCTTAAAATGTAATAATAATAATAAGTTTAAAAAGGTAGTAATTAACATGGTTCATGGCTAAAACGGTACAAAGTGTATTCAGTGAAGACTCTCCTTCTATCCCTGCCACCCATCCAAGGAGAGGGCCCAGAGGCCTGGGAGCTGGAGGCAGGTGAAGACTTCCTAAAGGTCAGTCCTCAAGTCTGTGGACCACATCCCTTTCCTTCCTCCCTTGCCATCCCCACTCCCCGACAGTGTTGAAGGTGGAGAATCTCTTGTCCTTCACTCCTTAGCTTTCAGTCCTTATCACACATTACTAAGACCAAGCGCCCAGTTCTCCCCCCAATCCTAAGTGTTCTGGGTTTACGTCCCTGCTCCCTTCTCCAATGCCACATTCATGTCCACAAAGCCCTGAAAGGGGTGGGGGCTCAGAGGCCCCCGAGACAGGGAGGTCAAGAAAGCAAAGCCAGGATTTACTTAAGCAACAGAACGCTCTGAGAGCGGGCAGGCTCAAGTGCGTAGCTGGGCTGAGCTTCTTTGGCAAGCCAGTTATGTGGGGTATAGAAATGAAGGAATGGAATATTCACTGGGGAGGATTCCCTGATTTTCATCCCAGCTCCACGTTCCCGAAGGGAGGAGGGATTTTTGTCCTTTAGTCTTGATCAGAAGTGTCATGGTGTCGATGCATGATGGGAACTTCTTATCTGCAAGGCTAATTTTATTGTAATGAGAGCATAATGAGCAAAATGTTACCTTCAGATTCCAGAGAGTCCCGCCTTTTCCCACCTTTCTTTGTCTGGCTCCAGGACACTTATCACCCCAAATGTGTGGTTTCCTGTCAGTCCTGAAGTTCCTGCTTTTCTTTGTCTGCCCAAGGACCCCCACTGTTTACAAGATGTATGGTTTCCTGCCATTTGGCCTGTGTCCGCCTTTCTCTGTTCACATCTAGTTATCTACCTGCTCTAACATTCCCCCTTCAAGGAATCTGGACCCTTAAAGTCTTTCAAGGGGCAAAGGGTCGATGGTCCATCTTCTGTAACTGCTTCAAGCTGAGCATGGGTGTTGTCTCTACCTATGGGTCCAGGTCTCCTTGCTGTCTGTCAGAGATAGGGGTTTGGGGGTTGTTTACAGTGGCGGACGTGAAGAGTGGGGAGTAGAAGGAGGCAGCATGCTTATCCAGTGGATTTTGATAGTCCTCATCTTCAAGTGGGATGGTTTGAAATCCCTGACGTATCATCATTTGAAGCTGGAGTTTTCTGAAGCTGTGGGATTTTTTTCCCTTGGCACCTCAGGTTACGCTATAGCAGCTAACAGGGAGAAACTGGAGTATATCTGAGTGTATTCATTATATTAAACATTAGTCTGGAATATTGTCCAATCCCTCTGCTGGCCTTCTTTTGTGTATTGTTAACTCTATTATTATGCTTTTATTGTGAGTTTTAGTTTTATTTATTCCAGTCACTAGGTTCTTCCACCAGATAGTGACGCTCCCCACATATTAGATATTGGCAGTCTGGTTGGTGTCTGTCACCTAACTGTGATTACTAAAAATTAGAGTGTGATTGTAGTATGTTTCATTAAGCCATTGTAATTCTTGTCTCCAGATGCTAATACCAGTAAAACAGAGGCTAACTTTGTCTAAAAGCTGAAATACCCTTCCCTCTGATTTGGAGGAGGGTGTCTGTTCTAGAGAGTTTGGCCTCCAGTTGGTTTCTACCCCAGTCCTTCCTTCCTTACTGCACTGGGGTGGTAAATGAGAACCCAAAATATTTTGCTGTTTGCCCCATCAAGTCCCTCAAGGAGGTAGGGAGTCCTAAAAGATGTAGGTCCTTTGGGGAGGTACAGCTGTGGGGGTAGATCCAACAGTCAGAAGAGTTAGTAACTTTAGCAATGGCATTCATGGTGCCAGATAGTGGATGTTTGTAAGCTGGAGCTGTGACTACGTGAATAAGAAGGGACTTCCCTGGTGGCGCAGTGGATAAGACTCTGCGCTCCCAATGCAGGGGGCCTGGGTTTGATCCTGATCAGGAACTAGATCCCACATGCATGCCGCAACTAAGAGTTCACATGCCATAACTAAGGAGCCCACCTGCCACAACTAAGACCTGGTGCAACCAAATAAATAAATAAATATTAAAAAAAAAAAAAAAGTGACGCTGGGTCTGTCAGACCTCATGGTTGGAAGTTGCTAGAAAGATGTGAGGGGATGTTTCAAAAAAAAAAAAGGAGGACCATTAGGATGGGTGTGGTTAAAGGAGCCATGACTTCACGAGAAGCAAAAGAGCAGAGATACAGGGAGTTAACTGGAAAGGGAGTGTATTGACACCTGGAAGGGAAGCCATTAGCCTCCTTTAAGGTGATTTTTAAAGGAGTGACAAACTTTGTTTTCCCTGGGTTTCCCTGATCCGAGACCTGTGGATCTATACGTTTTTCTGTTTGTTTTTAATTTGGGGGGAATATTTGGAGCTGGATTGTCCATAATGCATAATCCAGCCAAAAGTAGGCCTTGCTTTTGGTTTTCAGGGAGAGTAAGAGTTGCCCCCAAGGCTGAGAGAAAATCCCTTCCCAGTAAATGGACTGGGGCATTTAGGCATGAAAAGAAACTTGTGAGTTATAAGGGTCTTTCCCTGGGTGCAAGTGAGAGGGGTGGTGAAATGTTTTAGCTTAGGCCTTCCTTCTACCCCAACAATAGAGCAGGTTTCAAGGGCAAGGGGCCCAGTGTGAGAAGTCAGGACAGAGTACATGGCTCCCGTGTTCACTAGAAACTGGACAAGCTTACCTGCCACATCACTGGTCACCCGCGGTTCCTCCCATGTGATGACTGTCTTCTAGGAAGCCTTGGGAGGTCCCAGGTCCCATCAATCAACCACTGCCATGACTAGCATGGGGGAATTTCCTCACTCCCTTCAGAGCTGGGGGCATTTCCTCCTCCAGTGGCCCATCTTCTTACAGATTGGGCATGGTGTCTTGGGTAGAGGTTGGGACCTGTTTCCTGGACATTCCTGGCTCCAGTGTTTGGAGCTCCCACAGGTAAAACAGACTCCCTTTCCTGGCAGAGTTCTTCTGAGAGTACTTTTGGGGTGACCAGGAGGTGAATTAGATCTTGTCATGACAACTGCCAAAAGCCTGGCTTGCCATTTCTTTTTTTTTTTAAAGATGGATTTTTAAAAAATTGTTACTTTTATTTATTTATGGCTGCGTTGGGTCTTTGTTGCTGCACGTGGTCTTTCTCTAGTTGCAGCGAGTGGGGGCTACTCTTCGTTGTGGTGAGCAGGCTTCTCATTGCGATGGCTTCTCTTTGTTGCAGAGCATGGGCTCTAGGCGTGCAGGCTTCAGTAGTTGCGGCATGTGGGCTCAGTAGTTGTGGCTCACGGGCTCTAGACCACAGGTTCAGTAGTTGTGGCACACGGGCTTAGTTGCTCCACGGCATGTGGGATCTTCCCGGACCAGGACTCGAACCCGCGTCCCCTGCATTGGCAGGTAGATTCTTAACCACTGCACCACCAGGGAATTCCCTGGCTTGCCATTTCTTAAGTCATGCTGTTCCTTCCTTTCTTCCTCTATTAAAGACACTGAAAGCCCTGTATCGACAAGAAGGTTGAGAGGGGTTTGGGGCCCCATGGCAAGCTTTGAAGCTTCCGACGGATGTCGGGCTGATTGCCTAGTGAAGTGGGTTGCAAATACAGTGTGTTCCTCAAAAGTGTTTGGGTCTACATTCGTATACTTTCTGAGGGCAACTGCCAATTGGGCCTGAAATTGGGCTGGATTTCCGTCTTGGCCTTGGGTGATCTCTTTAACCTTATAGTTAACAGGTTTAATTATGCATCCCTTCAATGAGGCAAAGGCTCATGTGGCCCCCTCTAGTGATACCAAGCTGGCCTGGTTGATAGTCCCAATTGGGATCCATTAGAGGCACTGCTGTCATGCCCACAGGGTATTGATGAGGCTGGGCAACGTGTAATCCATCAGCATATGTTTGATGCTGTGCCCAAATACAAGTCTTTTCCTCAGTGGTGCAGCAGTGGGAAAGAACAATATTTAGGTCCTTCCAGGTAAAGTCAGAGGAGAGAGTCAGTCCCTGGAATTCTTGGGTGAACCGGCTAGAATCCTCCCAGAATCCACCCAGGGGAGTGTGGTGCTGGTTGAAGTCAGACAAAGGAAAAGGGGGGTGGACTCTGGTAATTCCCTGAGGCTCACCTACTACTTCCTGAAGGGGGCAAAGAAGCTCTGGCTGTGCTTTAGGTACAGAAGGGTAAAGGGGCTTTTAGGGTGGGGGAGGGGCTGACGATGGTGAGTGTTGGGGCTAGGGTCTTCTGCCTGGGGGCTTGGGGTCCTCCAGGGATGCCAATAGAGAGGGCTTTTGTGTAGCCTGAAGGGGTCCCAGCCAGCAAGGTTCCCTAACATAGGAGCTGCGTAGCTCTGGGTTTTCTCTTAGGGTCATAAAAGCCTGCACATAAGGAACTTCTGTCCATCTTCCTTGCCTTCTGCAAAAGTGTCTAACTGTAGGACGGTATTATAGTTGAGGATTCCATTCTCTGACCAGGCCTGATGGTCCTCAAGTTTATATTGGTGTCAGGCTGTTTTACAAAAGAAAACGAGATTTCTTCGTTTTAAAGAATATAGAGGGACTTCCCTGGTGGTCCAGTGGTTGAGAGTCTGCCTTCCAATGTGGGGGATGTGGGTTTGATCCCTGGTTGGGGAACTGGGATCCTGCGTGTGGCGGGGCAACTAGGCCTGAGTGCCGCAACTACTGAGCCCGTGTGCTCCAACTAGAGAGGCCACGAGCTCTGGAGCCAGAGCGCTGCAGCTGGAGAGAAGCCCACGCGCTGGGAGAGATTATGCATGCCGCAGCAAGGATTCCGCCTGCTGCAACTAAGACCAGAGGCAGCCTAATTAATTAATTAAAAAAAGAAAGTAATGTTAATTTAAAAAATAACGTTTGCATTTAAGCAATTGATGTTGTTTGATACCGATATCATCGTCAATATTTGTAATAATAAAAAAAAAATCTAGAGAAAACTTGTTCCAGTGACTCAGAATGATCCCAAGGGGTGAGGCCTTGGGGATGGAGGAGATGTTTCCCATTGTTCCTTCAGGGAGAGAGTACTCCTGTAACAGGAGCACTAGCGTTAGGAGCTCCTGTTGGGGCTCCCTAAGACAGGATTGGTTCCAGAGGTCCCCGTTCACCTAGTCCCCTCGACCCTAGCCAAAATAGGGGTTATCTCCTCCCCCATATGGCGGTCCTGCTGGCCCCAGCGTCCTGAGGCCGTGTCCTAACCTGGCGTCCATGGTACCCCGGATGAGCAACCTTCCTGAAGGCTTCTCTATAGCTTCTTTGGCCAATGATTAATTCCTGTGTTCCAGGGTTTGCTCCCCTGGAACGGACATCCTCATAGTTTTAGGACGTATTTGGTCAGGGAACCATCCTTTCTCGAAAAGCATGATAAGTTTCTGTAAACAGGCATTGGCTATTAAGGGAGGTGGTTTGTGCAAAAGCTTCTCTTTTCCCTTCCTTATTGTGGGCGGCGCCCCCATCGCCAGGCTGCCCTCCTCTCCCAGCCATGGGCTCGCTGCGGCGGGCGGCGGGCGGCGGGCGGGTAAGGGAGGGGATATGGCGGCGCCAGGCGGAGGCACCCTCTCTGCACTTAAGCAGACGGAGAGTCCCGGAGCCTCCCAATCCCGCAACCCTGGTGAGCCAAGGGCACCAGCAGGCGCGGGTTACCTCTGGGGCACATACGCCGGGGGCGTGGCCCCAAGAGCAACGCAGCCCCGCCCGAGCTCCCTTGCCTTTAGGGCGAGGCGGAGGCGGAGGCGGGGGCGGAGGCGGAGGCGGGGGCGGGGGCGGGGGCGGGGGCGGAGCCGGACCCCAGCCAAGAAGCAGCCCATTGAGGCGGTGCGCAGCTAATGATGGCGGCCTGGGCGCGGTCCCACTACCGTGGGCCCTGACCGAGGGTCGCGGGACGGCCCCCCCTCCCAACACGCAGACCGCTTGAGGCACGAGGGAACTCGCGAAGGGACCGCGGCAAGACCACAGCACGAAGTCTCTTACAATTTATTTAAGTAAGGCTACATTTTATATTTCCACACGGTTGTAGCTGATGACTGTTAACTAAGTGGTGGATAAGGCAAACCCCTGAGGGCAAAGCTCCTGTAGTTGCGGTCTGTAGCTGCCTCTGAGAAGGGCTGGAAACTTTTCCTGACGTGCCCTGCGCAATGAGAAGTTCCAAGCGGGAGCGGCGAGATTGGAAAATGTTTGGCAGAGTTTTTTTCCCCCCATTACCAGCGCAGTAAGGCGCGAAAGTAAGAGTGAGTTAGGTACGAAGAGAGGAGACAAGGATAGTGAGGCATAGATGCACCAGTAAATCTGTAAGGGAAGCCGGGGGTGGAGGGGGGGGGCGGTGTTATCCTTTTAACTGTGCGCCTAAAACGTTGCGTGGAAGTTACCTTGAGGTGGATGGGCAGACCTATCGTCTCTCTAGTCCGGTCCACGACCCAGTCGTCCTCTGGAGGGAGATTTCCTGTGGTAAACTGCAGGTAGCCCTAAGCCTGTCTGGGTGGTCCTGGAGCTCCCTCTCAACAGGGGGTCCCTCGGTTTGGGCGAAGGTGGTTCCGGCCACTCTGCTCACTGATCCTCCTGGCGCGGCGTAGGGAATAGGTGAGCCCTCTGCAGAGGCAGACCCTTGAGAGAATATCGCAACCCAAGAAGTTGGAATGTATTGAGCAAAGGTATTGGGGGCAAAAAATGGAGCTGAGGGGATGACCCGGAGACGGGAAGATTCAAGCTCGTCTACAGGGCGGAATCATGTGGAGAGCCTTGCCCCAGAGCTTTATTCAGCCAGAGCGCTCTCTCTCCGTTCTTCCCGCCCCACTGTGGCTGCTCTTACCTCCTCTCCTGGTGTGGGGGGTCCTGAGAGGTTGAGGGGTCGCTGAGGGTCTGAAAAAATGTGCCCACCCCAGCCTCCTGCAGAAAAAGCGAAGGAGCCTACCATTGCCAGCCCTGTGGGCCCGCGGGGCATCAGCACGAAAGATGCAGTTTTCGCAGTCTGGGGAAGAGGGCTAGAACTGGGGAAAGCAAGGGAAGGAGAGAGGTGGGGGGTTAAAGGGAATGAAAAGGGAGGGAGGAGGGAAATGGAGGAGACGGGGTGGGGGAGGGGGGAAGAGCAAGAGGAAGAGAGTAAAACAGGGAAGTTTTATACCTGAGGACTCTTGCCAAGATATCGGGGTTTCTTTGTTTGTTTTTAAGAAAAATCGCTTTATTCTTTCTGTGAAAACAGTACATGCTCCCCATGAACAGTTTAAGCAGAAAAGTACAAAAAGAAACTAAATTACCTCTTGGACTTCCCTGGTGGTTAAGAATCTGCCTGCCAGTGCAGGGGACACTGGTTCTATCCCTGGTCCTGGAAGATCCCACATGCCCCTGAGCAACTAAGCCCGTGCCATGCGCCACAGCTACTGAGCCCGCGTGCCACTACTACTGAAGCTCCCGTGCCTAGAGCCTGTACTCTACAACCAGAGAAGCCACCGCAGTAAGAAGCCCATGCACCACAACAAAGAGTAGGCCTTGCTCACTACAACTAGAGAGAGCCTGTGCGCAGCAATGAAGAGACAATGCAGCCAAAAATAAATAAGTAAATAACCTCAAGTTTTATCATTCAAATATAACCATCATTGACATTTCTGGTATAGCATCCTAGACATATTTCTATACTTTTTTACAGAAAGAATGGGAGATAGAAATACTTTCATAAAAATGGGGTCATGCCATATGTTTATTTTTTTAGTTAAGATTTAATTTTACTTGATTCTGGGCTTCCCTGGTGGCGCAGTGGTTGAGAGTCTGCCTGCCGATGCAGGGGACAGGGGTTCGTGCCCCGGTCCGGGAAGATCCCACGTGCTGCGGAGCGGCTGGGCCCGTGAGCCATGGCCACTGAGCCTGCACGTCCGGAGCCTGTGCTCCGCAATAGGAGATGCCACAACAGTGAGAGGCCTGCATACTGCGAAAACAAAACAAAAGATTTAATTTTACTTGATTCTAATTGAAGAAAATGAATATGAAGTGAAACTGAAGAAAACTTAGAACTTCATATACATTTCTTCACCACTAAAGATATTTTTTCCCCCTGAAAGATCCCTGTACGTTTAAGAAAAGAGACAGTGATATTTAGAGGTAAACATTCCTTTAGTCTCAGGGAATGGGAGGAGAGAGAGTTTGACCTGTGGTCAGCCTTCTTACAACATGAACAGGAGGGTGAGCTGATGCTAGCTCTTCCTGAAGCACACTGCACCTGGTCTGGGGGTTGCTGACTAACCCGTCATTAATGCACTGCCAATGCACAGATGTGTGCGGGGCAGACACCCACAGGTGCTAGGGGCTAGCAAGTTATTTCAGGGGAGGGAGCCCAGGTGCTGCAGCTTCTCTGTGGTGATGTGGTGTGCACTCATGTTGGTTCCCATTCCTCAGGGTTGGTGGCTTGACAGACTGTGTCTGGGTCTCACAGGCCCTGGGACACTGGGCTCCCTGTTCTGGATCCTTTCTCCAAGCAAAATAACTTTGGTGCTGAAACAGCCTCTTGTGTCTTGTAAGTGATTCACAAAATGTGAAGCTCACCCTGGTGGTCTTGCAGCATTATGCTTTTTTTTATTAACCATATTTTCATTGTAGACCATATTGATTGATTAATTCCTTGTTGAGAAATTGAGAATGTTTCTCAATTAATTAGTATTTTTACACTGCATTAAAATGGTAATTAGAGCATTGATTAATAGTTTTACACTGTCCAATTTCATCAATTTAATCATGTTTAAATTCTGTTCTGTAACATTAATTTACTTAGTTATTTAATATTCATTCTATATCTAATGCATGCACAAGACACCACCAGTCCTTTTATGTCAGCTTTTTCATTCCTGAGTTTAAAGTTTTGATTTACTTTTTTTTTTTAGATGAAAGTTTTTTTTTAAACGTTTATTTTATTATTTATTTATTTATTTTGGCTGCACCGGGTCTTAGTTGCAGCATGAAGGATCTTTATTTTTGGCTGCGTTGGGTCTTCGTTGCTGCATGCCGGCTTTCTCTAGTTGTGGTGAGCGGGAGCTACTCTTTGTTGTGGTGCGTGGGCTTCTCATTGTGGTGGCTTCTCTTGTTGCGGAACACGGGCTCTAGGAGCGCGGGCTTCAGTAGTTGTGGTACACGGGCTTCATTGCTCTGTGGCATGTGGGATCTTCTCAGACCAGGGCTGGAATCTGTGTCCCCTGCATTGGCAGGCGGATTCTTAACCACTGCGCCACCATGGAAGTCCCTTGATTTACTTGTTAATTGTTGGAATTTTATTAACTAGTTTTTATTTTCCATGAAAGGCTCATGGTCCCCATATTCTGAGTTCCTTTATATATTTGACAATGCCGTTTCCCCCTCTTTCCATGTTTGTTATTACAGAGATTAAGTTTTTTTCTTCCAGTTTTACTGAGATATAATTGATATACAGCCCTGTGTTAAGTTTTAAGATGTACAGCATAATGATTTGACTTACCTGCATCATGAAATGGTTATCACAATAAGTTTAGTGAACATGCGTCATCTCATATAGATACAAAATTAAAGAAATAGAAAAAAAATTTTTCTTGTGTTGGGAACTCTTAGGATTTACTCTTTTAACAACTTTCATATATAACATACAGCAGTATTAATTGTATTTATCAGGCTGAACCTTACATCCCTAGTACTTATTTACCTTATAACTGGAAGTTTGTACCTTTTCACTTACTTCATCCAGTTTCCTCTCCCCCTTACTTCCCACCTCTGGTTATCACAAATCTGATCTCTTTTCTCTGAATTTGTTTGTTTTTGAAGTATAATAGACCTACAACGCTATGTTAGTTCCTGGTATACAACATAGTGATTTGGTATTTCTGTACATCTCAAAATGATCATCATGAGAAGTCTAGTTAGTCACCATACAAAGATATTATGTAGCTATTGACCATATTCCCCACACTGTACATTTCATACAGGTGACTTATTTGCAACTGGAAGTTTGTAGCTTTTAATCTCCCTCACCTATTTCTTTCCTTCCCCAGCCCCTTCCCTGTGGCAACTACCTGTTTGTTCTCTGTATCTATAACTCTGTTTCTGTTTTGTTATGTTTGTTCATTTGTGTTTTAGATTTCACACATAAGTGAAATCATACAGCATTTGTCTTTCTCTGTCTAACTTATTTCTCTTAGCATAACACCTGCTAGGTCTGTCCATGTTGTTGCAAATGGCAAGATTTCATTCTTTTTTATTCTTTTTTAAATACAGGCCATCTGTATGTCTTTTTTGAAAAGATGTTTATTCAAATCCTCTGCCCATTTTTTAATTGGGTTTGGATTTTTTTGTTGTTGAATTGTATGAGTTCTTTGTATATTTTGGATATTAACCCCTTATCAGATATATCATTTGCAGTTATTTTCTGCCATTCAGTAAGTGGCCTTTTCGCTTTGTTAATAATTTCCTTTGCTGTGCAAAAGCTTTTTAGTTTGATGAGTCCCATTTGTTTATTTTTGCTTTTGTTTCCTTTGAGGGGACACATGCAAAAAAATTATTATTAAGACCAATGTCAAAGAGCTTACAGACTGTGTTTTCTTCTAGAAGTTTTATGGTTTCAGGTCTTAACTTTTTTTTTTTTTTTTTTTGCGGTATGCAGCCTTCTCACTGTTGTGGCCTCTCCCTTTGTGGAGCGCGGAGCACAGGCTCCGGATGCACAGGCTCAGCGGCCATGGCTCACGGGCCCAGCTGCTCTGCAGCATGTGGGATCCTCCTGGACCGGGGCACGAACCCGTGTCCCCTGCATCGGCAGGCAGACTCTCAACCACTGCGCCACCAGGGAAGCCCTTAATTTAACTTTTTAATCCATTTATATGTATTTTTATTGAAGTATAGTTGACATACAATACTATAATGGGTCTTTAATCCATTTTTTTTAAGATTTTTTTTTTTTTTTTGGCTGCATCGGGTCTTAGTTGTGGCATGCGTGATCTTTGTTGAGGCATGTGGTATCTTCATTGTGGTGCACGGGCTTCTCTCTAGTTGCAGGTTTTCTCTTCTCTAGTTGTGGCCTGCAGGCCAGAGCGCATGGGCTCTGTAGTTTGTGGCACGCAGGTTCCAGAGCACGTGGGCTCTGTAGTTTGCGGCATGTGGGCTCTAGTTGAGGCATGCAAGTTCAGTAGTCATGGCATGCGGGCTTAGTTGCCTCCTGGCATGTGGGATCTTAGTTCTCTTACCAGGGATCAAACCCATGTCCCCTGCATTGTAAGGCGGGTTCTTTACCCCTGGACCACCAGGGAAGACCCTTTCCCATTGTATATTCTTGCCTCCCTTGTCATAGATTAATTGTCCATATAATCGTTCATATCATTAACCCATATACATGTGGGTTCATTTCTGGGCTTTCTATTCTGTTCCATTGATCTATGTATCTGTTTTTGCACCAGTACCATATTGTTTTGATGACCATAGCTTTGAAATCAGGGAGTGTGATACCTCCAGCTTTGTTCTTCATTCTCAAAATTTTTTTGGCTATTTGGGGACTTTCATGTTTCCATACAAATTTTAGAATTATTTGTTCTCGTTCTGTGAAGAATGCCATTGGTGTATTGATAGAGATTGCACTGAATCTGTAGATTGCTTTGCATAGTATGGTCATTTTATCAGTGTTAATTCTTCCAATCCATGAACATAATATATCTTTCCATATGTTTGTGTCATCTTCAATTTCTTTCATCAGCCTCTTACAGTTTTCTGAGTACAGATCTTTCACCTCCTTAGTTAGATTTATTCCTAGGTATTTTATTCTTTTTGATTCAATTGTAAATGGGATTGTTTTCTTAATTTCTTTTTCGGATAATTTGTTCTAAGTGTATAGAAATGTAATAGACTCCTGGGCTGGGGAGCCCAAAGAGGGGTTCAGATCACTCGCTCCTTGGGCAGAACCTCTGCGATTATAATTGTCCTTCCATTTGTGGCTCTCCCATCTGGGGAGATGGATCTTGACTATACCACATCTTTGTCCCTCTTACCCATCTCCTTGTGGTTCCTTCTTTATACCCTTAGTTGTAGTTCTTTTCTGCTAGTCTTTTGGTTTTCCTCATCAATAGTTGCTCTGTAGAGTTGTAATTTTCATATGCCTGTGAGCTCAGGGTTTTCTTACTCCACCGTCCACTGGCCACTCCCCCCATGAAAGATTTCAAAGATTAGGTTTTATTAGTTTATTTTGCTCAATTTTAATACAATTTCTTAATAAAAAGATCCTCTTGCTTCCAGTGATACTTCTCCCTTTTTATTATAAAAAAATGTATATATAAAAACGTAGAATACCTCTATGAACCCATCCTTTTAGAATTATCAACTTCTGCCTAGTATTTTTTCATATATACCCGCATTCTTTTCCTCCCTCCCCTTCCAGAATTTTTTTTTTTTTTATAAATTTATTTATTTAATTTTGGCTGCGCTGCCTTTCTCTAGTTGCAGCAAGTGGGGGCTACTCTTTGTTGTGGAGCATAGGCTCTAGGTGCAAGGGCTTCTGTAGTTGTGGCATGTGTGCTCAGTAGTTGTGGCTCGTGGGCTGTAGAGCACAGGCTCCGTAGCTGTGGCACATGGGCTTAATTGCTCTGCAGCATGTGGGATCTTCCCGGACCAGGGCTCAAACCCGTGTCCCCTGCATTGGCAGGTGGATTCTTAACCACTGTGCCACTAGGGAAGTTCCCAGAATTTTTAAAATGTAAATCAGGTATATTCTTATCCTTTTAATTAAAACAATATACAACATTTATTGAGCATTTACTGTGTTCAAGAATCTATTATTGTATATATATATGTTATTATACATATTGTGCATAGGTTATTTCATTTTATCCAGTAGCTATATTAAGTACATTTTATGAATATACCCATTATACAGATGTGAAATAAATTTGTATTGAAAAATGCACACAATTCATAGAGGTAAACCTTATATTTTTTCACAAAGTGAGCATACTTTATAACCATAACTCAGATTAGTGATGGGGATGTTTGCCTCCTGACTTTTTACTTGAATAAAAGGTTGACTGGTTTTAATACTTTGGGGTCAGATTTCCTAGTTTTTACCTAATATCCTTTTCCTGTTCCAGGATCTCATCCAGGACACCACATTATATTTAGTTCTTGAGTCTCCTTAGGCTCTGTTGGAGGAGGTCATCCAGAGAGGCAATCAGAGGCTCTTCACCCCTTCTCTGTCCTTGAAATGTATGTTCTGTCTGCCATTCCCATAGTGGGAGATGTTTCAAGGATGCAACCTTGACAGAGTAATGTGTTGTTGAGAACATCTGGATGGTATACATGATGAAACCCCATTACGGCCTCTCTGTAAACTTTTAAGAGTCTGGTGGGTGGGTGCAGAGATCTGCTTGTCTGCAGCTGCCCAGGACAGCCTTGCAAGTAAGTTCCCTTGCTTATTAAACCTGCCACATACTAATCTGGAGTGATCTGCCTCTTGCTTCGGTCCTTGCTGTCAGTGTACAGGGCCAATTTGTGAACCAACAGCCTCTTCTAAATAAAAAAAAAAAAATTTATGTCCATTTTCTCCAGTTTTATTGAGATATAATTGACATACATCACTATATAACTTTGAGGTGTACAGCATAATGGTTTAACTGACATATATTGTGAAATGATTACCACAATAAGTTTAGTTAACATCCGTCATCTCATATAGCTATAATAAATAGAAAAATTTTTAAAAAGAAAAAAAATTTTTCCTTGTGTTGAGAACTCTTCGGATCTGCTCTCTTAACAACTTTCATGTATGTCATATAGCAGTGTCAACTATAGTCATCATGTTGTACATTACATCCCTAGTACTTATTTATCTTGTAACTGGAAGTTTGTACCTTTTTTTTTTTTTTTTTTTTTTTGTTTTGTCTTCCATTGCAGAGCACAGGCTACGGACGCGCAGGCTCAGCGGCCATGGCTCACGGGCCCAGCCGCTCCAGTGGCATGTGGGATCTTCCCAGACTGGGGCACAAACCTGTGTCCCCTGCATCGGCAGACGGACTCTCAACCACTGCGCCACTAGGGAAGCCCGAAGTTTGTACCTTTTGACCCCCTTCCTCATGGTCCACCCTCTTTCCTTCAGAACTTGGTAGACATTTCTTCTAGCTTTGAGTGTTGGCTGTAGAAAAGTCTGATGCCTGTCTGATTTTAAAACAAATATTGAGAAGTGTTTTACATATATAAAATGCATAGATTTTTAAGGGTATAAGTCTGTGAATTTTGACAAATGTGTACATCCATGTAAACATCACTCAAATCTAGATTTCTTGTTACTCCTGAAAGTTCCCTCAGGCCCCTTTCCAGTAACTACTGCCTCCTCCCAGAGACAACCAGTGTTCTGATTTTGATCATCATAGACTACTTTTTGCCTGTTATGGAACTTTATATGAATGGAATCATACCATATATACTTTTGTGTCTGAATTTTCTCTCAATCTGTTTACCATCATGTTGTTCATGTTTTTGTGAGAATCAGGTCTTTGTTCCTTTTCATTGCTGAGTAGTATTCCATTGTACAAATATATCATAATTTGGTTATCCATTCTGCTGTTGATATATATTTTGGATTGTGTTCAGTTTTTAAAGCTTTGCATATATATACATTTATATATGCACATACATGTATGCATATACATATACATACACACACACACTCACATACACACTATGAACACTACTTCTGGTCAAGTCTTTTTGTAGACATAGGTTTTCACTTCTCTCTAGTAAATGCCTCAGAGTGGAAGAGCTGAGTCATAGGGTCAATGTTTTTTTTAAATCTTTATTAGAAATTCCAAATGGTTTTCTCAAATAAAATGACACAATTTCTCAATTGTGTCATTTTACAGCAGTGTATGAGAATTCCAATTACTCTACCTCTTTGTCACCTGTCTGTGTGTAGTGGTATCTCACTGTGGTTTTAATTTGTATTTATCTGGTGATTAATTATATTAAAAATCTCATGTACTTTTTGGCTATTCGTAGATCTTCTTTTTTGAAGTATTTGTTCAAGTCTTTTGCCCATTTTTATTGGGTTATTTATCTTCTAATATTGATTTTTAGGAGTTCTTTATATATTCAGGATGAGTCCTTTATCAGATAAATGTATTGTGAATCTTTTTCCTACTCTGTAACTTTGCTTTTAATTATCTTGCTCTGTTAATGACTTAAATTTGGCTGAAGTACAATTTATCACTTTTTTTTAATGGTTAGTGCTTTTATGTCCTATCTGGAAATTCTATGCTTGCTTGAGGTTTATGAAAATTTCCCCTATTTTTTGTCTGTACTTTTTTTTAATGAGGTAAAATTAACATAACATAAACTAATTTTTTTAAAATTTATTTAATTTATTTATTTTGGCTGCTCCAGGTCTTAGTTGCAGCATGCAGGATCTTCGTTGCAGCATGCGGGTTCATAATTGCAGCATGCAGGCTTCTTAGTTGTGGCATGCGGACTCTTAGTAGTGGCATGCATGTGGGATCTAGTTCCCCTACCAGGGATGGAACCCGGGCCTCCTGCATTGGCCCCCTGCATTGGGAGGGTGGAGTCTTACCGACTGGACCACCAGGAAAGTTCTGAAGTAAATAATTTTAAAGTGAACAATTAATTCAGTGGCATTTAGTAAATTCACAGTGTTGCACAACCAACACCTCTATCTAGTTCCAAAACATTTTCATCACCTCCAAAAAAACCCTGTACCGTTAAGCCGTTACTCCTCATTCCTCCCTCCTTCAGCCCCTGGCAAAACCATCAGTCAGTCTGCTTTCTATCTCTGTTGATTTACCTATCCTGGATATTGCATATACATGGAATCATGCAATATGTGACTTTGTGTGTTTGGCTTCTTTCACTTAGCATAATGTTTTTTATGTTCATCCATGTTTTACTAGTACTTCATTCCTTTTCATGGCTGAATGATATTCCATTGTATGTATATACCACATTTGCTTATCCATTCATCCACTGATGAACATTTGAGTTGTTTCCACCTTTTGTTTATTGCAAATAGTGCTGGTATAAACATTCATGTACAGATATTTATTTGAGTACCTGTTCTCAATTCTTGTGGGGTTTGGGCCTAGGATTGGAAATGCTGGATCATATGGGATTCTATGTTTAACATTTTGAGGAACCACAGCTGAACCATTTTTACATTCCCACCAGCAACATATGAGAGTTCCAGTTTTTTCCACATCCTCTCCAATACTTGTTTTGTTTTGTTTAGTCATCCTAATGGGTGTGAAGTGGTATCTCATTGTTTGTTTGTTTGTTTGTTTTTTAAATTTCTGGCCGCACCCGTGTGGCATGCGGGATCTTAGTTCCCTGACCAGGGCTTGAACCTGTGCCCCACTGCAGTGGAAGCACAGAGTCTTAACCACTGGACCGCCAGGGAAGTCCCTGATTGTAGTTTTGATTTGCATTTCTGTAATGACTAATGGTATTGAGCATCTTTTCATGTGTTTGTTGGCCATTTGCATAACTTCTTTGGAGAAATGTCTGTTCAAGTCCTTTACCCATTTTAAAATTGGCTTGTTTGCATCTTTGTTGTTGAGTTATAAGAGTCCTTTATATATTCTGGATACTAGACCCTTCTCAGATATATGATTTGCAAGTATTTTCCCCTATTTGGTTGTCTTTTTTGCTTTCTTTATTTTTGGCTGTGCTGTGCTGCATGCAGGATCTTAGTTCCCCGACCAAGGATCGAGGCCACACCCCCTGCAGTGGAAGCGTGAAGTCTTAACCACTGGACTGCCAGGGAAGTCCCAGTCTTTTTGCTTTGTTGATAATATCCTTTGATGCACAAAAGTTTTTAGTTTTAATGAAGTGATTTATCTATTTTTTCTTTTGTTGCTCATGCTTTTGGTGTCATGTCTAGGAATCCATTTCGCCAAATCCAAGCTCATAAATATTTATCCCTTTGTCTTCTTATAAGCATTTTATGGTTTCAGCTTTTATATTTAGGTCATTGATCCATTTTAATTTTTATGTATGCTGGTAGGAGTCCAACTTCATTTTTTTGCATATGGATATCCAGGTGTCCCAGCACTATGTCTATCTGTCTATCCTTATGCCAGTACCACAGTGTTTTCTTTTTCTTTTTCAATTGAAGTATAGTTGATTTACATTGTCGTGCCAATCTCTGCTGTACAGCAAAGTGACTCAGTTATACACATATAGACATTCTTTTTTAATTCTTTTTTAAATATTATTTTCCATTATGTTTTATCACAGGATATTGAATATAGTTCCCTGTGCTATACCATAGGACCTTGTTGTTTATCCATCCTGTATATAATAGTTTACATCTACTAATCCCACACTCCCAGTCCTTCCCTCCCCCACTCCCCTCCCCCTTGGCAACCACAAGTCTGTTCTCTATGCCTGTGAGTCTGTTTCTGTTTTGTAGAGAGGTTCATTTGTGCCATAGTCAAGATCCCACATATAAGTGATATCATATGGTATTTGTCTTTCTCTGTCTGACTTCATTTAGTATGATAATCTCTAGTTGCATCCATGTTGCTGCAAATGGCATTATTTCGTTCTTTTTTATGGCTGAGTAGTATTCCGTTGTATTTATGTATCACATCTTCTTTAACCATTCATCTGTCAATGGACATTTAGGTTGTTTCCATGGCTTGGCTATTGTGAATAGTGCTGTTGTGAACATAGAAGTGCATGTTATCATTTTTTTTTTGAATTTTATTTTATTTTATTTTTATACAGCAGGTTCTTATTAGTTATCTATTTTATTCATTAACTTTTTGAATTATAGTTTTGTCCGGGTATATGCCCAGGAGTGGGATTTCTGGATCATATGGTAATTCTGTTTTTAGTTTTCTGAGGAACCTCCACACTGTTTTCCATAGTGGCTGCAGCAACTTACATTCCCACCAACAGTGTAGGAGGGTTCCCTTTTCTCCACATCCTCTCCAGCATTTATTATTTGCAGACTTAAAAGAAAAAAAAATTTTTATTTATTTATTTTTGTCTGCATTGGGTCTTCGTTGCTGTGCGTGGGCTTTCTCTAGATGCAGCAAGCAGGGGCTACTCTTTGTTGCGGTGCACAGGCTTCTCACTGCAGTGGCTTCTCTTGTTGCAGAGCATAGGCTATAGGTGCAGGGGCTTCAGTAGCTGCATCATGTGGGCTCAGTGGTTGTAGCATGTGGGCTCAGTAGCTGTGGCGCATGGGCTTAATTTCTCTGTGGCATGTGGGATCTTCCCGGACCAGGGCTTGAACCTGTGTCCCCTGCATTGGCAGGTGGATTCTTAACCACTGCACCACCAGGGAAGTCCTGTAGACTTTTTAATGATGGCCATTCTGACTGGTGTGAGGTGGTACCTCATTGCAGTTTTGATTTGCATCTCTCTAATAATTAGTGATGTTGAGCATCTTTTCATGTGCCTGCTGGTCATCTGTATGTTTTCTTTGGAGAAATGTCTATTAAGGTCTTCTGCCCATTTTTTGATTGGGTTGTTTGTTTTTGTTGTTGAGTTGTATGAGCTGTTTGTATATTTTGGAGATTAAGCCCTTGTCTGTCACATCATTTGCAAGTATTTTCTCCCATTCCATAGATTGTCTTTTCGTTTTTTTTTTATGGTTTCCTTTGCTGTGCAAAAGCTTGTAAGTTTGGTTAGGTCCCATTTGTTTATTTTTGTTTTTATTTCTATTGCCTTGGAGACTGATCTAAGAAAATGTTGGTACGATTTATGTCAGAGAATGTTTTGCCTATGCTCTCTTCTAGGAGTTTTATGGTGTCATGTCTTATGTTTAAGTCTTTAAGCCATTTTGAGTTTATTTTTGTGCATGGTAGTACCACACTATTTTTATTACTGTAGTTTTGTAGTAAATTTTGAAACCAGAAACTGTGAGCCTTCCAAATTTATTCTTATTTTTTTAAAGATTGTTTCGCTATTCAAGATTCATTGCAATTCCATAATAATTTGAAGTTCTGCTTTTTCATTTCTATAAATAAGATCATTGGAATTTTGATAGGAATTGCATTGGATGTGTAGATCACTTTGTGGAGTACAGTTGTCCCATGGTATCTGTGGGTGATTGGTTCCAGGACCTCCCTCGTATATCAAAATCCACAGATGCTCAAGTCCCTTATATAAGATGGCAAAGTATAGTGGATATGTAGTGTATCCATGGATATATCCTCCATATCCATGGATGTGGAATCTGTGGACAGGGAGGGCCAACTGTATTGCCATCTTAACAAAAATGATTAAGTCCTCAAATCCATGAACACAAGATGTTTTCCCATTTGTTTGGGTCTTCTATAATTTCTTTCAGCAATGTTTTGTAGTTTCCATGTACAAGTCTTTCACCTCCTTGAGTAAATTTATTCCTAGATGTATTATTCTTTTTGATAGTATTGTGAATTGTGGAATTGTTTTCTTAATTTCCTTTTCAGATTGTTCATTGCTGATGTACAATAACACAGCTGGTTTTGTGTGTTGATTTGGTATCTACAACTTTGCTGAATTCATTTATTAGCTCTAATAGTTAAAAGAACTATTTGGGCTGTTCTTTTTTTTGGCCACACCACATGACATGCCAGATCTTAGTTCCCTGACCAGGGATTGAACCCATGCCCCCTTCAGTGGAAACGCAGAGTTCTAACCACTGGACCACCAGGGAATTCCCTATTTGGGGTGTTCTATCTGTAGGATCATGTCATCTGTGAACAAAGATAACTTTACTCTTTCCTTTCCAATTTGGATGCATTTAACTTCTTTTTTCTTACCTAATTGCTGGTTAGAATTTCAGTACGGTGTTGAAAAACAGTGAAGTGGGCATTCTTGTCTTGTTCCTAATCTTGGTGGTGGGGGAACACCCTCAGTCTTTCACCTTTGAGTTTGATGTTAGCTGGGGTTTTTTTCATAAATGCTCTTTGTCATGTTGAGGATCTTCCATTTTTGTTTGTTTGTTTGTTTTCTGAGTGTTTTTCTCCTGAAAGGATGTTGGATTTTGTCAAAAGCTTTTTTCACTGCATCAGTTGAGAGGGTCATGTGAATTTCCCCCTTTGTTCTATTAATGTATTTTATTACTTTGGATGGTTTTGTATGTTGAACCTTAAATCCTGGGGAAAAATCCCACTTGGTCATGGTGTGCAATCCTTTTAACATGCTGTAGGATCTCCATTATTAATATTTTGTTGAGGATTTTTGCATCTATATTCATAAGGGATATTGATATGCAGTTTTCTTTTCCTGTAATGTCCTCTCTGGCTTTGCTATGACGGTGGCCTCATAGAATGACTAAGAAGTGTTCTTTCCTATCTTCTGGAAGAGTTTGAAAAGGATTGATATTAATTCTTTTTTAAATATTCATTTAGAATTCAATAGCAACGCCATCTGATCCTAAACTTTTTTGGTTGGGAAGTTTTTGATTAGTGATTCAGTCTCTTTGTTATAGGTCTGTTCAGATTTCCTGTTTCTTCTTGGGTCAAGTTTCATAATTTGTGTGTTTCTAGGAGTTTGTCCATTTCATCTGTGTTATCCATTTCATTACAATACAGTCGTTCCTAGTATTCTCTTATAATTCTTTTAAAAACCACTATATTGAGGCATGATTGACAATACAAAAAGCTGTACATATTTAACATATACAACTTGATGAGTTTGGAGATAAGTATACTCCCGTAAGATCACCAGAATCAAGGCCATGAAGGTATTCATCAGATCCAAAAGATTCCTTCCATCCCTTTATTTATTTATTAAGTTAAATAATTTTTTCTTTTGTGGTAAGGGCCCTTAACATAAGATCTACCTTCTTAGCAAATTTTAAGTATACGATACAGTATTGTTTAATTAACATAGGCTCTATGTTTACAGTAGACCTCCAGAATTTACTCAGACACTTCTCCATTTCCCTCTCCTCCCAGCCCTGGTAATCATTATTCTACTCTCTGCAAGTTCGACTGTTTTAGATTCCTCATAAAGGTGGGATCATGCAGTATTTGTCCTTCTATGTCTTGCTTATTTCATGTGGCATAATGTCCTCCAGGTCCATCCATGTTGTTGCAAATGGAAGGATTTCACTCTTTTTCATGACTGAATAATATTCCTGTGTGTGTGTGTGTGTGTGTGTGTGTGTGTGTGCACGTGCGCGTGCGCGTACATTTTCTTTATATATATCATTTTCTTTTTTTTAATTTTATATTGGAGCATAGCTGACTGACAATGCTGTGATAGTTTCAGGTGTACAGCAAAGGGACTCAGCCATACATATACATGTATCCATTCTCCCCTAGACTCCCCTCCTATCCAGGCTGCCACATAACATTGAGCAGAGTTCCCTGTGCTGTAGGGAACAACAAGGACAGTAGGTCCTTGTTGGTTATCTATTTTATTTTATTTATTTATTTATTTTAAAAACCAGTTTGCAGTTTCTATTTATTATTTATTTATTTATTTATTGGCTGTGTTGGGTCTTCGTTGCTGCATGTGGGCTTTCTCTAGTTGCGGCAGAGTGGGGGCTATTCTTCGTTGCGGTGTGCAGGCTTCTCATTGCAGTGGCTTCTCTTGTTGCAGAGCACGGGCTTCTAGGTGTGCGGGCTTCAGTAGTTGCAGCATGCGGGCTCAGTAGTTGTGGCTTGCCAGCTCTAGAGAGCAGGCTCAGTAGCTGTGGCGCAGGGGCTTAGTTGCTGTGTGGCATGTGGGATCTTCCCAGGCCAAGGATCGAATCCGTGTCCCCTGCATTGGCAGGCAGATTCTTAACCACTGCACCGCCAGGGAAGTCTCTGGTTATCTAATATAGCAGTATGTACATGTCGATCCCAACTCCGTAACTATCCCTTCCCGCATCCTTCCCCCCTGGTAACCATAAGTTCTGTCTCTAAGTCTGTGAGTCTGTTTCTGTTTTGTAAATAAGTTCATTTGTATCATTTCTTTGTAGATTCTACATGTAAGTGATACCATACGTGTATGTGTAATTTTCTTTATCCATTTATCTGTTAATGTATATTTAGGTTGTGTGTATATCTCAGTTATTGTGAATAATGCTGCAGTGAACATGGGAGTGCAGATATCTCTTTGAGACCCTGGCTTCAATTCCTTTAGATTATATACCCAGGAGTGGGATTTCTGGATCAAATGTTAATTCTATTTTTAATTCTTTGAGGAAACTTCATAGTGTTTTCCATAGTGGCTGCACCAATTTACATTCCCACCAGCAGTGCACAGGGGTTCCCTTTTCTTACATCTTTGCCAGAATTTATTATCTTGTGTTTTTGATAATAGCCACTCCAACAGATGTGAGGTGCTATCTCATCTTGGGTTTGACTTGAATTTCCCTGAGAGCCATATGCAGCAATGTCCAGCACATCAGTATACTTCATCACTGGGCTTGTTGCCTTCATGGTTGCTCTTGCTCTTTTCGTGTTTTTTTCTAGGCAGAGACAGAATTTCTTGCCACCCTTCTCAGCCCCAGGGTCTCTCTCTGGAACAACCTGGATTCTTCTTTTTAACAATCAGTCCTTGCTCAAAGTTAAGGGAAGTTAGCAGGACACTGACTTGGAGCCAGGACACCTGAGTGGTAACCCCTCTCCAAGGGCATATCACCTTGTTCTTTGAGTTTGGGCTTCCTGTTCTTTTTATTTTTTGCATGTTAGGTCTGGAGGATGCCATATGAGTTTCAGGAATTTCCTTGTGCCAACCTTCATAATTTCAGGTCACATCCCTTCCCTCTAGATTCCACCCATGTAGTGGCCCTCCTGCTCTTTTATGGCTAACCCTGCCAGTCCCACCCCAAGGCTTGTGGCTTCCTATATGCTGCCACCTCTTCACCCAGAAGAGTTTGGGCCTTTCTTATCTTTTCTCCAACTTCTGTCTTCTTGATCCTCACCCGTTTACTCTTATTCCCTAACCAGGTATTGCTAGTCCAGGTTTTCCATATACAGCTCCTTCTAATCCCTAGTCTTGTCCTCCTCTCCCACTCCTTGTTAACACGTTGCTGATTCTTCTTCCCACCATTCATTCTCCATCTCTCATCCAGAAACTACCCTCCCCCTAGTCTGGAAATGGGAGGATAAGAGGGAGCAAGAGAACAGTGTCAAGCTCTGGATATGGAAGACTCTGGATCCAACAAAAAGACAAGATTCTCTGCCCTGGGACACCAAGGGTTCATATTTAAATAGTTAAGATTCTATTTATTCCTGTGGAGCTCTCATGTATCTTTTGCTTGTTTTAATAAATACACTTACCTACTCCTGCTGCCATAGGATTGTATCTTTGATGTCTTCAATTCTAATACATTGGCCACTTTTCTGTTCTTATTACATGGATGAGTAGAAGATGTGGCGTTTTATTCCTTGTGGCTTCCTATCCTATCTCAGGACTTATGAAGGCACATGATACCCCAAGTCTTGTGGAAACCACCAGAGTGGATCTGGCCATGACTCTGGATGACAGCCAACATGTATGTGGTTGCTGAGAGTCCTGGCACTGGTAGGAAGGGAGAGATGAGTTACAAGATCATAATCATAACTGACATAGGGGGTTTTATACCTACCACACAACTGTGTCTTCTGTAATAAGTGCCATGGAGCAGGTTGTGACAGCTGTCCACTCCACATCCATCAGAGATAGAGCAGAGCCCAGGATGGAAATATAGGGTCTCTGAGTCCCATCCACACCAGGATTCTCTTCTTTTGTAGCCCATCTATAATCCTTCCCTGTTACCAGCTACTTAGAAGAGCAGGGATATTGGTGCCACATATCCTCTCTCAGGCCTTATTAGGCTCAGGCCTTTTCTGTCTCCTCTTGCTCTGGGTTTCACAACTTGCATCTGTTCCTTCCTCCTTCTGTGGCTACCAGCACCCTCTAAGTCTGTGCCCTTGTATTTGTACAATAAATTAATGACTTTTGTTTTCTGGATTTTGTACACTGCTATGTTGGGGGTCCTCAGGAGCATCCCCAGGTTTAGTGATTCCCTAGGATTCATACGATTCCACATACAGATGTAACTGTGGCTAAGATTTATTCCAGTAAAATGATATAGGCAAAATCAGCAAAGGAAAAAGGCAAAGTAGGTGAAGTCTAGAGGAAACCAGATGTAAGCTTCTAAGAGTGCTCTCCTATTAGAGTCAACACAGGAAGTGCTTGATTCCTCCAACAATGACTTATGACAACACGTGTGCCAGGGAGGATAACTTGAATCTAGGAGCCTAGGGTTTTATTGGGGTTCAGACACATAGGCACCCTATGGATAACATATACCAAAATTCCAGAGCCCCATAAGAAAAGCAGGTATTCAGCATAAACTACATTGCCTGTACAAACAGTTTAGATGAAGTAAATGACCTTATCAGTTAGGGAATTGTAGGAATACTGTCAAAATCTGAATTCCTTGACACCAGTGAATGGCTGACTTTTCAAGCATGCCTACCTAAGGATAAGATTCTCAGGCCTGCTATGTTAACTCTCTTCTACACAACTGGGAATAAAAAGATAGCAACCTAGGGGACATGTCAAACTTATAGTGTTCATATAGCATATATCCCAAGACTTTGGGTTATTAGTCCCCTTGATATAGTAACAGGACCTAAGACTTCTACTTGCTTGTTTAATCACCTTATGGATGCTGCTTCCATTGCCTTCCAGAGGAAGTGAAACCATACCAAGATTATATGTAACTCAGCTAGTTCAGGTGGAGGGACAAGTCCTGCAAGGACTTGCTTACCATGTTCTCCTGGACTTTTATGTGCTCAGCATAAAAGTGGTATTACATCATGGCAGTGATGAAGTAGTCATAGGAGGTTTTTACTGTTTCCATTAGCTTCACGGAGTGTCACAAAAGGTAACATGCATGATGAGAGACCATTCCAGGGATCAAGGAGAGGGTAGATAAGTCCTGGGGATCAAAGTAATGGAATTGTAGAAAGACTGGCATCCCAGAAACCTGAACTGAATGGGATGCTTCTCCAGATCTCAGGACTTTATGGGCCTGACCTCTTGGGCTCCTGTGGTTTTCTCTGCTTCTGTTACCTTCTCCTCCTGTCAACTAACTAATGTTCTCATCTTCTCTCTATGGGCCTTCTCTATTTCATAGCTTTTGTTTTCTCCAAATGTTCATGTTCTGTTCTCTATCTGATGGACTCTAAGACATGTGAAGCCTCAGCACATGTTCAATGATTCGCTCCCTGTTTACTGTCAAATTCTAGCTCATGAGACTCTGACTGATTCAGATCTTCCTTGTTGGGCAGATGTTTTTCATGCCATGCCATCTCGTAATGGATCAGGTTTTATGGACTCTGATTGACATGAGAAATATAGCACAGAATGTAGATGCTGTGGGATATTTCTATCTGCAGGGTCTGTTGACCAAAATATATCTATTAAAAACAGTTATAGATCTGGCCAAATTGGGTTTAAAAATGATGTACATTAGGTTATTAGGTTTCCAGCAATCTGTGGCCTAGGAGTCCTGATCAGTCTCCATGCTGAAAACAATTTAAAATGTTGAATAAAATTAAAAACTATATTTTAAAAGCATTGATAGTATGGCAAGATGTAAAAGAATACTGAAACTCAAAACCAAATCAAGATGGGAGTTCAGAGAGTAACTGGAGTTCTAAAGTTTCCTTTTTGTCTTGAGGACATTTGCTAAAGTATGTGAATTTGAGCTCTGGTTGTCACAGCATTACAGGGATTAGGGGACAAGAAGACATGCCCAAGGTGGGAAGTCAAATAGGAGATCCTCTCCCATATATGTGGGACCCCCCAAATACCATTCCTCCGCCTCCAGCCCTTGAACATGGCAGAGAGCATATCTTGAGTAGATTTTTGGGACTGTATAGAGGAAGAAAAATAGCTCCTGAGGATTTAAAACCAAAGACATCCCTCTTGCAGGTTTTCAGCCAACATCTTGCAGGTTTTCAGCCAAAATTCACACTACATAGATTATCCAAAAACATGCAAGCTGAGATTTTAGTTTGCAGTCCTTCTGGACTAATTGTCTGCCCAGCCATCTGAGAGGAAAACCAAAATCCTCTCTGTAGGAACCTATATTCATCCCAGGAATCAGGTAATTCTCACAGGTAAAATGAGCAGATCACATTTTAAAAACTCTACCAAACATACAAGGAAAGAAGGCACCATGAGAGTGAGAATTAGCAGGAAT
>NW_006778765.1:1130728-1159866 GCF_000442215.2 Lipotes vexillifer
GCAGGAATGGATCTGCAGAGACTTAAGATATTAATATGGTCAGCACAGAAATGAAGTAACTATTGCAATATTTTGAAATAAGTGAAAAACAAATATAAAAATTCATCAGGAAACAAGAAATTATGCATAATAATCAAGCAAATTTAGAAACAAGCCAAATAAAACTTATAGAAATGAAATACAATAACTAAAAAAATTAATGATAGGATTTATGGTTTCCATTCCATCATGTGAGGACTTTAGAAGTCTTCACTCCAACCTAACAACAAGTAAAAAACTGAACAAACTAAAAAATCAAAAACTCTTCTTATTCTGTCAGAGAAGTAAGGTCACACACAGGGCAAACCATTGCCCACCAAATTGAAGATACAGATAGATGGATACAGAGAATCATAACTTATCAGAGCAGAAGCCTCCATGGGAACCAGTGTGAGTGTAGGAAAACCTGACCTATAATTGAGGAATTGCTGGAGGTTCAGTGTGGACAAGCATGAGAGAGAAAAACACCAGGGGGGCCTAGCCATAGTGGAGCTCTCACATTTTGTGAGTTTAATTTCCAGAAACTCTACCAGGCCCTCACAGTGAATATCAGAGAAATATACCCTTGTGCTTCTGACAGGGGATGGGGAAATAAATCATTTTGAAGTATGCAAGAGCATTCTGTTTCCTTAACAAGGCCTGTCCTCGGGAGAAACAATTTTTACCAGAGCCTAACCTGCTGTCATTACATCATAGTCTAACCAACGAGGGGGAAGAGAAATGCTCAACTCTGGTTGGCTCTGCCAACACATGTGGGAAGAGAAATACACAACTCCAGTCCCTCCAGCCAATCTGTTCCATGCAAGGAGGGAAAAACTTAGAAGCACTGGTGAACTTTACAGTCCAGGGACACAGCATCACCAAAAGACTGGGGCATAATCACAGAACTATAGAATGCTTTACCTCCCTCCACACCTTACCACTACATTACTAAAGGCCTATTTACCACAATTCCTTTCACGTCTATCTTTCAACAAAAAAATTACAAGGCATACTAAAAGGCAAAAACAAACAAATAAAAAAACAAAGAAACAAAAAACAGTTTGAAGAGACTAAACAAGCATCAGAACCAGAGCCAGATATGGCAGGAATGTTGGAATTATCAGACCAAGAATTAAAAAATATATATTATTAATATGCTGTTGGCTTTAATGAAAAAACATCCAAGACAGATGGATAATGTAAACAGAAAGATGGAAATTCTAAGAAAAAATTAAAAAAAGAAATTCTAGGCTTCTGGGCTGGTGAACACATGAAGATTCTGGGAGAGTGGTACCTGAAGAGGAAGCTCCACCCTCCATCCCCCTACCCTACCCTGTGCATCTCTTCCATCTGACAGTTCCTGAATTATATCCTTTTATAATAAAGCAGTAATCTAATAAGTAAAAAAAGAAAGAAAGAAAGAAAGAAATTCTACACGTAAAAAAAATTGTAACAGAAATGAAGAATGCCTTTGATGGATTCATCAGTAGAATGGACATGGCTGAGGAAAGAGTTTCTGAACTTAGGATATGATAATAGACTTTCCAAACTAAAAAGCAAAGAGAAAAAGTCTGAAAAGAAAAAAAACCCAGAAAATTCAAAAATGGTGGGACAACTACAAAAGGTGTAAGATATGCATAATGGGAATGCCAGAAGGAGAAGGAACAGAAGCCATATTTGAAGGAATAATGTCTGATAATTGCCCCAAACTAATGTCAGATACCACATTAATGTCATCATTACAGATACTTTGATCATTAAAAACACAATAAAGGAATACTTTGGACAACTCTGTACTCTCAAATTTGAACCTAGATGAAACAAACCAATTCCTTAAAAGACACAATCTGCCAAAACACACAGAGGAAGAAATAGATAATCTGGTAGGTCCATATCTATTATTTAAATTGAGTCAATAATTAATAACTTTCTAAAATATAAAGTACTAGGCTCAAATGGGTTCACTGGTGAGTTCTACCAAACATTTAAAAAAGAAATTATATCAATACTCTATAATTTCTTCAGATAGAAACAGATGGAATACTTCCTAACTCATTCTATGAGACCAGCATTACCCTAATACCAAAGCCAAAGACATTATAAGAAATGAAAACTATAGACCAACATTTCTCTCAAATATAGATGTAAAAATTCTCAACAAAATGTTAACAAAATCAAATCTCACAGTGTAGGGGCTTCCCTGGTGGTTCAGTGATTAAGAATCCACCTACCAATGCAGGGGACATGGGTTCAAGCCCTGGTCTGGGAAGATCCCATGGCCTATTTTGTCATGTGCCGCGGAGCATCTAAGCCCATGCGCCACAACTACCAAGCCTGTTCTCTAGAGCCTGCAAGGCACAACTACTGAGCCTGCGTGCCACAGCTACTGAAGCCCGCATGCCTAGAGCCTGTGCTCCGCAACAAGAGAAGCCACAACAATGAGAAGCCTGTGCTCTGCAACGAAGAGTAGCCCCCACTCACTGCAACTAGAGAAGGCCCATGCGCAGCAACAAAGACCCAACAGAGCCAAAAATTAAATTAATTAATTAATTTAAAAAAATCTCACAGTGTATAAAAATAATTGTACCACAATTAAGTGGAATGTATTTCAGCTATGTAAGGCTGGTTCAAATTTTAAAATCAGTTAATGTAATTCATAAGTTCAACAGGCTAAGGAAAAAATCACATGATCATATCAAGATGAAGAAAAATACTTTGACAAAACCCAACATCCATGATGAAAAACTCTCAGCAAAATAGAAACAGAGGGGAACTTCTTCAACTAGATAAAGAACAGCTACAAAAAAACCACAGCTAACATCATAGTTAATCAAACTCAAAGCTTTTCTGCTAAGATCAAGACCAAGATCACTGCTTTTCAACACAATTAGCTAAAGCAATAGGACAAGAAAAGGAAAGAAAAGGTATACACACTGGGAAGGAAGAAATAAAACCGTTTTTGTTCTCAGATGACATGATCATCTATGTAGAAAATCTGAAAGAATGAATACAACAGCTCCTGGAACTAAGTGATTATAGGAAGGTTGACGAATACAAAGTTAATATACAAAGGTCAATTGTTTTCCTACATAAAAGCAATAAAAAAGGGGGATTTGACATTAAAAGAACATTACCGGGCTTTCCTGGTGGTGCAGTGGTTGAGAGTCCGCCTGCAGATGCAGGGGACACGGGTTCGTGCCCCAGTCTGGGAAGATCCCACATGCCACAGAACGGCTAGGCCCATGAGCCATGGCCGCTGAGCCTGTGTGTCCAGAGTCTGTGCTCCGCAACAGGAGAGGCCACAACAGTGAGAGGCCCATGTACCACAAAAACAAACAAACAAAAAAATTACCATTTACACAGCATCCCGCAAAGTGAAATACTTGATATAACTTTAACCAAATATGTACAAGATCTATATGAGGAAAACTATAAATCCCTGATGAAGATATAAACTATAATAACTAAATAAATGGAGAGAATATGTCTATGAGTAGAAGGACACGATATTGCAAGATATTAGCTCTTCCCAGCTTGATCTACAGATTCAACACAATTCCAAACAAAATCCCAGAAAGTTGTTTTGTGGATATCCACAAACTGATTTTAAGTTTGTATGTAGAGTCGAAAGGCCCAAAATAGCCAAAACAATATTGTTTTTATTCATTCATCTGTCAATGGACACTTCAGTGGTTTCCATGTCTTGGCTGTTGTGAATAATGCTGCAATGAATATGGGGGTGCAGATATCTCTTTGAGATGATGATTTTATTTCCTTCCCAAATATATCCAAAAGTGGGATTGCTGGATCATACAGTAGTTCTCTTTTTAAATTTCTGAGGAAACTCCATACTGTTTTCCATTGTGGCTGTAACAATTTACATTCCCACTAACAGTGCACAAGGGTTCCCTTTTTTCCACATCCTCACCACCACTTGTTATTTCTTGTCCTTTTTTTTTTTTTTTTTTTTTTTTGCGGTACGCGGGCCTCTCACTGTTGTGGCCTCTCCCGTTGCGGAGCATAGGCTCCAGACGCGCAGGCTCAGTGGCCATGGCCCACGGGCCCAGCAGTTCCGCGGCATGTGGGGTTTTCCCGGACCAGGCCACGAACCCGTGTCCCCTGCATCGGCAGGCGGACTCTCAACCACTGCGCCACCAGGGAAGCCCATTGTCTTCTTGATAATAGGCATTTTAATAGGTTTGAGGTGGTATCTCACTGTGGTTTTGATTTGCATTTCCCTGATGACTAGTGATGTTGAACACCTTTTCATGTACTTGATGGCCATTTGTATGTTTTCTTTGAAAAAATGTCTATTAAGCCCTTGGTCCATTTTTAAATCAGGTTGCTTGGTTTTTATGCTTTTGAGTTATGTGAGATCCTTATATATATATAATTTTTTTTAATGTTTATTTTTTATTATATTTGGCTGTGTTGGGTCTTCGTTTCTGTGCAAGGGCTTTCTCCAGTTGCGACGAGCGGGGGCCACTCTTAATCGCGGTGCACGGGCCTCTCACTGTTGCGCCCTCTCCTGTTGCGGAGCACAGGCTCCAGACGCGCAGGCTAGGTAGTTGTGGCTCACGGACGCAGTTGCTCTGCGGCATGTGGGATCTTCCCGGACCAGGGCTCGAACTCCTGTCCCCCGCATTGGCAGGCAGACTACCAACCACTGTGCCACCAGGGAAGCCCCTTATATATTTTTTATTGTTTGGATCCTTAGTATAGTTTCTTTTCTTTACACTTTACTAGTAATTTTTTTAAAAAATGAGAATGAGTGCTTAATTTTAATCATATGATTTTTTTTCTCCTTTGAATTAATCAATTACAATGACGGATTTTTCACTGTTGAACCATCATTGGTTTCCTGGCCTATTTTGTCATTATGTATATACATTTAAATATTGATGTTTGGGGAATTCCCTGGAGGTCCTGTGGTTAGGACTCTGCTTTCACTGCTGAGGGCCAGGGTTCAATCCCTGGTCGGGGAACAAAGATCCCACAATCCACATGGTGTGACAAAAAAATACAAACACAAACACAGACAAACAAATGAGGAAAGAAAAACTGATGTTTGTAATTTGCTAATATTCTATTTAGGGTTTTAACAGTCCACCATTATGGACAGTGGTCTTAATTTAGCTCTGGGGTTTTTTTTAAATTTATTTTTATTTATTTTTTTGCAGTACGTGGGCCTCTCACTGTTGTGGCCTCTCCCATTGCGGAGCACAGGCTCCGGACACGCCCAGCGCTCCGCGGCATGTGGGATCTTCCCGGACTGGGGCACGAACCCGTGTCCCCTGCATCGGCAGGCGGACTCTCAACCACTGCGCCACCAGGGAAGCCCTGGGGTTTTTTTAAGAGTGTTTTAAACTTTTTTTTTTTTTTTAACATCTTTATTGGGGTATAATTGCTTTACAATGGTGTGTTAGTTTCTGCTTTATAACAGAGTGAATCAGTTATACATATACATATGTTCCCATATCTCTTCCCTCTTTGTCACGACGGGCACTTAGGTTGTTTCCATCTCCGGGCTATTGTAAATAGAGCTGCAATGAACATTTTGGTACATGACTCTTTCTGAATTCTGGTTTCCTCAGGGTATATACCTAGTAGTGGGATTGCTGGGTCATATGGTAGTTCTATTTGTAGTTTTTTAAGGAACCTCCATACTGTTCTCCATAGTGGCTGAACCAATTCACATTCCCACCAGCAGTGCAAGAGTGTTCCCTTTTCTCCACACCCTCTCCAGCATTTATTGTTTCTAGATTTTTTGATGATGGCCATTCTGACTGGTGTGAGATGATATCTCATTGTAGTTTTGATTTGCATTTCTCTAATGATTAATGATGTTGAGCATTCTTTCATGTGTTTGTTGGCAGTCTGTATATCTTCTTTGGAGAAATGTCTATTTAGGTCTTCTGCCCATTTTTGGATTGGGTTGTTTATTTTTTTGTTATTGAGCTGCATGAGCTGCCTGTAAATTTTAGAGATTAATCCTTTGTCAGTTGATTCATTTGCAAATATTTTCTCCCATTCTGAGGGCTGTCTTTTGGTCTTGTTTATGGTTTCCTTTGCTGTGCAAAAGCTTTGAAGTTTCATTAGGTCCCATTTGTTTATTTTTGTTTTTATCTCCATTACTCTAGGAGATGGGTCAAGAAGGATCTTGCTGTGATTTATGTCATAGAGTGTTCTGCCTATGTTTTCCTCTAAGAGTTTGATAGTTTCTGGCCTTACATTTAGGTCTTTAATCCATTTTGAGCTTATTTTTGTGTATGGTGTTAGGGAGTGATCTAATCTCATACTTTTACATGTACCTGTCCAGTTTTCCCAGCACCACTTATTGAAGAGGCTGTCCTTTCTCCACTGTATATTCCTGCCACCTTTATCAAAGATAAGGTGACCATATGTGCATGGGTTTATCTCTGGGCTTTCTATCCTATTCCATTGATCTATCTTTCTGTTTTTGTGCCAGTACCATACTGTCTTGATTACTGTAGCTTTGTAGTATAGTCTGAAGTCAGGCAGCCTGATTCCTCCAGCTCCATTTTTTGTTCTCAAGATTGCTTTGGCTATTCGGGGTCTTTTGTGTTTCCATACAAATTGTGAAATTTTTTGTTCTAGTTCTGTGAAAAATGCCAGTGGTAGTTTGATAGGGATTGCATTGAATCTATAGATTGCTTTGGGTAGTAGAGTCATTTTCACAATGTTGATTCTTCCAATCCAAGAACATGGTATATCTCTCCATCTGTTTGTATCATCTTTAATTTCTTTCATCAGTGTCTTATAATTTTCTGCATACAGGTCTTTTGTCTCCTTAGGTAGGTTTATTCCTAGATATTTTATTCTTTTTGTTGCAATGGTAAATGGGAGTGTTTTCTTGATTTCACTTTCAGATTTTTCATCATTAGTATATAGGAATGCCAGAGATTTCTGTGCATTAATTTTGTATCCTGCTACTTTACCAAATTCATTGATTAGCTCTAGTAGTTTTCTGGTAGCATCTTTAGGATTCTCTATGTATAGTATCATGTCATCTGCAAACAGTGACAGCTTTACTTCTTCTTTTCCGATTTGGATTCCTTTTATTTCCTTTTCTTCTCTGATTGCTGTGGCTAAAACTTCCAAAACTATGTTGAATAAGAGTGGTGAGAGTGGGCAACCTTGTCTTGTTCCTGACCTTAGTGGAAATGCTTTCAGTTTTTCGCCATTGAGGATGATGTTGGCTGTGGGCTTGTCATATACGGCCTTTATTATATTGAGGAAAGTTCCCTCTACACCTACTTTCTGCAGGGTTTTTATCATAAATGGGTGTTGAATTTTGTCAAAAGCTTTCTCTGCATCTATTGAGATGATCATATGGTTTTTCTCCTTCGGTTTGTTAAAATGGTTTATCACATTGATTGTTTTGCATATATTGAAGAATCCTTGCATTCCTGGAATAAACCCCACTTGATCATGGTGTATGATCCTTTTAATGTGCTGTTGGATTCTGTTTGATAGTATTTTGTTGAGGATTTTTGCATCTATGTTCATCAGTGATATTGGCCTGTAGTTTTCTTTCTTTGTGACATCCTTGTCTGGTTTTGGTATCAAGGTGATGGTGGCCTCGTAGAATGAGTTTGGGACTGTTCCTCCCTCTGCTATATTTTGGAAGAGTTTGAGAAGGATAGGTATTAGCTCTTCTCTAAATGTTTGATAGAATTCGCCTGTGAAGCCATCTGGTCCTAGGCTTTTGTTTGTTGGGAGATTTTTTTTTTTTTTTTTAGCGGCACGCGAACCTCTCACTGTTGTGGCTTTTTCCTGTTGCGGAGCACAGGCTCCGGACGTGCAGGCCCAGCGGCCATCATGGCTCACGGACCCAGCCGCTCCGCGGCATGCGGGATCCTCCCAGACCGGGGCACGAACCCGTGTCCCCTGCATCGGCAAGCGGACTCCCAACCACTGCGCCACCAGGGAAGCCCTGTTGGAAGATTTTTAATCACAGTTTCAATTTCAGTGCTTGTGATTGGTCTGTTCATATTTTCTGTTTCTTCCTGGTTCAGTCTTGGCAGGTTGTGCATTTCTAAGAATTTGTCCATTTCTTCCAGGTTGTCCATTTTATTGGCATATAGTTGCTTGTAGTAATCTCTCATGATCTTTTCTATTTCTGCAGTGTCAGTTGTTACTTCTCCTTTTTCATTTCTAATTCTATTGATTTGAGTCTTCTCCCTTTTTTTCTTGATGAGTCTGGCTAATGGTTTATCAATTTTGTTTATCTTCTCAAAGAACCAGCTTTTAGTTTTCTTGATCTTTGCTATCGTTTCCTTCATTTCTTTTTCATTTATTTCTGATCTGATTTTTATGATTTCTTTCTTTCTGCTAACTTTGGGGGTTTTTTGTTCTTCTTTCTCTAATTGCTTTAGGTGCAAGGTTAGGTTGTTTATTCGAGATGTTTCCTGTTTCTTAAGGTAGGGTTGTATTGCTATAAACTTCCCTCTTAGAACTGCTTTTGCTGCATCCCCTAGATTTCGGGTCGTCGTGTCTCCATTGTCATTTGTTTCTAGGTATTTTTTAATTTCCTCTTTGATTTCTTCAGTGATCACTTCGTTATTAAGTAGTGTGTTGTTTAGCGTCCATGTGTTTGTATTTTTTACAGATCTTTTCCTGTAATTGATATCTGGTCTCATAGCGTTGTGGTCGGAAAAGATACTTGATACAATTTCAATTTTCTTAAATTTACCAAGGCTTGATTTGTGACCCAAGATATGATCTATCCTGGAGAATGTTCCATGAGCACTTGAGAAAAATGTGTATTCTGTTGTTTTTGGATGGAGTGTCCTATAAATATCAATTAAGTCCATCTTGTTTAATGTATCATTTAAAGCTTGTGTTTCCTTATTTATTTTCATTTTGGATGATCTGTCCATTGGTGAAAGTGGGGTGTTAAAGTCCCCTACTATGAATGTGTTACTGTCGATTTCCCCTTTTATGGCTGCTAGTTTTTGCCTTATGTATTGAGGTGCTCCTATGTTGGGTGCATAAATATTTACAATTGTTATATCTTCTTCTTGGATCGATCCCTTGATCATTATGTAGTGTCCTTCTTTGTCTCTTCTAATAGTCTTTATTTTAAAGTCTATTTTGTCTGATATGAGAATTGCTACTCCAGCTTTCTTTTGGTTTCCATTTGCATGGAATATCTTTTTCCATCCCCTTACTTTCAGTCTGTATGTGTCTCTAGGTCTGAAGTGGGTCTCTTGTAGACAGCATATATATGGGTCTTGTTTTTGTATCCATTCAGCCAATCTGTGTCTTTTGGTGGGAGCATTTAGTCCATTTACATTTAAGGTAATTATCGATATGTATGTTCCTATTCCCATTTTCTAAATTGTTTTGGGTTCGTTATTATAGGACTTTTCCTTCTCTTGTGTTTTTGTCTAGAGAAGTTCCTTTAGCATTTGTTGTAAAGCTGGTTTGGTGGTGCTGAACTCTCTCAGCTTTTGCTTGTCTGTAAAGGTTTTAATTTCTCCATCAAATCTGAATGAGATCCTTGCTGGGTAGAGTAATCTTGGTTGCAGGTTTTTCTCCTTCATCACTTTCAGTATGTCCTGCCACTCCCTTCTGGCTTGTAGAGTTTCTGCTGAGAGATCAGCTGTTAACCTTATGGGGATTCCCTTGTGTGTTATTTGTTGTTTTTCCCTTGCTGCTTTTAATATGCTTTCTTTGTATTTAGTTTTTGACAGTTTGATTAATATGTGTCTTGGCGTATTTCTCCTTGAATTTATCCTGTATGGGACTCTCTGTGCTTCCTGGACTTGATTAACGATTTCCTTTCCCATATTAGGGAAGTTTTCAACTATAATCTCTTCAAATATTTTCTCAGTCCCTTTCTTTTTCTCTTCTTCTTCTGGAACCCCTATAATTCGAATGTTGGTGCGTTTAATGTTGTCCCAGAGGTCTCTGAGACTGTCCTCAGTTCTTTTCATTCTTTTTTCTTTATTCTGCTCTGCAGTAGTTATTTCCACTATTTTATCTTCCAGGTCACTTATCCGTTCTTCTGCCTCATTTATTCTGCTATTGATCCCATCTAGAGTATTTTTCATTTCATTTATTGTGTTGTTCATCATTGTCTGTTTCATCTTTATTTCTTCTAGGTCCTTGTTAACTGCTTCTTGCATTTTGTCCATTCTATTTCCAAGATTTTGGATCATCTTTACTCTCATTATTCTGAATTCTTTTTCACGTAGACTGCCTATTTCCTCTTCATTTGTTAGGTCTGGTGGGTTTTTATCTTGCTCCTTCATCTGCTGTGTGTTTTTCTGTCTTCTCATTTTGCTTATCTTACTGTGTTTGGGGGTCTCCTTTTTGCTGCAGGTTCGTAGTTCCCGTTGTTTTTGGTGTCTGTCCCCAGTGGCTAAGGTTGGTTTAGTGGGTTGTGTAGGCTTCCTGGTGGAGGGGACTAGTGCCTGTCTTCTGGTGTATGAGGCTGGATCTTGTCTTTCCAGTGGGCAGGTCCAAGTCTAGTGGTGTGTTTTGGGGTGTCGGTGGACTTATTATTATTTTAGGCAGCCTCTCTGCTAATGGGTGGGGTTGTGTTCCTGTCTTGCTACTTGTTTGGCACAGGATGTCCAGCACTGTAGCTTGCCGGTCGTTGAGTGAAGCTGGGTGCTGGTGTTGAGATGGAGATCTCTGGGAGATTTTCGCCGTTTGATATTATGTGGAGCTGGGAGGTCTCTTGTGGACCAGTGTCCTGAAGTTGGCTCTCCCACCTCAGAGGCACAGCACTGACTCCTGGCTGCAGCACCAAGAGCCTTTCATACACACGGCTCAGAATAAAAGGGAGAAAAGGTAGAGAAAGAAAGAAAGGAGAGAGAGAGAGAGAGAGAGAGGGAGAGAGGGAGAGGGAGGGAGGGAAGGGGAGAGAGAGAGAGAGAAAGAAAGAAAGAAAGAAAGAAAGAAAAGAGGGGAGGAAGGAAGGAGGGAAGAAGGAAAAAAGAAAGAAAAAGAAGATAAAGTAAAATAAGATAAAGTAAGATAAAATATAATAAAGTTATTAAAATAAAAAAATTATTAAGAAAAAAAAAAACGGACAGATAGAACCCTAGGACAAATGGTGGAAGCAAAGCTATACAGCATAGATCTTGCCCTCAAAGCCTACGTCCTCAATTTGGGCTGATTCGTTGTCTGTTCATGTATTCCACAGACATCAAGTTGGTTGTGGAGCTTTAATCTGCTGCTTCTGTGGCTGTTGGGAGACATTTCCCTTTCTCTTCTTGTTCTCACAGCTCCCAGGGTCTCAGCTTTGGACTTGGCCCCGCCTCTGCGTGTAGGTCGCGGGAGGGAGTCTGTTCTTCGCTCAGACAGGACGCGGTTAAAGGAGCCGCTGATTCGGGGGCTCTGGCTCACTCAGGCCGGGGGGGGGAGGGAGGGGCACGGAGTGCGGAGCGATCCTGCAGCGGCAGAGGCCAGCGTGACGTTGCACCAGGCTGTGGCGCGCTGTGCGTTCTCCTGGGGAAGTTGTCCCTGGATCCTGGAACCCTGGCAGTGGCGGGCTGGACAGGCTCCCCGGAAGAGGGGTGTGGATAGTAACCTGTGCTCGCACACAGGCTTCTTGGTGGCGGCAGCAGCAGCCTTAGCGTCTCATGCCCGTCTCTGGGGTCCGCGCTTTTAGCCGCGGCTCGCGCCCGTCTCTGGAGCTCCTTTAAGCAGTGCTCCTAATCCCCTCTCCTCGCGCACCAGGAAACAAAGAGGGAAGAAAAAGTCTCTTGCCTCTGAGGCAGGTCCAGACTTTTCCCCAGACTCCCTCCCGCCTAGCCGTGGCGCACTAACCCCCTGCAGGCTGTGTTCACACCGCCAACCCCAGCCCTCTCCCGGCGCTCCGACCATAGCCGGAGCCTCAGCTCTCAGCCCCGCCCGCTCCGGCAGGTGAGCAGACAAGCCTCTCGGGCTGGTGAGTGCCGGTCGGCCTTCATCCTTTGTGCGGGAATCTCTCCGCTTTTCCCTCTGCACCCCTGTTGCTGTGCTCTCCTCTGCGGCTCGGAAGCTTTCCCTCTCCGCCACCCGCAGTCTCCGCCCGCGAAGGGTCTTCCTAGTGTATGGAAACCTTTCCTCCTTCACAGCTCCCTCCCACTGGTGCAGGTCCTGTCCCTATCCTTTTTTCTCTGTTTATTCTTTTTTCTTTTGCGCTACCCAGGTACGTGGGGAGTTTCTTGCCTTTTGGGAGGTCTGAGGTCTTCTGCCAGCGTTCAGTAGGTGTTCTGTAGGAGTTGTTCCACGTGTAGATGTATTTCTCCTTGTCTGGTTTTGATAACAGTGCTGTGCCAGCATCATAAAGATAGTTGGATAACTTTCTGCTCTTTCTATACTTTGGAATAGTTTATATTACTTGGAATGATCTGTTGTTTTATATTTTGCAGAACTTCATGGTGGCAAGACTGCCCATTGCCCTCAATACTCATTTTATCCTTTAAATGTAGGAGTGTGAGCTCCATATTCTTTCATTCCATCAGGACTTTTTTTTTTTTTTTGGCCTCACCACACGGCTTGCAGGATCTTAGTTCTCCGATCTGAACCCGTGCCCCCTGCAGTGGAAGCATGGAGTCCTAACCACTGGGCAACCATGGAGTTCCCTATCAGGACTTTTTTTTACAGCCAGAGCCACAAATCTCCTGGAGGAGGCAGTTGGGAGAATGGTTAAGAGCCTGGGTCCTGGAGTCAGGTGCCTGTGTTTGAGTCTGGTTCCTCATCCTTTTGCCCCTCTGAGCATTTGTTCTTCAGCCTCCTCCTTCCTGCTTCATCTGGTACCCATCTCCTCTTACTTTCCCTTTTCCAGAATTGTAGTCCTCTTTATCCTCTGACGGCTCTTGTTTCAGTCTGTTCCCAATTGTGAGCTTTTTTGGTGAAGTTAATTGCTTTCTTTTCATTTTCCTTAGATCTTAGGAGAGAGGAGAGTAAATGTGTTTTTAAACAGCTAAATGTTCTCTTCTATATGTTTTTCTGTTGTTTTAGTTTCAGTCTCTAGCTTTCTTTTATTTTAGATGTGCCCATTATAAAACATCATATGGTTGGATATTTTTAAAAACCTAATATGAGATTCTGTTAATAGATGAATTGTACCCATTTCCATTTAATACAGACTTATTCCCATCTTTGGGTTTTCTATCCTGCTTTCTTATTTTTTTCCGTTTCATACTTCCATTGAATTGATGGAGATTTCTTCTTCATATTTTTTCTCTAACATTTTAGGAGTCGTGGCTGAGGCTGCTGGTTGCCCTCCGTACCTACTCTCTCTTCTGTCTTGTAAACGGCACCCTGACGTGGGGCATATTGACTCGTTCACCAACATTCTTGTTCCCTCTCCTTTCAGGCATGTTGGAAGATTGTATTTTCCTTCTCCTTGAAGTTAGACACAGCTGCATGACTGTTGAGCCAGTAAAAAGTGAGCAGAAGTGAAATAAGACACTTCCAAGTGGAAACCTACAACGCTGGTGCTCTTCTCTCCAGCCCTTCCTTCCCCTACTTCGAGGAGTGCAATCACAGGAGCTCATATCCACATGGAGGTGGTGTAAGCATGGAGCAGCCTGGAAGACTGAGCAAGCACCCGGAGGGACACCACATGGAGAATTCCCTGGAGCCCCACAGACTTGTGTGAGTGAGAAATACATTTCAGTTAAGCCATTGAGATTTGGAAGTTTGCATCACAGCAGAATCTAGCCTCTTTGGTTACACCTGGCGCAGTGCGTGTCCTTGTAGCCAGGAGGGTCTGGTAACAGTTCTAGCCAATGAAATATAAGTGGAGGGGGCTGGGTGAGTGAGCCTTCTGGGAAAGGTCTTTAAAAGAAATGAAGTCAGCTGGCAGAAGTGTTTCTCTTTTTGCTCTTCATCTACTCTCCTGAAGTGCAGACATGATGGCTGGAACTCTAGGGGTCATCCTAGAGTAAGAGGACTAGTCCCATCCTAGGAGTGCAGGGTGGAAACAGAGAAGATGGGACCTCCTGATATTATGCAGCTGCTGTACCTTGGGCTTGCCACTGCTGGGCTTTATTTATGGGAGAAGAAAACAAACTTTTGTTTAAGCCACTGGCTTTCAGGTTTCTGTTCCTAAGAGTCCAGTACAATTCCCAACTGTTACTGCAGTTATTTAAGTAATTTTCATTCTTCTATTATTTACACTAAAGTTATTTTTTTATGTTTTTATTGTGGAAATGTTCAAACACATCCAAAATGAGACAGAGTAGACATCACTCCAGCTTCAACAATTATCAACTCATAGCCAAACATCCTTCATTGATACCTCCCACTTTCCCCTCCTGGGTTGGGTCTTGTGGTGGTCCTGCCTGCTCTCCTGGAAACCATGTTGTCTTTAGCCCGCCCCCAATAGATAATCCTACTGTGTCCCCCACCCACAGACCTAAATCCACCTTCTATGATGCCCATGGTCCCTGCCTTGGCCTCAGGTGGTGAGGTCGCCACAGTCTGTGGCTTCTTGTCTCTGTCTTAGGCCTCTTTGGGACCACCAGTCCTTTTGGCATGTCTTACTTGTCCCATCTTGGGGGGCCAAGGACTCTTGGCTACTTCCCAGCCCCATAGGGAGTATACAGGGCTCAATGAGGGCAGCCCTTAGACCTACTACTTTGGTACCTTCCTTGGCTTTTTTGTTTGTTTTGTTTTTTGGCCATGCCACATGGCTTGCAGGAACCCAGTTCCCTGACCAGGGATTGAACCCTGGCTATGGCAGTGAAAGCCCAGAATCCGAAACACTAGGCCACCAAGGAACTACCCCTTCCTTGGCTTTTACTACTTTTTGCCTCTGAACCATGCAGCCTCCCCCAGATTCCCCTGTGCCTACTGGAGTGACCTGAGGGGAGGGGCTAAGGGCAGGATCTGGCAGCAGGCTGCAGCAGTACCTAAGCCCCCTCACACTCCTCTGTCTCGGGGCAGTGAATGGGCTTTTGTCTCTTACTGTGTGTCTGGAACTTTCTCTACCTGCCCTGTGCCCTACCCCCTTTTGCTGTCAGAATCTGTGGTCACCCTCTTTAAGGTCACACTCTATCCTAAGTTCTTTGTTCTGAAGATATGAAAGCCCAGTTTGGGAGTGCCCAGAAAACAAATTTTCTTCTCAACTCAGTCCAGCCCTTCTACATAATAAGCACTTATTTCCAGACTTCTAATTTATGATGCACCTGAACAAACTTGATTTTTAGAAACAAAGCTGAACAAAGACCTCTTTACACCAGCAACATCCACCCGGCAAAATGGGAGTGGGTGGGGTAGTGGTCAGAACCAGTGTCCTTCGGTAATGTGTGTGAATGTGTGTGAGTGATCCAGCGGGATATTGGTCAGCCCACTCAAGCTGCCAGACATCCATGGCAGTGGCTGTGGGCATCTCATTTAGGTTTTGGCATGTGGGAAAGAGAAAGAAGACAAGGCAGGATGGAGACCTTGGAGCAGTGGGATCAGATCTGAGGTTGGTGATGTATGAGGTAAGGGGCTAGAGAGCATGGGGTGGGCGTCTTGTGGCAAGGAGACTAGATGTAACCTGGGGACCTTTTCCAGGTCTGAAGGGGACCTATAGGAGATGAGCCTTCACTTACTGAACTACCTTCTTAGGGACCCAGGAGGCTAGGCCCATCTGAGGGTCAGTTTATTTCTTTGTTGAACAGGCCTGGGTCACATATCTCTTGGGGCCACGATGTCACCTGGGGGAGGAGCATGAATGGGGATACCAGGTCCCCCGGAGTTCTCTTAGGCTCACTCCTGACTCAAAGCTGCAACCATGCTCCTCCCATCCCCACTTCAGTGTTTCAGTGTATTCTCAGGAAGAGTTCCTTATGCAGCTCAGTTCTCAGTGATGGTGGGGAACAGAAGAGAGGATCTATGAGGTTCTGAGAGGTCTACCTCTAAGAAGTCCCACATGTGGCCTCATCCCTGCTAAGGAGAGAAAGATGGCTTCACAAATCTAGGCAACTAGCCACAGACCTTGCTGCTAAAAGAGCTTCTCTCCTGACTCCTGTTCTATGCTTCATTCCTCTGCCTGGGGCTCTCTGATGCCCAACATCCATGGGGTTAGACCATCCCTGGCTTCTCAAGACCCCTGATCTTTGAAGGGACTCTTGCAGGTGGTGGTGAAGACTTTGGATGAAACTTGGCTTTCTTGGGCTGCCCCAGAGTCTCCATTGTTCACACCTGTGTGGTGCCATCTTCCTGGGATCCCCTCTACCTGGGACAAGGGGCCCAGCCTACTTTACCCCAACAGCCTCTCCCCATCTCAGGCCCCAGCTCTCAGGAGGGGCTGCATCTTCCTGCTTCCAAAGGTTTTTGACCCAAAGCAGCTCTGCCTCTAGATCCCCATTTTACTTTGCATTCTTAGCTCAGCAGAGAGCAGAAAGCCTTGATTACCTTGAGCCCACTGAGTGTTCAGCTTGGAATTCTGCACGACTGTCCCCAGGTGGGACCACACAGGCTGATTGGCGGGCATATAACCCAGGCTGGGAAGGACTTAACTCAGCGGTTTTCAAATTGTGGCTGCACATTGAATTTCAGTGCCCAGGCCACTTCCCAGCCAATTAAAGCAGAATCTCTGGGTGGGCCCAGGCATCAGTATTTTTTTTTGTGTGTTTTAGGGTATTCCAATGCCCAATGTAGGTTGTGAATCAGAGAGTTAAATTCTTGCCAGCACAGGTTTTAAACACGTCTCACTGCAGGGGTGGGCGCCTAATGGGCTAGTCACACAGAATTCCTGTCATGTTCAGTTTGCAGACCTAACCAGTTTCCTACCACTCACTGCTGCCAGCATGGGAGGAGAGAGCTGTGTCCAAAGCTCCTAAACCTCCCCAGCTGGTCTTCCCATCCCTTGCAAGGCCACCCATTGCAAAATTCTGGGGAGGGCCATGGACCTCAGGCTTCTGGGATGCAGGTTCAGACAAACATCATATCTGACACAGGGTGAGAGTGAGGGACCTTGGGCATGGATGACAAAGCAGAGAATGAGAGATCATGTTCAGAGATGGTTGAGACATAAATGCCAAGATATAATGAGAGACTCAGCAAAGCAGAGTTCCATCAGTACCCACTCGAGGCAGGCCCAGCAGAGGGTGTGGTAGTTTGTGGGAGGGTTGGGGAAGAGAGGGAATCTTGAGGGGAGGCTGGCGCAGCTGCTTCTGAGGATGTGGTAGGATTTAGAGGCTGCGTCCCCAAGCTAATGACTTCCGATGGCAGAGGGACAGCTATCCCCCCACCCACCCACCCCTAATCCTCCTCTGCTTGTTTACCCACTACAATCCCCAGGCTCTCTCTGCCCTCCCCAACCCCATGCGTGGTTCTCCTAGGAAGTGGCCAGCACAAGGAAGGGAAGCCTTGTCTCTCAGCCCCTGGGGAGGGAGGCATCAGGCACAGCTGCAGCATCTCAGCTCCTGTGCTGGCCTTCCCCAGGGGCTGGCTTTGGCTGGCCATCCCCCATTGAGGCACAGTGCCTGTCCTGCTGTTGCTCAGCTGGGGTACCCTGTCCTCCTGGCTCCCTGCTAAGTTCTGTGCTGGCCCTGAGGGCCCTGCCAATCACAGACATGTGGAATCCTGGCCTTCCCAGCTGGCTCTGACTGCATCCAGTCCTACCCTGATTGGAGATGGCTGGGCAGGGGCTGCAGAAAAATAAAGCCCAATGCCTACCCCAACTTGTGGAGGGAGCTCTGATCAGGCTGGCTGAGGTGTCAGAGACTGACCTGGGCCCTGAGGTTTCTTTTGGGCGCAGGATTGGTCAGGTTTGCATTAGGAGCAAGGGCCTAGTGTGAGTTGCCCTGGCATGGGCATTAAGACGATGCCAGGAAATCTTTTCTTTGGGTGGAAGGCAGGAAGATAAGGGGCTGATCCCTCATCTATGGGTCTGATTTCCAGAGGGCAAGACCATGGTCAGTAAATGTCTTTATTGGAAGAGAGATCCATTCTCCTTGGCTCTGCCAGCACCCTAGGTCATGAGGATTTCGATGTCGAGCTCCAGCCAGCTGGCTCTGACCTCATAGCGGCCCTGGATCCGGCCTCGGGTTTGGCTGGCATGCCAGCGCCAGTGAGACTGGATGATGCAGGCTGCTTGGTGCGCCTGGAGAAACCGTCTGCGGGCTTGCCACATTCGAACCTGTGCCTGCACCTTCACCACTGCCCACTCCTGGCAGGTGTAGAGTCTTAGTGCCAGGCGCCGTCTTTGCTCCAGCATCTTGGCCTGCATCGACCTCCACCAGCACTGGATGACCCAGGCCCTGAGTGCTGCATGCAGTAACGTCCAGCGAACCATGTTGCCACGCCACCATGACTGAATCTTTATGGCTGCCTTCTCTAACTGATTGGGGGAAGGAAGAACATGGAGATACTCAGTAGGGTACCCTCCCACTTCTAGACCCACCTCTGGTGCTGGGAGGAAAGGGGGCCTGGCCCAGGTAGCCCTGGCCTCTCATCTCTGGGCCCCATCCATCTTATTTCCAAACCCCTACTCACCTTTAGACCCTGCTCATTATCCACTGGGCAGATCCCTTCTATATGGGCCTCACTCACATTTTGTGTGCTCATGGCCCTGGTCTTTAGGGTCCACTCATCTATCAGTTAGGCCACCCTAGTCTTTAGCCCCGCCCTCAACTGTTAGGCACCCCCATCACTAGACTCCGCCCACCTGCACACAAGGCTCCCCTCATCAGGTCCTGTCCATCCACATTTTGCCCACATTTCTTTCTCCTTTTCTTTTGTTTGTATTTCCTTAGGGATTGACCAGTCACCTTATTTATTGATTCCCATCATTTTGGGGGGCCTGCCGTTATCTCTTGCTTTCAGTTTATTTCTCAGACTTAACTGGTGTCTTAAGTCTTGCTCTTTCTACACCTTCCAGTCACTTATGTCTTTTCCTGCTGGTGGCAGTGAAGAGAAAGATTCATGCAGCTTTCCTTCAAGTAAGGGATTTTACTTAGGACTACTCTTCACCAGTGGGGATTAATGGAAGCTTAAGTGTCAGAGCCTTTGGGAGGGATTCAAGCAGTGTGTTCATGGGCTAGTATGTTTTTTGTTAAGTTTGTGAAAGCAAGATATTTTAGCTGCAATTGGGGAGGGCCTCTGTCTCCACCTCTCTGACCCCCTCTGTCACCCTTTTCTTGTCGGGTGCCATGGAATGGCTGCAGTTTCTTTTGGAATGTAACTAAGGGGAAGCTGAGTTGGGATATACTTAGTTTGGGTTAATGTGATAGGTTTATGTGGTTCACAGTCACCCCTGGGAATAGGTAAATTCTTGCTAGCCATTCTGCTAGCAATGGCTTCCAGGAGTTCTCCTTCCAGTTACGTCATCCATTCACCTGTATCATGGTATGAGGATATTGGGACAGAAGTGCTGCTATGGTGATATGGATACTCCCTACAGTGCCCGGCAGCAGAAGTATATGTACAGGGGAGGAAAAGCAAGATTTGAAAAGTATGGAGACAAAAACCGGTCTGTAGAAAATTCTTCCTTTTATCAGGCATGTTAAACCGTAAGAGGTAGATTCTGTTCTCATTGATGCCTGATTAAAATTGAAGTTTTGTCTTGTCAGGAATATGTTTGATAATGCAGTGACGCAGTTATAAACATTCTAAGCTTTTTTTTGTTTTTGGTATAAATTTTGTGAAGTAGAATTTATCAGAATTCCAGCGATTATAGGGAACCAACCAGAACTGCTGTGAATGGTGCATATGTTGGCACAAGAAATCACATTTTATGCATCTCAAATGTCAATAATAAACAAGTTTCTATAGAAAATCATATTGTAAAATCATCATATGAAGAAGTAATCAAAGGTTATGCAGCAAAAAATGTAGGAAAAATATTATAGAGGTAGGACACTTAAGTAATATATACATTGTTATGTTTGTGACATAACAAGCATAACAATGTTTGTTATGTTTGCCAACTTTTTAAAATGTGTAATTTTTTTTTTTGGCGGTACACGGGCCTCTCACTGTTGTGGCCTCTCCTGTTGCAGAGCACAGGCTCCGGACGCACAGGCCCAGCGGCCATGGCTCACAGGCCCAGCCACTCCGCGTCATGTGGGATCTTCCCAGAGCGGGGCACAAACCCGCGTCCCCTGCATCGGCAGGCAGACTCTCAACCACTGCGCCACCAGGGCAGCCCTAAAATGTGTAATTTGATGTGATTTCTTTACTTGTCCTAAATATTCACTTGCCTAATTTTAAGTCTGTAATTTTGTATTCTTTTTCTTAAAGTAGGCCTTCCAAATTATATAAGCTTCAGTTCCCACAAAACCTAGGTCTGCCCTGCTATGCTATAAGAATGCAACTGTGTGTCAAGGGCCCATGGGAGCTCACAGAGAGCTGTGTTTCTAGAATTCAGAGTTAGGACTGGAACTGCAGACGCAGGTGATGCAGAGATGCTGTGAGTCCTTTGGGATTTGGGAGGCCATTCTGGCTCTGCCTTTAGCATGCATGTATTGCTCATTTTTCTGCATGAGGATTTGCTGGGTGCCCACTGCTCGTGGGGCCACGTGCTGTGGCTCCTGTTTATGTGTATTTGAGCCCTCTTACCATGACTCATACTAGTTGCCATTGGTACTGTCCATTGGCATGTCTTACAGGTTCTGGAGCTATTGTCAAGCAAGCAGCCTCTTTGCATCACATTAAAAGTCCTCACGAGTGGACCCTGTTGCTTGCTTCCTTTAATGTCTGCAGCCTGGGTGAGCGGAGTGCTGGTATCAGCCATCTCAAAGGCCTCTATCACTGCACTGAACCTTTGGTCCTGGTGTCAGGTGTCTACTTCCAGCCCAATCTGCTGGATTCCAAAGAAGGGATCACTTAGAAGGGGGCTGTGGTTGTGGCCAGCACTCTGAGGCTCAGTCCATCCAGGCTGGGTTGCCATGGTCAGAATACTAGATCCCACTGTTCCTTGTGGATCTCTCCCCTGCCCCACTCTGGCCTGGCTGTTTGTTGCCAGAATATCCTGGCTTTGTCTCCTTCTAAAAGTCCCTGGAAAAACCAGCCAGCCCCTTTTATGTTCACGCTTTTGTAGTTATTCACAAAGTGGCAGCATATGGGGCCAAAGGGGAAGATGCATTCCCTGAATCCTACTAAGCATTCACAGACGACACTCCTTGGTCTCTGTTTCCTCACTGCTCCCCTCTCCAGCTTCTGCTTCTCTTTTTCTTGCTTAATTTTTTCCCCTGATTATAAATATAGTATGTCTGTTTCTAAAATTTCAAAAAATGCAGAGACATACAAGGTGGAAAGGGGATTTCCCTTGAAATTTACCCCTAGAGCTATTCTTTCAGACCTTATGCCATGCACAGACTTAAATTTTTTATTTAAAATTATTTATTTTTTTATTGAAGTATAGTTGATTTACAATGTTGTTAGTTTTTGGTGTATAGCAAATCGATTCAGTTTTATCCATATATATATTCTTTCTAGATTCTTTTCCATTATAGTTTATATAATTTATTTTTAATTCATACATTTCAAAATAAATTTTGCTTGGCAATCAGTGTTTTCTGCCTTACATTATTACTGTCCCCAGCTTGGAGGGTATCCTGGGCAATTAGCTATGCATTTATGGACACAGAGCATACATGTACCTAAAGAAATAGAAAACTGTGTATGTTTCTGTGTATCTCGTTAAATTAATTGAGGTAAAAATCATATAATGTAAAATTAACCATTTTAACTATTTTAAAGTATACAATTCGGTTGCTTTTAGTGCATTCACAATGTTGTACTACCATCACTACTATCTAAGTCCAGTTTCTAATTTCATCTAATTTTAGTTCTAATTTCATCATCCCCAGAAGAAACCCTGTACCCATTAAGTAGTCATTTGCCATTTTCTTTCCCTTGCCCCACACCCTGGCAGCCACTAGTCTGCTTTTAGTCTCTATGGATTTGCTTATCCTGGACATTTTGTATAAATAGAATCATATATTATATGGCCTTTTGTGTCTGGCTTCTTTCACTTAGCATGTTTTCAAGGTTCATCCATGTTGTAGAATATATCAGTAACTTCATTCTTTTTTATGGCTAAATAATATTCCATTGTATAGATACATTTTGTTTATATATTTGTAAATTGACAGATATTTGAATCACTCTTTGGTGATTGTGAATAGTACTGTTGTGAGCATTTGTGTACAGGTATTTGTTTGAACACCTGTTTTCAATTCTTTTAGGTATATACCTAGGAGTGGAATTGCTGGGTCACCTGGTAATTCTCTGTTTAACTTTTGAGGAACCACCAAACTGTTTTCTACAGTAGCTATACCATTTTACATTCCTACCAATCTCCACATCTCCACTTGTTGTTTTCCATTTATTTTTTATTATAGCCATGCTAGTGTGAAGTGGTGTTTCATTGTGGTTCTGATTTGCATTTCTCTAAGACTAATGATGTTGAACATCTTTTCATGTGCTTCTTGGGCATTTATATATGTTTCTTTGGAGAAATGTCTATTCAAACCATTTTCCACTTTTTAATTGGCTTATTTTTAATTGGCTTACTTGTCTTTTTTGTTGTTGAATTGTGAGTCTTTTATATATTCTGGACACTATATCCTTACCAGATATATGATTTGAAAATATTTTCTCCCATTCTTCTGGTTGTCTTTTCACTTTCTTTGTAATGTTCTTTGATGCACAAAAGTTTTAAATTTTGATGAAGTCCAATTTAGCTATTTTTCTTTTGTTGCTTGTGCTTTGGTGTCATAGCTAAGAATCCATTGCTAAATCCAAGGTTATAAAGATTTACCCCTGTGTTTTTTGTTTGTTTGTTTTTTTTTGCTCCACGGCATGTGGGATCTTCCTGGACCGGGGCATGAACCCGCGTCCCCTGCATCGGCAGGCGGACTCTCAACCACTGTGCCACCAGGGAAGCCCCCACTGTGGTTTTTATTCTAAGAGTTTTTTAGTTTTATCTCTTACACTTAGGACTTCAGTCGATTATGTGTTAATATTTGTATATGTTGTGAGGTAACTAAGAGTTCACCTTCGTTCTTTTGCATGGGCTTTTCCAGTTGTCCCAGCACCATTTGTTGAAGAGATTATTTTTTCCCTTGTCTTGGTACCCTTGTTGAAATGAATTGAACATAGATCTATAGGTTTACTTCTGGTTTCTCAATTCTCATCCATTGCTTTATATATCTATCCTCCAACTTTATCTTTTTCAAGACTGTTTTTTATTCTGGGACCCTTGCAATTCCATATGAACGTCAAGATTAGCTTGCCCGTTTCTGAAAAAAATGGGGGAGGCAGTGGGAATTTTAATAGGGTTGCATTGAATCTGTAGGTCAACTGGGGGAGTATTAAGTCTTCTGACCCATGAACACAAAATTCTTTCCATGTATTTAGGTCTCCTTTAATTTATTTCAGCAGTGTTTTATAGTTTTAAGTGTCCAAGTCTTGCACCTGCTTGGTTAATTTTTTCCCTAAGTAATTCTTTTTGATGCTATTATAGAGTTGTTTTCTTAATTTCATTTTTAAAATCTCCATTGCTATTGTATAGAATTACAAATGATTTTTTTAAAATATTTATTTATTTATTTTGACTGCACCGGGTCTTAGTTGCAGCATGTGGGATCTTTGTTGTGGCATGCAGGATCTTTTAGTTGCAGCATGCAGACTTCTTAGTTGCGGCATGCATGCAGGATCTAGTTCCTCGACCAGGGATTGAACCCGGGCCGCATGCATTGGGAGCACAGAGTCTTAGCCACTGGACCACCAGGGAAGTCCCTAATTTTTTTTTAATGAAGAATTTTATTAAATGTTTTTCTTTTTGCAGCTGTAGAGAGGATTACATGGTTTTCCTCTTATATCTGTTAATATTGTAAATTACATCAATAGATTTTTTTACTGTGGAAATATCCTCACAGTGGTGGGCCTTGGCCATATTTAAGACTACCTGGCACCTGAGCCCCTTGCTTCTAATTATAGAGCTGTAAATGCCAATTTCTTGCTTTCCCAGCTTCCCTAGCTGCTGGGCAGACATGTGACAGCTTTGGCCAGTCAAATGTACCCACTAGGGATTTTCAACTTGTGGGTTGGGATCCAGAAAACCAAGAGAGCATCCTTTGTGCCCATGGTGGAATCTTCATCAGGCTGGTTCTAGGGTGAGGTGTTTTCTGTGGTTCTGGATATGTAGCTTTTCTTTGCTCTGTCTGTTTCTGAGCCTACTCTTCAGGCTTCCTGAAAATCTGGTGAGCTAATAAGTATTGTTTCAGTAATTTTATTTTCTGCTTAAATGAATATGAAACAGCTTGTAGTTAAAATGTAGTTAAAGACAGTGATCGGGCTGCCTTGGTGGCGCAGTGGCTAAGAGTCCACCTGCCAATGCAGGGGACATGGATTCGAGCCCTGGTCTGGGAGCATCCCACATTCTGCAGAGCAACTAAGTCCGTGTGCCACAACTGCTGAGCCTGCCCTCTGGAGCCCGCAAGCCATAACTACTGAAGCCCTTGTGCCTAGAGCCTGTGCTCCGCAACAAGAGAAGCCACCACAATAAGAAGCCCACGCACTGTGGCAAAGAGTGGCCCCCACTCGTGGCAACTAGAGAGGGCTCGTGCGCAGTAGCGAAGACCCAATGCAGCCAAAAATAAATAAATAAAATAAATAAATTTTTAAAAAAAGAACAATGATCAATACACTTGCATTCATGAGATAAATTCTACTCATTTAAGTATTATTTGAAATCATCACTGGATTCAGTTTTTTAATATTTGCCATGTGGGTTCATCAGTCAAATTGACCTATAGTTTTCTCTTCCTGTGCTGACCTAATCTGATTTTGATGTCAAGTGGATGCTAACTTTTGGAAGTATTTCTGTAGAAAAAACTTCCCAGAGTAGAATTGCTGGATCAAGGGGTCTGTGCATATTTTGTTTTGATGGATTTTGTTAAATTGTTACTCAAAGAGAGGTTTTGCCAGTTTACATTCTAACCAACAACATATAAGATTCTCTTCACCCTTACCAACCTGGAGAACCTGTCATCAGCAATCAACTTTTTATTTCTTTTTTATGTGTGAGTTGAGCATCTTTGCATATGTTCAGAATCTGCGCCCCCCCCCCCCCCCCCCCCCCCCCCCCCCCCCCCCCCCCCCTCTTTCCCCCCGCCCCGCCCTGCCCCTGCCCCGCTGTTTCTTTTTCTATGAACTGTCTGTTCATGTCCTTTGCCACGTGATTGGTTTTTCTTCTTACTTGGGCAAAGTCCTGGTTTAACCTTTTGTCCTGCAGTGATATGCTGGTCTGGAATTTAAGCTCACTTCCCTCTGATGTTGATTTTAATGGCTGCTGAAACTGGAAAAGACCATCACAAAGCCCTGATGCTTGGAGAGAAGTTAGCATTCTTGTTTCTGCCTCCTAATTCAATACACTTTCCAGTTGTATCCAGCAATTCTGCAAAGGTTTTATTAGCTTTAAAATGTCTATATTTCCTAATGACAAACAGCTATTCTACAGACAAATCAGAAGGTGTTGCATTTTAATATTTTTAACAAATAGATCCAAAACCAATACAATTTGGTGGGGGGAGGGGAGTAAAGTAAGTGACAAGTAGGTGAGGAAATTATATTTCCAAAGTTTTAAGTGTTAAAACTATAAGAATTTTTATGAGTAAACTACTTTCCTTTTTGCAACCAAATCACATGAAGAAGAAAACGTTTCAAAACACGTATTTTAAAAGCATTTTCCAAGGCGTTGTATTTTGGCTCATGAGGAGCTCCCTCTAGAGGGAGGAAAAACATCAGCACCAGAGTTTCTTTTGGTTCCACTAAAATACTGTTATAACTAATAAATGAATTCAGCAAGGTAGCAAGATACAAAATTGAAGACAGGGCTTCCCTGGTGGCTCAGTGGTTGAGAGTCCGCCTGCCGATGCAGGGGACACGGGTTCGTGTCCCGATCCGGGAAGATCCCACATGCCGCGGAGCAGCTGGGCCCGTGAGCCATGGCCGCTGAGCCTGCGCGTCCGGAGCCTATGCTCCGCGACGGGAGAGGCCACAACAGTGAGAGGCCCGCGTACAGAGGCCACAACAGTGAGAGGCCCGCGGACCCAAAAAAAAAAAAAAAAAAAAAAAAAAAATCGAAGACAAAAATCAGTTGCTAACAATGAACAATCCTAAAAGAAAATTATCCCCCCAAATGTATTTACAATAGCATCAAAAACAATAAAATAATTAGGAACAAACTTAGCCAAGAAAATGAAAGACTTGTACAATGAAAACTACAAAACATTGCTGAAAATAATTAAAGAAAACATAAAAATATAGAAATATATCCCTTGTTAATGGATTGAAAGACTTAACATTGTAAAGATGTCAATACCACCCAAAGTAATCTATAGATTCAGTGCAGTCCCTATCAAAATCCTGATGACGTTTTTTGCAGAAATAGAAATTTCCTAAAATTCATATGGAATCTCTAGAAACTCTGAATAGCCAAAACAATCTTGAAAAAGAAGAGTAAAGCTGAAGGACTCACACTTCATAATCGCAAAACTTACTGCGACGTTACAGTAATCAAAACAGTGTGGTACTGGCATAAAGACAGACATAGAGACCAATGGAATAGAAAAGAGAGCCCAGACATGGGCTCTGTTCAAGTTATTTTTTACAAGGATGTCAAAAACATTCAGTGGGGGAAAGGACAGTGTTTTCAATAATTGGTATGGGGAAAACTGGATATCTACATGCATAAGTATGAAATTGGACCCATATCCAACATCATATAAAAAATAAATTCAAAGTGGATCAAAGACCTAAAACTCTTAGAGGAAAACATAGGGCAAAAATTGTACAGCATTGGATTTCACAGTGATTTCTTGGATATGACATTGAAGGCACAGGCAACAAAAGAAAAAATAGACAAATTGGACTACATGAAATTAAAAAATTTTTATGCATCAAAAGACACTGTTGGGCTTCCCTGGTGGCGCAGTGGTTGAGAGTCCGCCTGCCGATGCAGGGGACACGGGTTCGTGCCCCGGTCCGGGAATATCCCACATGCCGCAGAGCGGCTAGGCCCGTGAGCCATGGCCACTGAGCCTGTGCATCTGGAGCCTGTGCTCCGCAACGGGAGAGGCCACAGCAGTGGGAGGCCTGCGTAAAAAAAAAAAAAAAAAAGACCCTGTTGACAGAGCAGAAAGGCAATCCACAGAATGGGACAAAATATTTGAAATAATATATCTGATAAGAAATAAATATCCAGAATACAGAGAAACTTCTAAATCTTGACGACAACAACAACAAAACAAAAAACGAGCAAAGGGCTTGAATAGACATTTGTCCAAAGAAGATATACAAATGGCCAATAAGTACATATAAAAATGCTCAGCATTATTGATCATTAGGGAAAGTCAAATCAAAACTACAGTGAGGGGCTTCCCCGGTGGCGCAGTGGTTGAGAGCCCGCCTGCCGATGCAGGGGACACGGGTTTGTGCCCCGGTCTGGGAGGCCCCCACGTGCCGCGGAGCGGCTGGGCCCGTGAGCCATGGCCGCTGAGCCTGTGCGTCCGGAGCCTGTGCTCCGCAACGGGAGAGGCCGCAACAGTGAGAGGCCCGCGTACAGCAAAAAAAAAAAAAAAAAAACTACAATGAGATACCACCTCACACTCATTAGGTTGGATACTATTTTTTTAAAAACCCAGAAAATAACAAGTGTTGATGAGAATATGGAGAAATTGGAACCGTTGTACGCTGTTGCTGCGAAAGTAAGATGGTATAGCTGCTGTAGAAAACAGCACGGTGGTTCCTCAAAAATTAAAGATAGAATTATTATATGGCAATTCCATTCCAGGTATATACTCAAAATAATTGAAAGCAGAGTCTTGAAGAATATTTGTACACCTATGTTCATAGCATTATTCACAATAGCTAAAATATCAAAGCACCCATGTGTCCATTGATGGATAAATGGATAAGCAAAATGTGGTATATACATACAATGGAATATTATCTAGCCTTAAAAAGGAAGGTAATTCTGATTTATGCCACAGCATTGATGAAACTTCAGGACATTATGCTCAGTGAAATAAGTCAGTCACAAAACAACAAATACTAAATGACTCTACTTATAGAAGGTACTTAGAGTAGTTAAAATCATAGAGGCAGAAAGTAGAATTGTGGTTGCCTGGAGCTGCAGGTGGAGGAATGGGTGGTTATTGTTTAATGGCACAGAGTCTCAATTTTACGAGAAGAAAAGAGTTATGGAGATGAATGATGGTGACAGTTGTACAACGTTATGAACATATTTAATAGCACTGAACTGTACATTTAAAAATGATTAAGATGGTAAGTTTTATGTGTATCTTATGTCAATAAAAAAGTAAACGGTAACTAGAGTTAAAGCTGAGAAAGTTGAAGAAACATTTTAGGGAAGCAGAAGATAGACGGATGTTCTATATAAATGAGAGAAGCTAGATTATTGATGTCACAAGCATCCAGTGTTCTGGACACAGAATTAAAAAGGTCAACTCAACATTGGCATCTTATTATTCACCTCCCTGGTTAGTGGTAGAGGTGGTGCGAGGGATGGTGAAGAGGCAGTTGAAAAGTCAACAAGCTGAAATTTTGAGCAGAATTTTTGACAGTTTCTTTGTGAGGAGGCACAGAATTTGGAGACCAGGACTGCCAAGAATGAGGGCATCCTGTAAATCCCCGATGTTTAGTGTTGGAAGGCAAGAGGGCTCACAATACTAAGAGAAAAGTGAATTAGAAATAGACTAGCATTTCCAATGATGGAAGGTCAGTTTCACATCATCTCAATCTCTGAAATTAGATTAAGGCAACCCAGGATTTCTAATGCTCCAGTCACCTACCAGAGCAAATGTAAATCATCTCTGAAGAAAGAACTTCATCTCAGACTTCAACTTATTTTGAAGAATCTTCTTATACAGCATCCATCACTCAATAAAAAATAGCCAAACTCAAGGGCTTCCCTGGTGGCGCAGTGGTTGAGAGTCTGCCTGCTGATGCAGGGGACACGGGTTTGTGCCCCGGTCCTGGAAGATCCCACATGCCGCGGAGCGGCTGGGCCCGTGAGCCATGGCCGCTGAGCCTGCGCGTCCGGAGCCTATCTCCGCAACGGGAGAGGCCACAACAGTGAGAGGCCCGGGGACCACAAAAAAAAAAAAAAAAAAACAAAACAC
>NW_006778765.1:1159933-1177461 GCF_000442215.2 Lipotes vexillifer
CAAACTGGATAAAGACTGTTGACAAAAAAAAAAAAAAAAAAAAAAGCCAAACTCAAGACCAAAAAAAAAAACCCACCTTGAAAACAAGAGAAATAGCTGACAACAGAAATAGACTCACAGAGACTTCCCTGGTGGTCCAGTGGCTAAGACTTCATGCTCCCAATGCAGTGGGCCTGGGTTTGATCCCTGGTCACTAGATCTCACATGCTGCAGCTAAAAGATCCCACATGCCACAACTGAAGATTGCAAATGCCACAACTAAAGATCCTGCATGCCTCAACTGAAGATCCCACGTGCAGCAATGAAGATCCAGCATGCCACAACTAAGACCCAGTGCAGCCAAATTAAAAACAAACAAAAAAAAAGACAGTGGAGACAGCTAATGAAGGTACAGATACAAGTTTTAAAATAAATATTCTTAATATGTTAATGAAAATAGAAGACAAAAAGAATTCAGCAGAAAACTGAAACTTATTTTAGAACTATCAAACAGAATTTTAGAACAGAAAAACACAAAAACCAATTAGAAATTCAATGCATAAGTTTAACGGAAGATTGTACAAGGATGAAGAGATAATTACTTAACTGAAAAATAAATCGAGAAAATATATACAGTGAGGCACAGAGGGACATAAACATGGAAATACAAAAGAGAGGATTGGAAACACTGGGGTTACAGTGAAAAGTCAAATATATAATTAGATTCCTATCCTAGTAGAAGAGGATAGAGAATGAGGTGAAAGCCACGTACGAAGAGAGAACAGCTGAAAACTTTCCAAAAATGAGGAAAGATAGAAAACCACAGATTCAAGAAGCCCAATAGGAAAAAATAAAAAGAAAACCACACATAGGCACATAATTGAAAAACTGGTGAAAACCAAAGACAAAGAGAAAACTCTCAGAAAGGGAACAAGATTACTTCAAAAGAGCAACAGTTGGGCTTCCCTTGTGGTGCAGTGGTTGAGAGTCTGCCTGCCGATGCAGGGGACACGGGTTCGTGTCCTGGTCTGGGAAGATCCCACATGCCATGGAGCGGCTAGGCCTGTGAGCCGTGGCCGCTGAGCCTGCGCGTCTGGAGCCTGTGCTCCACAGCGGGAGAGGCCACAACAGTGAGAGGCCCGCATTCTGCAAAAAAAAAAAAAAGAGCAACAGACTAACAGCTGACTCCTTAGCAGAAGGAATGGAAGACAGTAAAATTATATTATTAAAGTATTGAAAGAAAATAAATAATAACTACTGACTTACCTGTTGAAACCATCCTTCAATAGTGAGGGAAATACAGAACTTTTTAGACAAAAACAGAAAATTGATCAACGGCAGACCAACACTAAAATAAATACTAAAGGGTATTCTATAGGCAGAAGGAAAATGAGCCTAGGTGGCAGGCAGAGATGCAACAGAAATGAAACTATAGAATATTGGGGAAATCTAAATAAATGTGGACTGTGCAAAACAGTAATTATTTAACTTGCAAAGGGAGTTAACCAAAGTTAAAATGTTCTGAAGTCCTTGAATTGTCTGGTACTAAATTTATATTATACTTTGATAAGTTAAGGATACATATTGTATTCCCTAAGGTTGCTCTGTTCACTGTGGTAGCCAGTAACCACATGTGGCTGTTGATGCTTAGAAATGTGACTAGTCCTAATTGAGAAGTGCTATAAATGTAAAATATACATCAGATTTCAAATCCTTAGTGCAAAGAAAGAAAATAATACCATTAATAAATACACAAAATGTCAGGCCACCCTGTGTGGATATCCTCATTGTATTCAAATTCAGACTTGAATATACCACTAAGGATGCCCTCCTCATCCCACTAGTTATGATGCACATCACTGGCATGACTTTGGATCCCTATGTGGACTCTTCCTACCCCTGCCTGGGTTCCATGCTGGGTAGACCTTTCATACCAACACCTTCCTCATCCTCTTGGGATCCATGTCCTGCTCTGTGCCATGGGGATTCTCTTCCCCACTCCCCCCAGTACACCTATGTCGCACTGCCCAGCCTAATGACTTTCAGACTGAAATGTTCAGGAGAGAAAGTGAGGAAATAGAAAGGAAGAACAAAAAGAAACTAAGTTTACCTTTTTACTTAAAAAAAAATAGAGACATACCATCTGTAGAGGAAATTCTTCATCACTGGCTAAAATCTGCTTCAACATTTTTACCCCAAACTTCAAGGAAACATGACCACAAAGAAAACTCAGAAAATGTCCATAAGAAAATGGATTAAAATATTTGAGCACAGGTTCAGATCTTCCTGTCCCACTGCAAATTCCTGGGAATAACAGAAAAGGAGTACTTTTTTTTTTTTTGGCTGCTTTAGGTCTTTTTTTGCTGCGCCCGGGCTTTCTCTAGTTACAGCAAGCGGGAGCTACTCTTCGGTACGATGCACGGGCTTCTCATTGCGGTGACTTCTCTTGTTGCAGAGCAAGAGAACGGGCTCTAGGCACACGGGCTCAGTAGTTGTGGCTCACGGGCTTAGTTGCTCCGCAGCATGTGGGATCTTCCCGGACCAGAGCTCAAACCTGTGTCCCCTGCATTGGCAGGTGGATTCTTAACCACTGAGCCACCAGGGAAGTCCAGGAATACATTTTTTAAAAATCTCTAATCGTATCTTAAAAAAATAGGAAGAGATCTTCAGTGGACAGAAATTATATGGACACTTTAAAGCAGGGGTCCCCGACCCCCAGGCCACAGACCAGTAGCGGTCCATGGCCTGTTAGGAAATGGGCCACACAGCAGGAGGTCAGTAGTGGGTGAGTGAGCGAAGCTTCATCTGCTGCTCCCTGTCGCTTGCGTTACCTCCTGGACCATCCCTCCCCAACCCCCCGGTCTGTGGAAAAATTGTCTTCCACGAAACTGGTACCTGGTGCCAGAAAGGTTAGGGACTGCTGCTTTAAAGGACAGAGGCAGATATGAAAAGACTGAAAGAAAATGAATCAAAGGGCTTCCCTGGTGGCGCAGTGGTTGAGAGTCCGCCTGCCAATGCAGGGGATACGGGTTCGTGCCCCGGTCCGGGAAGATCCCGCATGCCGCGGAGCGGCTGGGCCCGTGAGCCATGGCCGCTGAGCCTGCGCGTCCGGAGCCTGTGCTCTGCAACGGGAGAGGCCACAACAGTGAGAGGCCCGCGTAAAAAAAAAAAAAAAAGAAAATGAATCAAAGCTCTAAAAAGGTCTCATACAAAAGTGCAGAGCCATGCAGTCCCTTCAAGCTAGGAGGTACCTCGTGCAGGGGGCAGCAGAGGCTGTGGGCTACCACAGGGACTAGTTAGAATATATCTGTAGGAGGAGGAGCCACCTTTACAGTTGAGTCATGCAGTTGGCAAGAGAGGGCTTGTCTTCAGGGAGGAACTGTGACTGGCTTGGGAAGGAGAGGCAGGGCCTGCTACTGTGTGACTCTCTTGTACAGGAAGACTCCTGCCCAGGTGACCACCCACTGACACCTCACCCCAACAGTTTATCCCACACCGCCCATGTAATCTGTGGAGTCAGGGACTAAGCATTCATCGACAGGCTAAAGGGAATCTCAGAACAAAGATGAGTGCGCAACCAGGAGTCATCAAGCTTTAGGGGAAACCAGCAGCATGAAAAAGCCTCCCTAAACCCAACAAGCAGAAACACAATAGCTAAAGGGAAGATTTAAGAAGACAACTTAAAGAAATAAAGTTAATATTTTTCACAGAAGACCACTTAGCCTTAAAAAAAGAACAACACATTATTTGAAAGAGCCACTTATGGATCTTAGAGAGGAACAACATAGTTATCAACATTAAAACCTGAGGGGTGGGTGGAGGCCAAGATAGCAGAATAGGAAGACCCTGAACTCACCTCCTACCACAGGCACACCAAAATTACAACTACTTACAGAGAAACTATCTATGAGAATGACCTAAAGACTAGCAGAAAAAATTTTCCACAACTAAAGGCATAACAGGGAAACCAGGGCTTCCCTGGTGGCACAGTGGTTGAGAGTCTGCCTGCCAATGCAGGGGATGCGGGTTCGTGCCACGGTCCGGGAGGATCCCACATGCCGCGGAGCGGCTGGGCCTGTGAGCCATGGCCACTGAGCCTGCGCGTCCGGAGCCTGTGCTCCGCAACGGGAGAGGCCACAACAGTGAGAGGCCTGCGTACCGCAAAAAAAAAAAAAAAAAAGGGAAACCACAACAAAATGGGCAGGGGGCTAGAAATGCAGTGTAGTCAGAACCCAAACCCCTGGGAAGATGACTCACAAACGGAAGAAATATCACAACTGTAGAGGTCCTCCCCAAGGATCAAGGAGTCTCAGCCCTACATTAGGCTCTGCAGACCAGGGACCCTGCACTGGGAAGATGAGCTCCCAGAACATCTGGCTTTGAAAATCAGTGGGGCTTATTTTGGGGAGAGCCAGAGGTCTATAGGAAACAGAAACTTCACTTTTAAAAGGGTGAATGCAAAATCTCAAACATTCCAAGTCCAGGTACAGAAGCAGTAGTTTGAAAAGAGCCTGATTCAGACCCACTTGCTGATTTTGTAGAGCCTCTTGGAGGGGCAGGATGCAACTGGGGATCTTCTTGTGGATGGACATGCTGGCAGCAGCCACTTTGGGGAGCTAATTCTACCACGATAATACCTGCATTGGTAAGTGTCACTTTGGAATCCTTTCTCTAGCCTGTTAGCACTAAGAACCCAGCCCCCTCGGACCATGTAGATAGGCACAGTTAGAATTTCAACAAAGAGTTAGAAAATATAAAGAAGAAACAAACAGAGCTGAAGAATACAGTAACTGAAATGAAAAACACACTAGAGGTATCAACAGTAGATTAATGATACAGAGGAATGGATCAGAAAACTGGAAACAGATTAGTGAAAATAATCCTTGTGAGACTAAAAAAAAAAAAAGAATTTTTTAAAAACGAGGATACTTTTAAGAGACCTCTGGGACAACATTAAGCATACCAACATTCATGTTATAGGGATCCTGGAAGGAGAAGAAAGAGAAAAGGGCAGAGAACTTATTTGAAGAAGTACTAGCTGAAAATTCCCCTATCTTGTGAAAGGAAACAGACAGCCAGGTCCAAGAAGTACAGAGAGTCCCAAACAAGATGAACCCTAAAATGTTCACACCAAGACACATTATAATTAAAATGGCAAAAATTAAATATAAGGAGAAAATCTCAAAAGCAGCAAGAGAAAGCTACTAGTTACATACAAGGGAACTCCCATAAGACTATCAGCTGACTTTTCAGCAGAAACTCTGCAGGACAGAAGGGAGTAGTAGCACAATATATTCAATGTGATGAAAGAAAGAAAAAAAAAACTTACCACCAAGAATACTGTACCCAGCAAGGCTATCCTTCAGATTTGAAGGAGAGAAAGAGTTTTACAGATAAGCAAAAGCTAAAAGAATTCAGCACCACTAAACCGGCTTTACAAGAAATGTAAAAGGAACTTCTCAAAGTGGAAAAGAAAAGGCCACAACTAGAAATATGAAAATTACAAAAGAAAAATCTCATTGGTAAAGGTAAACATATAGTAAAAGTAGTAGATCAACCATGTACAGAGCTAGTAGGAAGGTTAAAAGACAAAAGTAGTAAAACCATCTATATCCACAATAAGTAGTTAAGGGATACACAAAACGTGTCCTCTGAGATCAGGAGCAAGACAAGGATGTCCACTCTCGCCACTTTTATTCAACAAAGTATTGGAAGTCCTAGCCACGGCAATCAGATAAGGAAAATAAATTAAAGGAATCCAAATTGGAAAGAAACCTAGACAGTAGTCACTCAAACAAATTAGAGAATTCTTTTTTTTAAAATAAATTTACTTATTTATTTTTGGCTGAGTTGGGTCTTTGTTGCTGCGCGTGGGCTTTCTCTAGGTGCGGCAAGTGGGGGCTACTCTTCGTTGCGGTATGCAGGCTTCTCATTGTGGTGGCTTCTCTCATTGCGGAGCATGGGCTCTAGAGTGCAGGCTCAGTAGTTGTGGCACACAGGCTTAGTTGCTCCATGGCATGTTGGATCTTCCCGGACCAGGGCTCAAACCCATGTCCCCTGCATTGGCAGGTGGATTCTTAACCACTGCGCCACCAAGGAAGTCATAAACTTCTAATCCTGTGAGCTGACAGAGGGAGACAGCAGGTTGTGCACTGGAGCTGGAGTCAGGCATGAAAGGAGAGCAAAGGATGCCCCTTCTCCAGCCTGTGGGTGAGGTCTGAAGGGAAATGATATGCTTCCCAGGTAGGTGGTCAGGCCCAGGCACAACAGAATAACCCTTTGACCCATAGATCATGGTGTTCTTGTTTTAGACTGGCCAACCAAGTCCAAGGAACCAGGTGACAGCTAGGGAAGGTGTGCCCCATGTTACAGTTGACGACCCTGAGACTCAGAGTTCAACTGTGATGTGTCTGTTAACCAAGAGTGGCAGAGACGGGACACCTGTCTGGTCTCTGGCTGCAGCCAGTGGTCTGCCCAGTGCTCACAAACTTCTGAGGAAGGTGCCATTGTTGATAAAGGATCAGGACCCCTTCCTGGCTCACACCAGGGCTCAGGTGGATCGGGAATGTTTCCTGAATGTCCCTTCTTTCTCCTTGCAGCCCCACCCCCTAGTGGAAGCGCCCCCCTCTGACAAAGAGTTACAAGCAATAAAGATCCAGGCCTGGTGGCGGGGCACCTTGGTGCGCTGGATGCTGCTGCATGCGGCCCTCAGAGCATGTATCATTCAGTACTGGTGGAAACAATCTGGCAGAGCTGCTGGAGAAGAAGCGGTGGGCTGTGCTGGATCATTATGCTCAGCAAAAATGGGCAGTGGTCAGGCTACAGTCTTGGGTCCGCATGTGGCGCATCCACCTTCGTTATTGCCGTTTGCTCCATGCTGCCCACATTATCCAGGTCTATTGGCACTGGCATAATTGCCATACCCGTGGCTTTTTCAGGGGCAGCTGTGAACTCACAGCAAGCCAACTAGGACTTGAGCTTGAGATCTTTCTAGGGTCACAGGTCTGTCGGATTACAGACTGCATCCCCTTCCCAATAAAGAATTGATCGGGTGTGCTCCAACTCTGTGTCACAAGATCTCAGACAATCTTCAGTAGGTCACTGTCTCAGTGAAGGGTCAAGGTAAATGATGGCAGATATTGTGCATCTCACAGGTCAGCTCTGAGGTTGTCTGGGGTCGCATATAAAGGAGGATTCTAAGAGCCAGGTGCTGGATGACTGGGGTCTGTGGTTGATTAGTAGTGTCTGCCATGGGTAGGAGACATGAAGTTGCCCAGCTGCCAAGTCAGCCAGCTCCAGGGAAACTCCTTCATAGTGTGGTGTATGGTTGTGTTTTCAGTTTGCTCATGGTTTCCTTTGCTGTGCAAAAGCTTATAAGTTTGATTAGGTCCCATTTGTTTATTTTTGCTTTTATTTTTATTGCCTGGGGAAACTGAGAGAATGTTTTACATATGTTCCATTCTAGGAGTTTTATGGTGTCGCATCTAGGTCCCATTGTTTATTTTTGCTTTTATTTTTATTGCCTGGGGAAACTGAGAGAATGTTTTACATATGTTCCATTCTAGGAGTTTTATGGTGTCGCATCTTATATTTAAGTCTTTAAGCCATTTGGAGTTCATTTTTGTGTACGGTGTGAGGGTGTGTTCTAACTTCATTGATTTACATGGGGCTGCCCAACTTTTCCAGCACCACCTGCTGAAGAGACTGTCTTTTCCTCATTATATATTCTTGCCTCCTTTGTTGAAATTTAATTGACTGTAGGTGTACAGATTTCTTTCTGGGCTCTCTATTATGTTCCTATGATCCATATGTCTGTTTTTGTTCCTATACCATGGGTTTTACGGGGTTGTTTTTTTTTCCATATGTGAACCGTTTTTAAAGTCTTTATTGAATTTGTTACAGTATTGCTTCTGTTTTGTTTTGGTTTTTGGCTGCGAGGCATGTGGGATCTTTGCTCCCCGACCAGGGATCAAACCCACACTCTCGGCATTGGAAGCCAAGTCTTAACCACTGGACTGCCAAGGAAGTCCCCATGTTGTTTTGATTATTGTAGTTTTGTAGTATTGTTTGAAGTGTAGCGGGGTTATGCTTCCTGCTTTGTTCTTTTTCCTTAGGATTGCTTTGGCAATCCTGGGTCTTTTATAGGTCCATATAAATTTTAGGATTATTTGCTCTAGTTCTGTGAAAAATGTCAGGGTAATTTGGTAGGGATTGAGTTAAATCTGTAGATTGTTTTGGGTAGCATGGCCATTTTAACAATGTTAATTCTTCCAATCCAAGAGCATTCTCATTCAATTTAGACCAATTCCAAAATGCCCCCACCCACCTGGGGACTACATAAGCCCATACAGTCTGGCCTTGGCCATCTCACTCTCTCAATGACCTCCCTGGTGGCTCTGCTAATATCCAAAAAACCCCAGCACCCTCCCATTGCAGTGCTTTGCTCTTGCTGCCACCTTTCCTTGGGTTGTCTTCTTGCACGTGGAGCCCTCACTCCATTCAGGTTTGTCTCTGCTCCATGTTCCTTCCAGGGAGGCCTCCTTTGATTTGACCACCTTATAGAAATAGCTTTCCCTCCCACTACTGTATACTCTAGCTCCTGACTCTGCTTTCCTATTTCAGTCCTCATCCCTACCAAGGTTATGTTACTTCTCTGTTTTCTGTTCCCCCCACCACGAGAGGTGAGCTCCAAAAGAGCAGGGACTCTGGGTTCAGTGCTGCGTTCCCAGGATCTAGAACAGTTGGTTCTCTCTCCCTCTGTCTCTCTTTCAGTATGTTATTGGCTATATATTTTAACTTTCTGTATATTATGACATTTTGACATCGTTTTTGAACATTCCTTTCTGGCTTGGGTAGACTACCCCTCCCAGGGCTGGCCAATTCTTTGAGATGGCAAAGGACTCAGCCTGGAGCATGCCTATGATTTGCAAACCAACCAATCCAGAGCCTTACCTCCTCTCTCGGGCCTGTGCACCCCAGAGGGCAATATTCCAGTGCCTTAATCATCACAGGTCCAGATTCCAGATCCAAGGTCCAGGTACCGGGCATCTGGGGACCACCCCTATAACGTAGAGCCCACCCGAATTACTCAAACAAGCCAATCCTGAACTGATTACCCTGCCCGACCTTGCCTTTCCTGCTTCAAGAAAGACCATGGCAAAAGTTCTTTTCTCACCCCTGTCTCTGCCACTTGCCCAGTACCTGATGCTTGTCCTCTGACCCTGTGTGACATGAGGTGGTGACCTCTTCTCTAGGATCTGTAAGTACAGTAAACCTTGTTTCCTGTGCCTCTCCTATTCTCATGTTGCCTCACCTGACTGACCATCACATCGCACAAATAAGTGAAATTCACATAACCATTTTTATATTAACCACATAATATTCAGTGGCATTTAGTACATTCAGAGTGTTAAGCAACCGCTATTATGTATATCAATTTCTAAAATATCTTTATTGTCCTAAAAGAAAACCCCATACCCAAAAAGCAATCACTCCCCAGTACCTGCTCCTCCAGCCACTGGCAGCCACCAATCTGCATTCTGTCTCCATAGATTTACCTAGTGTGGAATAATGCAATATTTTGTGTCTGGTTTCTTTCACTTAACATGATATTTTCAAGGTTCATCCGTCTTGTAGCCATGTGTCAGTACTTCATTACTTTTTATAGTAGAGTATATGTCCATTGTATGCATACGCTACATTTTGTTTATCCACTCTTGATAGGTATTTGGACTGTCTGCACCTTTTGGCTGTTGTGAATAATGCCACTATAAATACTTAGTAGCTACCCCATTTTACAGCCCATCAGCAATATACAAGTGTTCCAATATTTCTATATCCTTGCCAACTCTTCTTATTTTCCTTTTAAAGAAAATTCTAGCCATCCTAGTGAGTGTGAAGTGGTGTCTCATTGTGTTTTCTTTTGCATTTCTCTTATGATGAGTGATGTTGGGCATCTCAGTGTGCTTGTTGGTCATTTGTGTATCTTCTCTAGCAGAAACATCTATTCAAGTTTTGAAAAAAATTTTTAATTGGGTTGTGGTTGTCTTTTTGTTGTTTCAGTAAATATTTAGGTAATGAATGAGTACACAGTTCTATCCAGGCCCTGGATTTGTGGCTTTACCATGACTCAAATCTTTCTCCCTAGAAACAACTGTCCCACCATCCCTGAATGAATGGTTCTCTCATCAACCACCCCAAATCCCTCATACCCAAAAGACATGTCTTTCTCAGACTCTTGGAATTTTTTTTCTCTCTGGCAGTGTGTGTGTGTATGCGCTGGGTGGTGGAAGAAGGAGCTGTTATTGTGTCTCCATTCATCTGGGCATACTGTTCTCTAGCTTTGTTGGTCTTCATTGCTGTCTCTGTGTCTCCCTCTCTGTCTATCCTTCATAATCTTGTCTTTCACTGTAATTATAATTATCTCTTTATGTTCCCCAGTATCTTTCTCTTTCAGTCTCTGCCTTCCTCTGTCAACTCTTATAATGTCATGTCTCCTTGTAGCTGTTTCTCTGACGCACAGGATTTTCTGATCTGTAAATTGCTGGCAGAGATCATTTTCTTTAACCTGTCCATCCTCAGACACAGCTCTGCTCTTCTGAGCCATGATTACCCCTCATCCCTAGAAGCTCCACAAGGATGGGTGGAGAATTCCCATGCAGGGCACCCACATGATTGCTCCTGGGTGATGGAGGCACCAGCCTAGGATGTACAACTACTTAGAAGAATGTTGGAATAATTTATGTATATGACCACAGTGATTGGTTCAGGGATATGCACATGATGCAAGCCAGGCCACTGGGACTTAGTTCTGGTGCCGGGGTGGAACTACTAGGATTGATGGCTGTAAGAATTATGAAACCAGAGCTGCTGGGGTACACCACATGGAAATAGCTTGCTGAGAATGGAGCCAACACAGAGGAAAGTAGAACCAAAAGATGGAAAGAGAGGGACTAAGTCCTAAGGATTCCTTTGGGCCTCTGGACCCAGCCATGCCTGAGGCTACCACCCACTATACTATGGGAATTCTTACTTTTGTGAGCCAATAAACCTCCATTTTCACTGAAGTTGGGTTGCTAATAAGACAGGTAGCAAAGGAGTAGGAGATCTCAGCAAATTAAGAAACACTTGAAGGAGATTGAATTTTATGTAAGTTGCTTTTCAGGAAGCGGTTTTCAAAAATTGGTTTTTGAGTTAGAAACTTGGCAGAAGGTATGCTTAGGAAATTCTTACAATAAACATGGGATTATCTCTCACTTAATGCACCCCGAAGACCAGAACATTCTTGTAATGCTGTGTAGTGTGGTAAAAAAGAGAAGTGCTGTGGAGTAATGAATAAATCAGCTAATCATCTATAATTAGAATGGCCTGAGTGTGAATCTAATCATGGATTGGTCACCTGTGAGCCAATGTGGCATTTTATCATTTGCCTAGTTCAACAAGTCAGCAGGAGGAAACCATGGGCAATCATCAGCCATTCATGAAACAACTGCATGAGGAGAATAGATGAACTAGTCAGGTCCTTCCCTTGCTCTCTACTCCACTTATGCAAAGCATGTCTGTGGTAGCCTTCACTCCAAGATAACCTCTTAGCTCTGCCCCCTGAAGAAAGTGGTCAGTCTTCTCATAAAGAGATCCTATCATGGGTGTTGAACGTAAGAGGGAAATAGGGCAGTGTTTTTCGAACTTTATCAACAGTCCCAGTGTTGTGGAGGGTCTCATTAAAGCAGATTGCTGGGCCCCACTCACCATTTCTTTTTTTTTTTTTATTTATTTTTGGCTGCATTGTGTCTTCGTTGCTGTGCGTGGGCTTTCTCTAGTTGCAGCGAGCGGGGGCTGCTCTTCATTGCGGTGCATGGGCTTCTCATTGAGGTGGCTTCTCTTGTGGAGCATGGGCTCTAGGCGCACGGCTGTCAGTAGTTGTGGCACGCGGGCTCTAGAGCGCAGGCTCAGTAGTGTGGCGCACAGGCTTAGTTGCTCCTTGGCATGTGGGATCTTCCTGGACCAGGGCTCGAACCAGCATCCCCTGCATTGGGAGGCGGATTCTCAACCACTGCGCCACCAGGGAAGCCCCCCCTCACCATTTCTGATTCAGTATATCATGTTCCCAAGAATGAGTATTTCCAACAAGTTTCCAGGTGATACTGTGGCAACTCTTCTAGGGAATACCACTACGTTAGAAAAATCTACAATTCTTCCCCTTCTGAGTGGGAAACGGTCAGTTTTGCCTCCTATGAGTCTTTCTCCTGTGTGTCTCCTTTACTACTCATACAAAACACTTAATTTTTGACACTTTTGGAAAACCCTATTTCAATCCTTTCCCTTCTCAAGAACAGGGGGTGTAAAGCTGAAAATTCCACACTCTGATTGTATATTGATCTTTTCAATGACCAGCCTTCATCGTTAGTCCATCCAGGAGCTCTCTCAGAATCCCCTCATTAGAACAAAGGACACGCCTATCATCCAGGAAATTATAAGAATTTCAGAAGCTCTGTGTCATGATCCAGTTCAAAGACCAAATATTAGAACAAAAGATGCTCCTAGTGCTGTTATCACTTCCTGGGACTCTCTAGGCTTCCACGGTTTCTCTTGGTTCTTCCGGTTTCTCTACTGGCGCTATTCCCACCTCTTCCCCTTTGCCTCTGGGATTTAACGAGCTATCCTGAGACCTAGGCCTCCAAATGTGGGGGTGGGGTGAGGAACAAATGTTAGTCAGCCTCATTGGCAAGGTCAAGGCCTTGTTCAGTTCCAGTGCGAAGGTCATGAAGCCCAATTGTGAGAAGCTGGGAGTTCAAGTCTGGAATCTTCCAGGCCCTCGTGGAGCTGGAGATGAACTCGGACCTCAAGGCCCAGCTGCGAGAGCTGAACATCAAAATTGCCAAGGACGTTGAAGTTAGTGGTGGTCAGAAAGCTATTATAATCTTTGTTTGCATTCATCAATTGAAATCTTTCCAGAAACTCCAGGTCCGGCTATTGTGTGAGTTGGAGAAGTTGTTCAGCAGGAGACATGTTGTCTTTGTCACTCAGAGGAGAATTTTGCCTAAGCCAACTCGGAAAAGCCACACAAAAAATAAGCAGGCATCCCAGGAGCTGCACTCTGACAGCCATGCATGATGTGATCCTGGAGGACTTGGTTTTCCCAAGTGAGATTGTGGGCAAGAGAATCTGCAAGAAACTGGATGGCAGCTGGCTCATAAAGGTTCATTTGGATAAGGCACAGCAGAACAATGTGGAATACAAAGTTGAAACATTTTCTGGTGTCTATAAGAAGTTCATGGGTAAGTATATTAATTTTGAATTCCCGTAGTTTCAGTTGTAAACAAAAATGACTAAATAAAATATTATTCACAATTTTCAAAAAAGAAATTACAAGGTTTTCAGGAGCTCTGTGCCAGGGTCTAGGGGCAAAGACCAATATATATTTTCTATTTCTTCCAAGTCTGTAATATCTTGGTGTAAGAAATAATCAAAGGTGAGGGGGACATATCAAAAGAACGCAGAAGCCAGGCTGAAGGGCTCCCATTGGCCAAATCTGGGTCAATTTGAGCACCAAAATTATGATGATAGCAGATTATAACCTATAGAATTACTATTAGGAACCCATCAGTTCACACCGATATGAATTAATAAGTGAAAAATTTAATGAGAAGTATCTTCCTTAGAAAGCATCTAATATATGTAGGAAGAATTAAGGTATTAGAAAGTCACTGCTCAATCACAATGGCCGAGGAATAGGAAGTAGAGTTCACCTCCCTCCACAGAGACATTGAAAATAGATCTACAAGCAGAATGATTCACACAGAACAGCTACTGAATGCCGACAGAAGACCTCAGATGTCCAAAAAGACAAGAAAACCTCCACGTAACTGGGTAGGACAAAAGGAAAAAGAAAAAGAAGGAATCAGGACAGGGCTGCACCCTGGGGAGGGAGCTGTGAAGGAGGAAAGTTTCCTGCACCATGGGAAGGTTTCTCACAAGTGGAGAAATTAAGACGGAGGGGGAGTTTTGGAGCCTAAAAGGGGAAGCAGCAACCGGTTTGTGAAAGGCAAAATGGAGACTAACCTGCACAGAGGGTCAGCATCCCCACCCTGCACTCTCAAACCTGAGATACTCCTCTGTTAGTGAGGTTGAGGGTCAGGTACTAAAGCTCAGACTCCTAAGCTCAGTCCCAGAGAGAGGACCAGGGTTAGGTGTAGAAAGAGCCTGAAGAGGTTGGGCCACAGCAACTGAGGGTGTACTAGGAAGAAGCCTGGGCCCACCAGAGAGGCAAGGAACCATTACTGGGAGGCGCATGAGAAGAGGAGAGGGAACACCATAAGAACTTCTCTCTCCCAGGAAGAAGCCTGGGCCCACCAGAGAGGCAAGGAACCATTACTGGGAGGTGCTCCCAGGCAACAGGACACCGCCTACAGGAGTTCTGGGGGCAGGTGCGAGTAGCCACCACCATCTTGGGCTCCAGAGGTGGGCACTGGCGGCCTCGTCCAGACCCACAGGCAGACACCAGGCCCCACCCCTACTGACCCAGGAGGGTGTGGACAGCTCCCGAAAGTAGGAATTCTGCCAGCGGGTCACAGAACCTGCGCCTGCTGACCTGGAAGGGTGCGGACAGCTCCCGAAACTAGGAATTCTGCCAGTGGGCCACAGGACCTACCCTGCTGTCCCAGGCGGGCACGAATAGCTCTCACTACTAGGAAATTCACCAGTGGGTGTCAGGACCTGCTCTGCTGTCCCAGGAGGATGTGGATAACTACCCCCACTAGGAAATCTGCCCAGAGGAGGGGCTGAAACCACAGCTGATCCCCAGGGGCTGTGTGATTAAGGAAGAAGAGCTGAAATTTCTCCTTGCAGCTGCACAAACTGCGGAGTTACACCTCCACTGATGCCTTCCCTGATTCAGTGCCTGTGAAACATCCAAAAGGACAAGTGCTCTTGCAGCTGCAACGGGTCTGGCTTTAGCAGCTGTGGGCTCTGTGGGCATGTACTCATGGGGGTTGGGCCAGACCAGAGTTTGCACTGCCTCCTTAGCTCCCACAGCGGGTACAGGTGTACAACTACTGCAGTCCTGGGACCTGACCTCAGTGGACCTGCGCCGGTGGCCAGGTGAAAATAACACGTGAGAGTCAACAGGGCTGATTGCCGGCATACCCACAGTTAAGGTGGGACTGAGAGCAGTGCCAACAGTATACTTTGTGAGCCCTCACAATGGGGATACAACAGAGCATATTCACAGGTAAACAGCTTCAGAGAAGGAATACACAGTGGCTTCTCTCACAGTGGGAGTGCTCCAATCCCACATATCTCTCACTGCAGATCAGAATCACAGCTAAGAAACAGATCTTTGGGCCTCTACTCCAACAGCTAGGGAGCAGACTCCACCCCTGACAGGTCAGTGACAACTACAGAGCAAAGGGGAGGCCCTGCTCAATTTCTAGGGCAGGCTCTGTTCACTATAACACCAATCAAACCCCCTATCAAGGGAAAAATGGCACAAGCCTCTGGACCAACCTCACCCATCAAGGGGGCAGACACCAGCGGAAATACAGTTCTGCAGCCTGTGGAAGGGAGACCACAAACACAGTAAGTTTGACAAAATGAGATGACAAAGAAATATGTTGCAGATGAAGGAGCAAGATAAAAACCTACAAAAACAACTAAGTGAAGAGAAGATACAATCTACATGAAAAAGAATTCAGAGTGATGATAGTCAAGATGATCCAAGATCTCAGAAAAAGAATGGAGGCGTGTGGATCGAGAAGATACAAGAAAATTTTAACAAAGACCTAGAAGAACTAAAGAACAAACAAACAGAGATGAGCAATAACTGAAATGAAAAATACACTAGAAGGAATCAATAGCAGAATAACTGAAGCAAAAGAACGGATAAGTGACCTGGAGGCAGAATGGTGGAAATCTCTGCCATGGAACAGGATAAGGACAAAAGAGGGAATTCCCTGGCAGTAGAATGGTTAGGATGCCACGCTTTCATTGCTGAGGGCCTGGTTTGGGAACTAAGATCCCACAAGCTGTGCAGTGCAGCCAAAATTTTTTTAAAAAACATAAAAAATGAAAAGAAATGTCTCAGAGACCTCTGGGACAACATTAAATGCACCAACATTCAAATTATAGGGCTCCCAGAAGAAGAAGAAAAAAAGAAACGGCCTGAGAAAGTATTTGAAGAGATTATAGTCAAAAATTTCCCTAACGTGGGAAAGGAAATAGTCACCAAAGTCCAGGAAATGCAGAGTCCCATACAAGAAAACCCAAGGAGGAATGCTCTGAGACACATATCAATAAAACTAACAAAAATTAAATACAGGGGCTTCCCTGGTGGCACAGTGGTTGAGAGTCTGCCTGCCAATGCAGAGAATGTGGGTTCATGCCCTGATCCGGGAGGACCCCACATGCCGCAGAGCAGCTGGGCCCGTGAGCCATGGCCGCTGGGCCTGCGCGTCCGGAGCCTGTGCTCCGCAACGGGAGAGGCCACAGCAGTGAGAGGCCCGAGTACCGCAAAAAAAAATTAAATACAAAGAAAAACTATTAAAAGCAACAAGGGAAAAGCAACAAATAATATACAAGGGAATCCCCATAAGGTTATCAATTGATTTTTCAGCAGAACCTCTTCAAGCCAGAAGGGAGTGGCAGGATATATTTAAAACGATGAAAGGGAAAAACTTACAACCAAGAATGCTCTACCCACCAAGGCTCTCATTCATATTCCAAGGAGAAATCACAAGCTTTCCAGACAAGCAAAAGTTAAAAGAATGCAGCACCACCAAACCAGCTTTACAACAAATGCTAAAGGAACTTCTCTAGACAAGAAACACAAGAGAACAAAAGAGGAAGGGAAGAAAAAAGACCTACAAAAACAAACCCAAAACAATTAAGAAAATGGCACTAGGAACATACATATCTATAACTACCTTAAATGTAAATGGATTAAATGCTCCAACCAAAAGACATAGACCAGCTGAATGCATACAGAAACAAGACCCATATATATGCTGTCTACAATAGACCCATTTCAGACCTAGGGCCACATAAAGACTGAAAGTGAGGGTATGGAAAAAGGTATTCCATGCAAATGGAAATCAAAACAAAGAGAGAGTAGCAATACTCATATAAGACAAAATAAAGACTCTTATGAGAGACAAAGAAGGACACTACACAATGATCAAGGATCAATCCAAGAAGATATAACAGTTGTAAATATATATGCACCCAGCATAGGAGCACCTCAATATATAAGACAAATACTAACAGCCATAAAGGAGAAATCGACAGTAGCACAATAATAGTGGGGGACTTTAACACCCCACTTTCATCAATGGACAGATCATCCAGACATAAAATTAATAGAGGGGGCTTCCCTGGTGGCGCAGTGGTTGAGAGTCCACCTGCTGATGCAGGGGACACGGGTTCGTGCCCCGGTCTGGGAGGATCCCACATGCCGCGGAGCGGCTGGGTCTGTGAGCCATGGCCTCTGAGGCTGCGCGTCCGGAGCCTGTGCTCCACAATGGGAGAGGCCACAACAGTGAGAGGCCCGCGTACCG
>NW_006778765.1:1177614-1215655 GCF_000442215.2 Lipotes vexillifer
GTCACCCGGGCGCGGGGCCCCAGCCGCTACGCGGCATGTGGGATCCCCCCAGACTGGGGCACGAACCCGTATCCCCAGCATCGGCAGGCGGACTCCCAACCACTGCGCCACCAGGGAAGCCCCAGATAGACATTTTTTATAACAACTTTATTGGCGTATAAATGCTTTGCAATGGTGTGTTAGTTTCTGCTTTATGACATAGTGAATCAGCTATACATATACATATATCCCCTTATCTCCTCACTCTTGTGTCTCCCTCTCACCCTCCCTATCCCACCCCTCTAGGTGGTCACAAAGCACATAGTTAATCTCCCTGTGCTATGTGGCTGCTTCCCACTAGTTATATATTTTACATTTGGTAGTGTATATCTGTCCATGCCACTCTCTCACTTGGTCCCAGCTTACCCTTCCCCCTCCCCGTGTCCTCAAGCCCATTCTCTACATCTGCGTCTTTATTCCCGTCCTGCCCCTAGGTTCATCAGAACCATTTTTTTTAGATTTCATATATATTAGCATATAGTATTTGTTTTTCTCATATATATGTGTTAGCATACGGTATTTGTTTTTCTCTTTCTGACTTACTTCACTCTGTATGACCGACTCTAGGTCCATCCACCTCACAACAAATAACTCAATTTCATTTCTTTTTATGGCAGAGTAATATCCCATTGTATGTATGTGCCACATCTTCTTTATCCATTCACCTGTTGATAGACACTTAGGCTGCTTCCATGTCCTGGCTATTGTAAATAGTGCTGCAATGAACATTGTGGTACATGTCTCTCTTTGAACTATGGTTTTCTCAGGGTATATGCCCAGTAGTGGGATTGCTGGGTCATATGGTAGTTCTATTTTTAGTTTTTTAAGGAAAGTCCATACTGTTCTCCATAGTGGCTGTATCAATTTACATTCCCACCAGTAGTGCAAGAGGGTTCCCTTTTCTCCACACCCTCTCCAGCATTTATTGTTTGTAGATTTTCTTATAGGTTTTTTTTTGAATTTTTGAATTTATTTTATTTGCTTTTTTATACAACAGGTTCTTATTACTTATCCATTTTATACATATTAGTGTATACATGTCAATCCCAATCTCCCAATTCATCACACCACCACCACCACCACGCCACACTGCTTTCCCCACTTGGTGTCCATACATTTGTCCTCTACATCTGTGTCTCAATTTCTGCCCTGTAAACCTGTTCATCTGTACCATTTTTCTACGTTCCAAATATATGCATTAATATATGATATTTGTTTTTCTCTTTCTGACTTACTCTGTATGACAGTCTCTAGATTCAACCACATCTCTACAAATGACCCAATTTCATTCCTTTTTATGGCTGAGTAATATTCCATTGTATATATGTACCACATCTTCTTTATCCATTCGTCTGTCGATGGGCATTTAGGTTGCTTCCATGACCTGGCTATTGTAAATAGTGCTGCAATGAACATTGGGGTGCATGTGTCTTTTTGAATTATGGTTTTCTCTGGGTATATGTCCAGTAGTGGGATTGCTGGGTCATATGGTAATTCTATTTCTAGTTTTTTATGGAACCTCCATACTGTTCTCCATAGTGGCTGTGTCAATTTACATTCCCACAAACAGTGCAAGAGGGTTCCCTTCTCTCCACCCCCTCTCCAGCATTTGTTGTTTGTAGAATTTTCTGATGATGTCCACTCTAACTGGTGTGAGGTGATATCTCATTGTAGTTTTAATTTGCATTTCTCTAATAATTAGTGATGGTGAGCAGCTTTTCATGTGCTTCTTGGCCATCTGTATGTCTTCTTGGAGAAATGCCTATTTAGGTCTTCTGCCCATTTTTGGATTGGGTTGTATGTTTTTTTAATATTGAGCTGCATTAGCTGTTTATATATTTTGGAGATTAATCCTTTGTCCGTTGATTCATTTGCAAATATTTTCTCCCATTCTGAGGGTTGTCCTTTCGTCGTGTTTGTACTTTCCTTTGCTTTGCAAAAGGTTTTAAGTTTCATTAGGTCCCATTTGTTTATTTTTGTTTTTATTTCCATTTCTCTAGGCGGTGGATCAAAAAAGTTCTTGCTGTGATTTATGTCAAAGAGTGTTCTTCCTATGTTTTCCTGTAAGAGTTTTATAGTGTCCAGTCTCACATTTAGGTCTCTAATCCATTTTGAGTTTATTTTTGTGTATGGTTTAGGGAGTGTTCTAATTTCATTATTTTACATGTAGCTGTCCAGTTTTCCCAGCACCACTTACTGAAGAGACTGTCTTTTCTCTATTATATATGCTTGCCTCCTTTGTCATAGATTAATTGACCATAGGTGTGTGGGTTTATTTCTGGGCTTTCTATCCTGTTCCATTGATCTATATTTCTCTTTTTGTGCCAGTACCATATTGTCTTGATTACTATAGCTTTGTAGTCTGAAGTCAGGGAGTCTGATTCCTCCAGCTCCATTTTTTTCCCTCAAGACTGCTTTGGCTATTTAGGGTCTTTTGTGTCTCCATACAGATTTTAAGATTTTTTGTTCTAGTTCTGTAAAAAAAAAATGCCATTGCTAATTTGATAGGGATTGCATTGAATCTGTAGATTGCTTTGGGTAGTATAGTCATTTTCACAATATTGATTCTTCCAGTCCAAGAACATGGTATATCTGTTTGTTTGTATCATCTTTAATTTCTTTCATCAGTGTCTTATAGTTTTTTGCATACAGGTCTTTTGTCTCCCTAGGTAGGTTTATTCCTAGGTATTTTATTCTTTTTGTTGTGATGGTAAATGGGAGTGTTTCCTTAATTTCTCTTTCAGATTTTTCATCATTAGTGTATAGGAATGCAAGAGATTTCTGTGCATTAATTTTGTATCCTGCTACTTTACCAAATTCATTGATCAGCTCTAGTAGTTTCCTGGTAGCATTTTCAGGATTCTCTATGTATAGTATCATGTCATCTGCAAACAGTGACAGTTTTACTTCTTCTTTTCCAATTTGTATTCCTTTTATTTCTTTTTCTTCTCTGATTGCCATGGCTAGGACTTCCAAAACTATGTTGAATAATAGTGGTGAGAGTGAACATCCTTGTCTTGTTCCTGATCTTACAGGAAATGCTTTCAGTTTTTCACCATTGAGAATGATGTTTGCTGTGGGTTTGTCGTATATGGCCTTTATTATGTTGAGGTAGGTTCCCTCTATGCCCACTTTCTGGAGAGTTTTTATCATATATGGGTGTTGAATTTTGTCAAAAGCATTTTCTGCATCTATGGAGATGATCATATGGTTTTTATTCTTCAATTTGTTAATATGGTGTATCACATCGATTGATTTGTGTATATTGAAGAATCCTTGCATCCCTGGGATAAATCCCACTTGATCATGGTGTATGATCCTTTTAATGTGTTGCTGGATTCTGTTTGCTAGTATTTTGTTGAGGATTTTCGCATCTATATTCATCAGTGATATTGGTCTGTAATTTTCTTTTTTTGTAGTATCTTTGACTGGTTTTGGTATCAGGGTGATGGTAGCCTCATAGAATGAGTTTGGGAGTGTTCCTTCCTCGGCAGTTTTTTGCAAGAGTTTGAGAAGGATGGCTGTTAACTCTTCTGTAAATGTTTGATTTACAGAATTCACCTGTGAAGCCATCTGGTCCTGGACTTTTGTTTGTTGGAAGATTTTTAATCACAGTTTCAATTTCAGCGCTTGTGATTGGTCTGTTCATATTTTCTGTTTCTTCCTGGTTCCGTCTTAGAAGGTTATACCTTTCTAAGAATTTGCCCATTTCTTCCAGGTTGTTCATGTTATTGTCATAGAGTTGCTTGTAGTAGTCTCTTAGGATGCTTTGTATTTCTGCGGTGTCTGTTGTAACTTCTCCTTTTTCATTTCTAATTTTATTGATTTGGGTCCTCTCCCTCTTTTTCTTGATGAGTTTGGCTAATGGTTTATCAATTTTGTTTATCTTCTCAAAGAACCAACTTTTAGTTTTATTGATCTTTGCTATTGTTTTCTTTGTTTCTATTTCATTTATTTCTGCTCTGATCTTCATGATTTCTTTCCTTCTGCTAACTTTGGGTTTTGTTTGTTCTTCTTTCTCTAGTTCCTTTTGGTGTAAGGTTAGATTGTTTGAGATTTCTCTTGTTTCTTTTTGGTTTTTTTTTTTTTTTGTGGTACGTGGGCCTCTCACCGTTGCAACCTCTCCCGTTGCGGAGTACAGGCTCCGGACGCGCAGGCTCAGCGGCCATGGCTCACAGGCCCAGCCGCTCTGCGGCATGTGGGATCTTCCCAGACCGGGGCACGAACCTGTGTCCCCTGCCTCGGCAGGCGGACTCTCAACCATTGCGCCACCAGGGAAGCCCTCTCTTGTTTCTTGAGGTAAGCTTATATTGCTATAAACTTCCCTCTTAGAACTGTTTTTGCTGCATCACATAGGTTTTGGATCGTCATGTTTTCTTTGTCATTTGTCTCTAAGTATTTTTGATTTCTTCAGTGATCTCTTGGTTATTTAGTAACATATTGTTTAGCTTCCATGTGTTTGTGTTTTTTATGTTTTTTCCCCCTGTAACTGATTTCTAATCTCATAGCATTGTGGTCAGAAAAGGTGCTTGATATGATTTCAATTTTTGTAAATTTACTGAGACTTGATTTGTGACCCAGGATGTGATCTATCGTGGAGAATGTTCCATGCGCACCTGAGAAGAAAGTGTAATCTGCTGTTTGGGGATGGGATGTCCTATAAATATCAATTAAATCTATCTGGTCTACTGTATCATTTAAAGCTTGTGTTTTCTTATGAATTTTCTGTTTGGGTGATCTGTCCATTGGTGTAAGTGAGGTGGTAAAGTCCCCCACTATTATTGTGTTACTGTCAATATCCTCTTTTATAGCTGTTAGCAGTTGCCTTATGTATTGAGGTGTTCCTATGTTGGGTACATATATATTTATAATTGTTACATCTTCTTCTTGGATTGATCCCTTGATCATTATGTAATGTTCCTCCTTGTCTCTTGAAACATTCTGTATTTTAAAGTTTATTTTATCTGATATGAGTATTGCTACTCCAGCTTTCTTCTGATTTCCATTTGCATGGAATATCTTTTTCCATCCCCTCACTTTCAGTCTGAATGTGTCCCTAGGTCTGAAGTGGGTCTCTTGTAGACAGCATATATATGGGCCTTGTTTTTGTATCCATTCGGCAAGCCTGTCTGTCGTTTGGAGCATTTAATACATTCACGTTTAAGGTAATTTTTGATATGTATGTTCCTATTACCATTTTCTTAATTGTTTTGGGTTTGTTTTTGTCAGTCCTTTTCTTCTCTTATGCTTCCCACTTAGAGAAGTTCATTTAGCATTTGTTGTAGAGCTGGTTTGGTGGTGCTGAATTCTCTTAGCTTTTGCTTGTCTGTAAAGCTTTTGATTTCTCCATCGAATCTGAATGAGATCCTTGCAGGGTAGAGTAATCTTGGTTGTAGGTTCTTCCCTTTCATCGCTTTAAATATGTCATGCCACTCTCTTCTGGCTTGTAGAGTTTCTGCTGAGAAATCAGCTGTTAACCTTATGGGAGTTCCCTTGTATGTTATTTATTGTTTTTCCCTTGCTGCTTTCAATAATTTTTCTTTGTCTTTAATTTTTACCAATTTGATTACTATGTGTCTCGGCGTGTTTCTCCTTGGGTTTGTCCTGCGTGGGACTCTGCGCTTCCTGGACTTGTGTGGCTGTTTCCTTTCCCATGTTAGGGAAGTTTTTGACTATAATCTCTTCAAATATTTTCTCTGGCCCTTTCTCTCTCTCTTCTCCTTCTGAGACCCCTATAATGCAAATGTTGTTGCGTTTAATGTTGTCCCAGAGGTCTCTGAGTCTGTCTTCATTTCTTTTCATTCTTTCTTCTTTATTCTGTTCCATGGCAGTGAATTCCACCATTCTGTCTTCCAGGGCACTTATCCCTTCTTCTGCCTCAGTTAATCTGCGATAGATTCTCTCTAGTGTATTTTTCATTTCAGTTATTTGTATTGTTCATCTCTGTTTGTTTGTTCTTTAATTCTTCTAGGTCTCTGTTAAACATTTCTTGCATCTTCTTAATCTTTTCCTCCATTCTTTTTCCAAGGTCCTGGATCATCTTCACTATCATTATTCTGAATTCTTTTTCTGGAAGGTTGCCTATCTCAACTTCATTTAGGTGTTTTTCTGGGGTTTTATCTTGTTCCTTCATCTGATACATAGCCCTCTGCCTTTTCATCTTGTCTATCTTTCTGTGAATGTGGTTTTTGTTCCACAGGCTGCAGGATTGTATTGTTTGTAGATTTTTTGATGATGGCCATTCTGACTAGAGTGAGGTGATAACCTCATTGTAGTTTTGATTTGCATTTCTCTAATGATTAGTGATGTTGAGTATCCTTTCATGTATTTGTTGGCAATCTGTATATCTTCTTGGAGAAATGTCTATTCAACCCATTTTTGGATTGGGTTGTTTTTTTGATATTGAGCTGCATGAGCTGCTTGTAAATTGTGGAGATTAATCCTTTGCCAGTTGCTGCAATTGCAAATATTTTCTCCCATTCTGAGCGTTATCTTTTCGTCTTATGTTTTCCTTTGCTTTGCAAAAGGTTTTAAGTTTCACTAGGTCCCATTTGTTTACTTTTGTTTTTACTTCCATTTCTCTAGGAAGTGGGTCAAAAAGGATCTTCCTGTGATTTATGTCATGGAGTGTTCTGCCTATGTTTTCATCTAAGACTTTTATAGTGTATGGCCTTACATTTAGTTAGACCAGATAGACTTAACTGATATTTATAGGGCATTCCATCCGAAAGCAGCAGAATACACTTTCTTCTCAAGTGCACACAGAACATTATCCAGGATAGATCACATCTTGGGTCACAAATCAAGTCTCAGTAAATTTAAGAAAATTGAAATCATAGCATGCATCTTTTCCAACCACAATGCTATGAGGTTAGAAATCAATTACAGGAAAAAAAAACTGTAAAAAACACAAACACATGGAAGCTAAGCAATATGGTACTAGATAACCAATGGATCACTGAAGAAATCAAAGAGGAAATAAAAAATACCTAGAAACACATGACAACGAAAACACGATGACCCAAAACCTATGGGATGCAGCAAAAGCAGTTCTAAGAGGGGACTTTATAGCAATACAGTCTTACCTCTAGATACAAGAAAAATGTCAAATAAACAACCTAACCTTACACCTAAAGGAACTAGAGAAAGAAGAACAAACAAAACCCAAAGTTAGTAGAAGGAAAGAAATGATAAAGATCAGAGCAGAAATAAATGAAATAGAGACAAAGAAAACAATTAAAAATGATTAGTGAAACTAAAAGCTGATTCTTTCATAAGATAAACAAAATTGATAAACCCTTAGCCATACTCATCAAGAAGAAAAGGGAGATGACTCAAATCAATAAAATTAGAAATGAAAAAGAAGTTACAACTGACACCACAGAAATACAAAGGCTCATAAGTACTACCACAAGCAGTTATATGCCAATAAAATGGACAACCTGGAAGAAATGGACAAATTCTTAGAAAGGTACAGCCTTCCAAGACTGAACAAGGAAGAAATAGAAAATAGGAATAGACCAATCACAAGTAATGAAATTGAAACTGTTATTAAAAATCTTCCAACAAACAAAAGTCCGGGACCAGATGGCTTCACAGGTGAATTCTGTCAAACATTTAGAGAAGAGCTAGCACCTATCCTTCTCAAACTCTTCCCAAGAAATTGCAGAGAAAGGAACACTCCCAAGCTCATTCTACGAGGCCACTATCACCCTGATACCAAAACCAGAAAAAGATATCACGAAAAAAGAAAATGATAGTCCAATATCACTGACGAACATAGACACAAAAATCCTCAAGAAAATACTAGCAAACAGAATCCAGCAACACATTAAAAGTATCAGACACCATGATCAAGTGTGATTTATCCCAGGGATGCAAGGATTCTTCAATATACACAAATCATTCGATGTGATACACCATATTAACAAATTGAAGAATAAAAACCATATGATCATCTCCATAGATGCAGAAAATGCTTTTGACAAAATTCAACACCCATATATGATAAAAACTCTCCAGAAAGTGGGCATAGAGGGAACCTACCTCAACATAATAAAGGCCATATACGACAAACCCACAGCAAACATCATTCTCAATGGTGAAAAACTGAAAGCATTTCCTGTAAGATCAGGAACAAGACAAGGATGTTCACTCTCACCACTATTATTCAACATAGTTTTGGAAGTCCTAGCCATGGCAATCAGAGAAGAAAAAGAAATAAAAGGAATACAAATTGGAAAAGAAGAAGTAAAACTGTCACTGTTTGCAGATGACATGATACTATACATAGAGAATCCTAAAGACCCTACCAGAAAACTACTAGAGCTGATCAATGAATTTGGTAAAGTTGCAGGATACAAAGTTAATACACAGAAATCTCTTACATTCCTATACACTAACAGTGAAAAATTAGAAAGAGAAGTTAAAGAAACACTCCCATTTACCATCACAACAAAAAGAATAAAATACCTAGGAATAAACCTACTTAAGGAGGCAAAAGACCTGTACTCAGAAAAGTATAAGACACTGATGAAAGATATCAAAGATGACACAAACAGATGGAGAGATATACCATGTTCTTGGATTGGAAGAATCAATATTGTGAAAGTGGCTATACTATCTAAAGCAATCTACAGATTTAGTGCAACCCCTGTCAAATTACCAATGGCATTTATCACAGAATTAGAATAAAAAATTTTACAATTTGTGTGAAAACAAAAAAGACCCCGAATAGACAAAGCAATCTTGAGAAAGAAAAATGGAGCTGGAGGAATCAGGCTCCCTGACTTCAGAGTATACTATGAAGCTACAGTAATCAAAACAGTATGGTACAGGCACAAAAACAAATATAAATCAATGGAACAGGATAGAAAGCCCAGAGATAAACCCATACACCTTTGGTCACCTAATCTCTGACAAAGGAGGCAAGAATATACAATGGAGAAAAGATGGTCTCTTCAATAAGTGGTGCTGGAAAAATAAGACAGCTACATGTAAAAGAATTAAATTAGAACACTCCCTACACCATACACAAAAATAAACTCAAAATGGATTAAAGACCTAAATGTAAGGCCAGACACTATAAAACTCTTAGAGGAAAACATAGGCAGAACACTCTATGACATAAATCGCAGCAAGATCTTTTTTGATCCACCTCCTAGAGTGATGAAAATAAAAAACAAAAATAATAAATGGCATCTAATTAAACTTAAAATCTTTTGCACAGCAAAGGAAAGCATAAACAAAACAAAAAGACAACCTTCAGAATGAGAGAAAATATTTGCAAACGAAGCAAGCAACAAGGGATTAATCTCCAAAATATACAAACGACTTGTGCAGCTTAATGTCAAAAAAACAAGTAACCCAATCAAAAAATGGGCAGGAGATCTAAATAGACATTTCTACAAAGAAGACATATGGATGGCCAAAAAGCACATGAAAAGATGCTCAACATCACTAATTATTAGAGGAACGCAAATCAAAACTACAATGAGGTATCACCTCACAGCAGTCAGAATGGCCATCATCAAAAAATCTACAAACAATAAATTCTGGAGAGGGTGTGGAGAAAAGGGAACCCTCCTACACTTTTGGTGGCACTGTAAATTGGTGCAGCCACTGTGGAGAACAGTATGGATTTTCCTTAAAAAACTAGAAATAGAACTACCATATGACCCAGAAATCCCACACCTAGGCATATATCTGGAGAAAACTATAGTTCAAAAAGATACATGCAGGGACTTCCCTGGTGGTTGAGTGGTTAAGACTTTGCCTTCCAATGTAGGGGGTGTGGGTTCGATTCCTGGTGGGGAGCTAAGATCCCACATGCCTTGCAGCCAAAAAACCAAAACATAAAACAGAAGCAATATTGTAACAAATTCAGTAAAGACTTTAACAATGGTCCACATCAAGAAAATCTTTAAAAAAAAAAAAAAAGATACATGCACACAAATGTTCATTGCAGTACTATTTACAATAGCCAGGACATGGAAGCAACCTAAATGTCCATCAACAGAGGAATAGATAAAGAAGATATAGTACATATATACAATGGAATATTACTCAGCCATAAAAAAGAACAAAATAATGCCATTTGCAGAAACATGGATGGACCTAGAGATTGTCATACTGAGTGAAGTAAGTCAGACACAGAAAGACAAATATCATATGATATCGCATATATGTGGAATCATAAAAATAAGAGGGTAAAAGTCACGGATGTAGAAAACAAACTTATGGTTACCAGGGGATAAGGGGGAGGGGAGGATAAATTGGGAGATTGGGATTGACATATACACACTACTATATATAAAATAGATAATAAGGACCTACTGTGTAGCACAGGGAACTCTACTCAATACTCTATGATGGCCTATATGGGAAAAGAATCTTAAAAAAAAAAAAGGAGTGTAGATACCTCATTGTAGTTTTGATTTTCATTTCTCTAATGACTAGTGATGTTGAGCATCCTTTCCTGTGTTTGTTGGCAACCTGTATATCTTCTTTGGAGAAAAATCTATTTAGATCTTCTGCCAAGTTTTGGATTGGGTTGTTTGTTTTTTTGATATTGAGCTGCATGAGCTGCCTGTATATTTTGGAGATTAAAGGAGTGTGTATATATATATATATATATATATATATATACATATATAACTGATTCACTTTGCTGTACACCTGAAAGTAAGACAACATTGTAAATCAACTATACTCCAATAAAAATATTTTTAAAAAGAAATTCTCTGCTTAGAAATAATCATAGTAATAAATAACTCAGGCAGTAAACATTAAGAAATGCTAATCTGAAGGTGTGACCAAGATGGTGAAGTAGGAAGACCCTGAGCTCACCTCCTCCCACAGGAATACCAAAATTACAACTACTTACAAAGCGACTATCTATGAGAATGACCTAAAGACTAGCAGAAACGATTTTCCACTACTAAAGAAATGAAGAAGGAACCACAACGAGATGGGTGGGAGGAATGGAGTCAGTATAGTCAAGACCCACACTCCAGAGTGACAACCCACAAACAAAAGAATAATAATTATTACAGAGGTTATCCCCAAGGAGTGAGGGGCCTGAGCCCCACACAGGGCTCCTTTGCCTGGGGATCCTGCACCGGGATGATGAGCCCCCAGAATTTCTGTCTTTGAAGTCCAGTGGGGCTTGTGTGGGGGAAAGCTGGAGGGCTGTGGGAAACAGAGACTGTTCTTAAAGAGCTCATGAAAAATTTCACATGCTCTGAGACCCAGCACAGAGGCAGTAATTTGAAAGTAATTGAAAAATATCAGCTTTTAAATTTATCTTCCACCGCTCATTTTTGTTTTCTATTTAATTAATTTAAAGCTTTTTTTAAATTTTACTGCTTTCTAGATTCATCTAGTCTCTCTAGTTTCCTATGGCGCACTGAGGTACTGAAACTTGAATCCAGGGAAGACAGGAAGTGCTAAGTCTGAGAGACACTAGAGAGCTGTATGGAGCTATCCTGCCATGGTCCCTCCTGCCCTCCTGTGTGACTGATAATGAGAAAGGATGTGGATGGGCCTCCTGGAGGAACGGCACCCAATTGCCCTATCTTTCCACTCTGAGTTCGGATACGTCTCTGACAGAAGGGAGGTGGACAGGTAATACAAGTTCCCATGGAGCTTGTTTGTGAGGAAGACTCAACTTATGTGGCATATATCCTAATCCTGATGTCATAAAGCAATTGTTAACTCATAGCTCTCCCCCTCATATTACTCATCAGACCTTAGGAAGTAGAGAAATAAAGGAACCATCTAGAGACAAGCCATGGGGGTTCGATTTTGTGTAAGAGACATGGCCAGATCCACTTGGCAGGCTTGAGGGTGGGTGGGAATCACTCTGGACTTCACAGCTTTGGGGAAAAAAGAGAATGCTGAGGCAGTGGGTATCTTTGTGGAGAGTCATAGAGAGAAACAGTACTCTTAGCTCATCCATTCATTTCCTGTTTAATTCTCATGACAGACAGAAGGCAATTTAATTTTAATTGTGATTGAGGATTCTGAAGACGAAATTAGGTTGAAGCAGAAGAAGAAGCAGAAGCAGAAGGAGCAGCAGAAAAAAGAGGTAGGTAAAATCTCTGTATAATTAACAGATATCCAGAACATTTATGTCAGTGTCATGAGTGTGTGGAATTGTGCCTCTTAGGGATCCAGAGTTTAAAGTAATCAGGAGTCATTTCAATACTGGCTTATTTTTCCTTCACTTCCTTCTCAGCATGAACTCTCTGGGTCTGGGTTTGACTGTGACACAAAGAGTGAGTGGAGAGAAGGAAAGCCATCAAGAAATGCATGGGCTGGGAGATGAGGATGTGAGGACTCTGAATTAGAAAGTAGAATGTTCACAGTATGGGGAGGCTGGGAGTAGAATATGTGATGAGGGTGTTAAAAACTCACCGCCATATTGAAATACACTGTTGTGGCAGAAAGAAATCAGCCAATGGGACTAGAATTAGCAGAGAATACCAGGCAAAAGCATTATGAGGCCAAACCTCCCAAACCCAATAAGCACTGAAGAGGTAGAGTACAACTAAGTCCCTCACATTCCTAATGCACCCTCCTAGTTACTAATGGTTTTTCTCTTGATCCATGCACCTGTGAGGTAGTCAAGAGGAGGATGCTATGACTGAGGGCAAGGTGATGTGTCCATGTTGGCAGAGGAGGACTCACCACCCAGGACTTCTGCCTCTTAGTTAGTGTCCTGCTAACTCCCCTGAAGTCTCCAAAGAAGGGCTGACTGTTAAAAGAATCAAGGCCCTTTCCAGGAATATCCTAGAAGTTGGTAGCAGGAAGTTCCCTGAGTGATCTCTCTTATCTCTGCCTAGAAAAATATAAAAGGAAGAATAAAAGCAGCCAAGAAGATCCAGGCCTGGTTGCGTGGAACCCTGGTACGCCAGACATTGTTACACGCAGCCCTCAAGGCCTGGATCATTCAGTGCTGGTGGAGACTGACAATGGACAGGCTGCGGCAGAAGCGGAGGGCAGCCCTGATTTCCTACGCACACACAGAGAGGGAAGTGGTCAAGCTCCAGTCTTTGGTCCGTATGTGGCACATCCACTGGTGATACTGCCAGGTGCTCAATGCCATCTACATGATCCAGTACCACTGGCAAGGCCACAACTGCCAGACCTGTGCTCTTCTCCAGGGCCACTGTGTAGTCACAGCCACTCACCTGTAGTTCCACATTGAAATCATCAACCCCTAAGGGATGGCAAGAAGCGGCACTGTCTCCTGTCCTCAGTAAAGGTCTAACCTGATCTGGTATGTCTCATGGTCTCCCCACCAGCTAATGGAAATTTTAGGACTTAAGCCATGCTGCCTCCTCTTCTCCCTGGGAAAGAACTTTAGTGAGGTTTTCCCCTTGTGCCCATGAACCCTGTTCTGGACTGACAATTCCATATGCTACTTACTTAGTTGTCAAAACAGAAACCGAGGTCCTAGTCTAATATAACAGAGCCAGAAGTCCCAGCTCCCATCCCCAGCCCCATTCCTTTCTTCTCGCCAGGAATCTGTGAGACAGGTGAGCTACATCTTCCTGAAGACTTTGGGTACCTCTGCACATGAGAACAGACAGTGAGGGTCTTCTCTGTCCGCCTGCAGTTGGGGATTGACTGGGATCTCAGATGCCTCAGACAAGGTATCTTTGGCAATCACCTAGTGAAAAGGTCAGCATGTGGCTGACTCTTCTGGTAGAAGTGCAGTGCAGCCCCAGGTAAAGGACAGGAGGCCGGCCTTAGTGATAGATGTGACTGGGCATGCTGACGAGCAGGTGATGACCCTGGGGACTGGTAGAAAATAGGAGTTCATGGCACTTCAACTCCATCTTCACAATTCCCTTATCAGAACTCCTCTCCCTGAGGGCTGTGTAGCAAACAGGGCTCCCCATGATATTACCCTCATCCCTACTCTTGTCTCCATTCTCACTCCCATGGTCATACTAAAGCAGTGCTATACTCAGTAGCAATTTCTGTGATGATGGAAATGTTCTGTATCAGTGCTGTCCAGTGTGGTAGCCACTAGCCACACATGGTTGTGGAGCACTTGAAATGTCCCTGGTGCAACTAAAGAATTGACTTTTAAATTTTATTTAAATTAATTTATGTTTAAATAGCCACATATGGCTAGTGGCTATTCCATTGAATAGTGTGGCTCTAGACCTTACCATTACCAATCAGTGTACTGTTGCCCAAATTGCTTTTTCTGGAGTTTCATTCTCTTTTTACTTTATTCTCTCCTTCCAGTTCACCTTTCAAATACCCCTAATAGAATGTTTCTTCAGATGTGATAAAGTCTTCCAATCTATTGACCCTACCAATTTTTTTTACAGCCATCACCCTGACAAACCCTTGTATCTCTCTTTACCCAGTTCAGATTCTATACTTAATTATTGTAATCTCTCCCCTGAACAACTTGACTTCCCTTGGCCCTCTCTCTGCAAACGTATGTGGGATGAACTTAATTATCTACCTGCTCTGTGCCTGCAGAAGAGTGGCATGGCTAGAGCAAAACACCCATGAGGCATGGTCTCGGTTCATATTCATGACTGCAAATCTCCATTGGACAAATTTCCCAATAAATTTATCTGGTGTGTTTGCATTTCTTTTCTCTGAATTGAATAATTCATACCACCTCCTCTCCAAATGCCCAATTCTACTTCTCCCCTTGAACTCCATAATGATGATATATGTCACCACACACTTAACGGAAGAAATGGGAGCAGACTGGACCTCCATCTTCCTACCACCTCATTCTCCACCCCAGCTCCATCTGGACCACACTTGCTGCCTTCCCTCCAAGTGAAATAAATGAAGGGTCTTTGATCCCATCAAAGGTTAACTCCTCCATTATCCTGCTGCCATCTCAAGGTGTTTGATCCTGCATTCATAACCCCACTATCCAAATTATCAATGTCTACCTCTTCCATCTTTAAAAAATACGATCTTAATTTCTTTTCCAGTTCTCTGTTTCTCCTCATAACAAATCATGCCATCACTGTTTCCACTTCTGTTCCTACTATTTTCTCTTCAGCCCATTCCAATCAGGCTTCTACCCCTCTTACTTCGCTGACACTGCACTCATCAACATCACCAACATTGCAACTGACCAAATCCAATGGTTATTTCTCTGTTCTTATGCATTCTCTCTACATTAGGCTACAGAGTTAATTACTCCCTTCTTATTGAAATACATAATTTTTTAAAGGCAAACAACAAAAATCATATCACTTAATCCACAATACTTTAATATATATCTTTAATAGATGAGACCTTTGTAAAAATATAACCTCAATATTATCATATCTATCAACAGTCACAATAATTCATAGAATATATATGTAATATCATATATCTTAATATCATAGAATATATATGTACCTAATAACTGAGCTTCAAGATACATAAAGTAGAATTCCCCTGTGCCCCTTTGTGGTCACCCACTACTCTCCACCAAACCCTAGCAACCACTGGTCTGTAATATGTACGTATTGTTTTCCCTTTTCCAGAATGTCATGTAGAAGGAATAATAATTTGTAGCCTTTTGAATCTGGCTTCTTTCATTTAGCATAATGTGTCTGAGACCTGTGGTGTTGTGGGTACTCATTTGTTTTAATTGCTGAGTGGTATTCCATTGTATGGATGTTATCAGAAATTTTTACCAGTTGAAGGGTCTTGGAGTTGTTTCCAGTTTGGGGTGATTTACAAATTAATCTGCTATGTATATGTGTGTTTTTTTGTGTGAACCTAAGTTTTGCACTTTATTTGGTTAAAAACCTAGGAGTGAGAGCTTCCAATTTTGGTACAAGATGGTGTCAACTAATTTTCCCTTCTCCTCCCCTCTAAATACAAACTAAATACTCTGAAAATAATTCAACAATCATAAAAGGACTCTGAAATATGGAGAGATGGCGGATAATCTAGGAGTCTCAAGATTTTAAAAGGTACACCTAGATGAATTCTTGTTTTATCTGTCATACATCTCAGACTGGACACCAGATACGTCTGCAACCTAAAACCAACAACAGGCATAGGGAAAGCTAAACAAAACAAACAAAACAAGAAAAGCATGCTCTCTCTGGTCAAAAGAAGGGGAAGCCCAGCAGAGACTAAGCAGGGAGACTCACGCCTAGTGGCAAGAGCAGACTGAATTGCCTACGGTACCCTTATAAGCCAACCCATCCCATGCCCCACATGCACTGGCAACAACAGGCATGATCTGCTCACAACAGCAGCAACAGTGCAACCCAGGCTTATCCACCCACTCCACACCCCACATCCATTAGCAGTGGTGACCCAGTCTGTCCTCAGCAGCAGTAAAAGCAGAACCCATGTGGGCCAACACACTTCATTTCTCATCTGCTAACAGAAGCAGGCTTGATCTACCCACAGCAGCAACAGCAGAACCTGAGCAGATCAACCCATCTCCTACCCCAAACTAAATGGGAAGAGAGAGGGGATCCTCCTGTACCTCACTCCAACAAGCCTAGTATCTCCTGGCCTTCCAGTCAGTGGCAGAGGCAATCCAGACCTAGCAGCCCCTGGCCATCCAGCCAGCCACAGAAGAAGATCCAGAATAGGAACTTCCTGTCCCTCCACCCAACAGCAAAATGCAGTCCAGGTATCCCTTCTCTCCTCCAGTGGCACCAGCAGAGACAGAGTGGGAAACCCACTGACACCAGGTGGCCAGTGAACAGGCTAGGATATTGCTCTCTACCTCAGAAGTCCAACATCCTAAACCCTCCATCTAATGGCAAGAGGGAACCCAGGAAAATGGCTTCTACCTTGTAGGTGGCACCAGAAGGGATCCAGTGGAACCAAAAGAATAAAGCAGACCAGAATTGCATTGAAAGAGCCCAGAAAAGATAATTCTCATTGGAAACAGGGCCCACAAAAGTAGGCCAGCATCTACAAACTAAACCTAAATAGGATGTTGCCTTCTAAAATAGAAGATTTAAATAGCATTGAGAGCCTCCTAATATAATATCCAAAATGTCCAGCATACAATAGAAAATCACTCATCATACCAAGAACCAATAAAAGTATGATGTTAGATGTGGATTCTCTTTATCAAGTTAAAGTTAGGTAGTTCCCTCTATTCCTAACTTGCTAAGAGTTTCGTTTTTATCATGAATGGGTGTTGGATTTTGTCAAATGGTTTTTCTGTTTCTGACTATAGTCATATGATTTTTCTTCTTTAGCCTGTTGATATGGTGGATTGATTAATTTTTTAATGTTTGAAGTAGCCTCGCTTACCTGGGATAAATTTATACTTGGTGCTGGTGTATAATTTCTTTTGTACCTTGTTAGGTTTGATTTTTACCTCTACGTTCCTGAGAGATACTAATGTACACTTTTTTAAAAATTCCCTTTGTCTGATTTTGATATCAAGGTAATACTGACCTCATAAAAATTGGGAGCATTCTCTCCTTTTCTATTTCCTGGAAGACACTATGTAAAATTGGTGTGAAAATTCTTCTTTAAATATTTTGTAAAAATTCTTTAGTGAAGCCATCTGGGCCTGGAGATCTCTTTTTAGAGAGCTTTTAAATTACAAATTCACTTTCTTTAATGGCCAAGGGACTATTCAGGTATCTGTTTCATCTGATTGGGTTGGTATTGTGTAACTTTCAAACAGTTGATCAATTTCTTTTAAGTTGCTGAATTTATGAGAATAAAGTTGTTCATAGTGTGTTTCCTTATACTTTTTTTAATATTTTATTTTATTTTTTTAATACAGCAGGCTTTTATTAGTTATCCATTTTATACATTTTAGTGTATATATGTCAATCCCAATCTCCCAGTTCATCCCACCACCACCACCACCCCAATTTCCCCCCTTGGTTCCATACATTTGTTCTGTACATCTGTGTCTCTATTTCTGCCTTGCAAACCAGTTCATCTGTACCATTTTTCTAGATTCCACATATATGCTTTAATATACGATATTTGTTTTTCTCTTCCTGACTTACTTCACTCTGTATGACAGTCTCTATGTCCATCAGCGTCTCTACAAATGACCCAATTTCGTTCCTTTTTATGGCTGAGTAATATTCCATTTTATAAAGAAGATGTACCACATCTTCTTTATCCATTCGTCTGTTGATGGGCATTTAGGTTGCTTCCATGACCTGGCTATTGTAAATAGTGCTGCAATGAACATTGTGTACATGACTCTTTTTGAATTATGGTTTTCTCTGGGTATATGCCCAGTAGTGGGATTACTGGGTCATATGGTAATTCTATTTTTAGTTTTTTAAGGAACCTCCATACTGTTCTCCATAGTGGCTGTATCAATTTACATTCCCACCAACGGTGCAAGAGGGTTCCCTTTTCTCCACATCCTCTGCAGCGTTTGTTGTTTGTAGATTTTCTGATGATGGCCATTCTGATTGGTGTGAGGTGATACCTCATTGTAGTTTTGATTTGCATTTCTCTGTTCCCTTATGCTTTTAATGGCTGCCAGATCTATAGTGGGGGGAATGGGAGAAAGTCTAGGCAAAAAGTTCTTAGACTTGACTGCAAACATACAATCCATAAAAGGAAAATTGATACATTAGACTTGATCAGATTTAAAACTTTTGCTCTATGAAAGACCCTGTTAAGAGAATGAAAAGACAAGTTGAGTGACAGGAGAAAATATTTGCAAACCACATATTTGATGGACTTGTATCTAGAATATATTTTTATCATTTTTCCAGTTTTATTGAGGTATAATTACAAATAAAAATTGTATATATTTAAGATGTACAACATGATGGTTTGATATATGTATACATTGTGAAATGATTACCACAATCAAGTTAACGCATCCATTACCTCACAGTTACCTTTTCTTTAAAACAAGAACCCTTAAAAACCACTCTCAGCAAACTTCAAGTATACAGTTCAATATTATTATTATATTCACCATGCTGTCCATTAGATCCCCAAACTTATCATATAACTGAAAGTTTTTACCATTTAGTAAACAGCCCCCCATTTTCCCTACCTCCCAGCCCCTAGTAACCACTGTTCAACTCTGTTAGATTCCACTTTGTGAGATTGTACAGTATTTGTCTTTCTCTGTTGGGCTTATTTTACTTATGTCCTCCATAAGGTCCTCCAGGTTCATCTATGTTGTCACAAATGTAAGGATTTCTTTCTCTTTTTATGGCTGAAAAATATTTCATTTTATATGTGTATCCATTCTTCCTTTGATAGAAAGAGGGTATTTCCATAGCTTGGCTATTATGAATAATGATACAGTAAACATGAGAATGCAGATATCTCTTTGATAAAGTGATTTTATTTCCTTTGGATATATACCCAGAAGTAGGATTGCTAGATCATGTGGTAGTTTTATTTTGAATGTATTGAGGAACCTCCATACTGATTAACATAATGATTGTACCAACTTACATCCCACCAGCAGTGTATACAAGGATTCCCTTATCTCCACACCCTCGCCAACACTTGTTATCATTTGTCTTTTGATAATAGCCATTCTAACAGGTGTGAGGTTATATCACATGTGGTTTTGACTTGCATTTCTATTATTAGTGGTGTTGAGTAATTTTTTCATCTACCTGTTGGCCATTTGTATGTATTTTTTGGAAAAATGTCTATTCAGGTCACTGGCCATTTTTTAATTAGGTTTGTTTTTGTTTTTGTTGTTATTGTTTGTTTTTGTTTTTCTTCATTATTGGATTATATGAGTTCCTTGTATATTTTGGCAATTAACCCCTTATCAGACGCACATTTTACAAATATTTTCTCTTGTGCTGTAGGGTGCTTTTTTATATTGCTCATTGTTTCCTTTGCTGTGCTGGAGTTTTTAATTTGCTGTAGTCTCACTTGTTTATTTTTGCTTTTGTTGCCTGTGCTTTTGAGGTCATATCCAAAAAAATCATTGCCAAGACCAATGTCAAGCAGTATTTCCCCTGTTTTCTTCTAGGAGTTTTGTGGTTTTAGGTCTTGCACTTAAGTCTTTGATCCACTTTGAGTTGATTTTTGCATATGGTGTAAGGGAAGGGTCCAATTTCATTCTTTTGCATGTGGATATACAGTTTTCCCACCAGTTATTGAAGAGACCATTCTTTACCAATTGTATATTCTTGGCTCCCTTGTCAAATATTACTTCACCCTACATATATGTATGTGTTTATTACTGGGCTCTCAATTCTGTCCAGTTGGTCTGTGTCTGTTTTTATGTCAGTTTCATACTGTTCTGATTATTATAGCTTTGTAATATATTTTGTAATCAGGAAGTGTGATTCCTCCAGCTTTGTTCTTTTTTTCTCAAGAATACTTTGGGTATTTAGGGTCTTTTACAGTTATATACAAATTTTAGGAATTTTTCTATTTCTGTGAAAAATGCCATTGGAATTATGATAGGGATTACACTGAATCTATAGATTGCTTTGGCTGGTAAGGATATTTTAACAGTGTTAACTCTTCTGAACCCTGAACATGGGATATCTTTCCATTTATTTGTATCTTCTTCAATTTCTTTAGTTTTCAATGTATAGATCTTTCACCTCCTTGGTTAAATTTATTCCTAGGTATTTTATTGTTTTTGATGCCATTGTAAGTGAGACTTTTTAAAATTTCTTTTTTCAGATAGGTTATTTTTATTATATAGAAATGCAACTGATTTTTGTATGTTGATTTTGTATCCTGCAACTTTACTGAATTTGTTTATTAGTTCAAACAGTTTATTGGTAGAGTCTTTAGGGTCTAATTGAAGGCGTCATTCCAGAAACTTGGACAGTAAACTGTCATTAATTTTGGTTAATTTCAGCTTTTATGGTACTGGCTATCCATCCCTGACACCCTAGCCCCCAGCACTATTCCAGGCAGCCGTGAATGAGTTCTGGAGAAATTTGTATGAAGCTTGCAGAATCCAAGGTGAGCAATAAAAAATCTGTCCTTCAAATATTAGTAGGGATCTGTGCTCATTTTGCTGATGACTACTTGTGATCACAGAGGTGCAGAAACAGAGGCAGGGGCCATTGTTGCAATCCCCACCACAGTTGTTGCAACACCCTCCTCCCCTTCCAGCTCAAGTGGCTTACAGGGGATTTAAAGAGATGGGACCTCTCCTTCCTCCCCCACCCCTTTTCTTTTTTTCCCTTTTTGGGAGCCAGACACTTAAGGACTAGGACACTTAAAAGTAACCACATAGGGCTTCCCTTTTGGCGCAGTGGTTGAGAGTCTGCCTGCCGATGCAGGGGACACGGGTTTGTGCCCCGGTCCGGGAAGATCCCACATGCTGCGGAGCGGCTGGGCCCGTGAGCCGTGGCCTCTGAGCCTGCGCGTCCGGAGCCTGTGCCCCGCAATGAAGAGGCCACAACAGTGAGAGGCCTGCGTACCGCAAAAAAAAAAAAAAAAAAAAAAAAAAAAAACAACACAAAAAAGAAAACAAGGAAATTTTAAAAGTCACCATGTATGCCCAGGGAAAGGTGGAGGCCCAGAAAATACCAGAGAAGACCTTAAGTTTACACCTATTACTGATCCCCAGCACAGAGACACCCTACAACGAACCAAAAACAACAGCAAAAACAGCAAAATCAAGGAAAGAGTAAAAAATTGACTTCTAGAGTAACCACATTATGAGATTCAAATGTCCAATCTTCAACAACAACAAAAAAATTACAAAGCATACAAAGAAAGAGGAAAATTATGGCCCATTCAAAGGAAAAAAGTAAATCAACAGAAACTGTCCCTGAGAAAGACAAGATGGTGGACTTAATGTAAAAATACTCTAAAACAACTAAACCTTGAAGACCTTATGTTAAGTGAAATAAGTCAGTCATAAAAGGACAAATATTATATGATTCCACTCATATAAGGCATTTAGAGTAATCGAATTCATAGAGACGGAAAATAGAATAGTGGTTGCCAGAGGCTGGGGAAGGGGAGAATGAAGAATTATTGTTCAGTGTGTACAGAGTTTCAGTTTTGCAAGATAAATGAAGTTCTGGAGATGGATGGTGATGATAGTTGCACAACAATTTGAATATGCTTAATTTTACTGAGCTGTTTACTCAAAAATGGTTAAAATGGTAAATTTTATGTTATGTGTATTTACCACAATTTTTAAATAGTATTTTTTAAAGACTTTGGGGAAAAGAGCAAAAGATGATGCAGGACTTCACGTTGCACAGCTACATCGGGGCATCATTTACATAGACCACACTGTGAAAGAATCTCCCTGGAGTTGGAAGACTTGGTGGCCTTGCAACCCCAACTCTCCTACCCATGGCAGACATTGCTAGTCAATCACAGGCCCTGCTCATAGAGCACCAGACTCTCAGAATCCTCCACACTGGACCCCAGGCAACCCCTGCCACTTCCTTAGAGCTGATTTATGAGATGCCAAGTATTTGCCATCATTAGCTCAGTGACCTCCTTGAAGTATGTCTGACAAAGAGCTGGGGACACATATAGCAGACCTGGTCATTCCTTTATTGGAAGGGGTATGCACTGTTGTACTCTACAAGCTTGCGAGCCCAAACAGATTTCAAGTTGAAGATTCAGTTGGTTTTCTTTGAGGTCATAATGGCCCTGAATAAAGCCACGGGTATGGCAACTATGCCAGCGCCAATAGACCTGAATGATGCGGACAGCGTGGAGCAAACGGCAGTAACGAAGGCGGATGCACCACATGCGGAACCAGGATTGTAGCTTGACAGCTGCCCATTCTTGCCGTGCGTAGAATTCTAGAGACGTCCGCCGCCTCTTCTCCTGCAGCTTCACCAGCTTCTGTTTCCACCAGCATTGAATGATCCACACTCTGAGAGCCGCGTGCAGCAGAGTCCTGCGCACCAGGGTGCCCCGCCACCAGGCTTGGATGAAAACAGCCGCTTTCTGTTCTTCCATCATCATGATTCTTACTTTGGGGCCTTGCAAGAGAAAACAGGGGACACTTAAACTCATACAGGGACTTCCCTGGTGGCTCAGTAGTTAAGAATCCGCCTGCCAATGCAGGAGACATGGGTTTGAGCCCTGGTCTGGGAAGATCTCACGTGCCGTGGAGCAACTAAGCCCCTGCACCACAACTACTGAGCCTGCGTTCTAGAGCCTGCGAGCCACAACTACTGAACCCAAGTGCCACAACTACTGAAGCCCACATGCCTATAGCCCGTGCTCCACAACATGAGAAGCCACCACAGTGAGAAGCCCGCACACCACAACAAAGAGTAACCCCCACTCACTGCAACTAGAGAAAGCCTGCAGACAGCAACGAAGACCCAATGCAGCCAAAAATAAATAAATAAATAGATTTATTTTTAAAAAAAAGAAACATACATTTCGGCCCTAAGGTGTGGCAGGAGAGCTGTTGTGGGCCGCAGCTGGACCTCAGAGATCAAGTAAGTGTCCTCCTTCCGCACACATGCATGCACACACAAAGATACATGTGCATATATGCGTGCACGCACAAAGATGTATGCGCATGCACAAAGATACATGTGCACACATGCGCGCACGCACACACGATCCAGTCTTCCTGTACCTTGGCCTTTGCATTCCCCAAACACAATCCCCACTTTGTAGCTCTCAACCATGTGTGGTCTGCGTTCAAACTCTTTGCACTCCTCCTTGGCACACACCTTGGCTGGACTCACAGCTCTTAGCCTAAGGAGAAAACAGGGGGAAAGGACAGCCAAGGAGGAGTGGATCCCTGTTCATTTCCTGCTCTGTGTATGGTGGCCATTCATCCCAGTTTGCCTGGCACACCCTGGGTTTATGCCTATTGTCCTGGTATAATTTTGATAAGTGTCTCTTTAACTCCCTGAAGCATTTATCTTTGGACAATAAGTTGCATGGTCACAGACCTTTGGGTCACTCCACTGGACCACAAGGGTCAGAGATGTCACAAGTCAAGGCTCTCTCCAACACAGTACAGCCTGGATCCATCTACCCAGGGAGGGGTGGGAAGGCAGAGGCAGTGGTGTGAGTAGGCAGTTGGAGGTGGAGTCCCTTGCTCTCCTCTCCTTTGCTCCTTCAAGCTCTCTTCTATCAATGTGACTTCATCATTATCTTTGATTATAATTTGGAACGTTTGCTGTCCTTATCAGAGTTTAGAGAGAAAAACATGAAAGTAAGGGTGCTCTTCACACCACTAAGTGCCAAGTCACCCACACACTAGGCTTCCTGGACTTCCCTGGGATCTCAAACATGAGAAGGGATTCCCCTCCTGAGGAAACTATGGGAAATGTAGTGCCCTCCAGAAAGCTTGGGTAAATCTGACTGTCTCTTATAAAACATTAAATGCCCATGGCTTTGGGGGGATGGTCAAATCCCCTCAGATCTACACTCAATTACCCATGGTTAGGGTCTAGATGTTCCCATCGCTCTCAAGTCTGTTCTCCTCCAGCCACTGCTCTGGCAAGAAGAGAAGAGGACGGGAGAGAGCCGTGATGTCATAAGGGCACCTATGACTCAGGCGCCAGGATGGCTCCCAATAGCTGAGCCCCTTCTAAGGAAAACCTAGAGGACCTGTCCTTTGTTTTCTATGTAAACGGCTACAAAGAAGAATACCTCAAATACTGACCCATTGACACAAATGTGTATAGTGATACTCATTAAAGCCTGGCTGGTATTCATTAAATGGATTTCAATTCATTTATTTTTTACATTTATTTTATTGAAGTATAATTGATTTACAATGTTGTGTTAATTCCTGCTGTAGAGCAAAGGGATTCAATTATACATATATATATTTTTTCTATATATATATTCTTTTTCATATTCTTTTCCATTATGGTTTATCACAGGTTATAGAATATCCTGTGCTATACAATAGGACCTTGTTGTTTATCCATTCTATATATAGTAGTTTGCATCTGCTGATCCCAGACTCCCAGTCCATCTCTCCCCCACTGCCCCCGCTTGACAACCACAAGTCTGTTATCTATGTGAGTCTGTTTCTGTTTCATCAATAAGTTCATTTTTGTCATATTTTAGATTCCACATATAAGTGATATCGTATGGTGTTTGTCTTTCTCTTTCTGACTTACTTTACTTAGTATGATGGATTTCAATTCATTTAAATAATGGTATACCAAATAACAATTAGAAGAATGGGTGTGTTCTGTATCTACTAATATAGAAGCATGTACAAGATTTAGCAAGATTATCAAGTTCATCAAATCAAGATCAACTAAATATAAGCATAGATTTATTTACACACATGTCTTATAAAGTCATTCTTTTAAAAGGTGGTGGAAATTAGGAAGATATCCACAAAAATTAACAATGAGCATCTCTGATGAGGATATCAGGGTTGGGAGAACAGAGTAAACTCCCTTGCTGTGGCTAAACCTCCTATGTCTTGCCTATCTGTAAGTCATCTAGTTTTCAGGCCCCTGGGAGAGCAAGACCCACACAGGCCAGAAAGCCCATAAGCCCCCAGGACCAGCCCAGGACCCCCATCTCAGGCTCAAGTGGACTCAAGCACTCTCCTATCTTCTTCCCCTGAAGCCTCAAGGTCACAGTGACGAGATGGGTGAAGGTCAGCCACTGTACAAGCAGGACCCCACCTCTGCGTGCTCCTGGCCTCTGAAAACCTACCGGGCTATCGTGAGGCCCTGGTCCCCTCTCAGGATCGCAGCCCCAGGGGTCACTGAGAAATGCATTTGCAATGTGTAGAGTGAGTATGGAGGAAGTCAGTGTGGGGCTAGGGGAAGAGCAGATGTAGAGAAGAGGAGGAGGCCATTTAAGGCTGGAGGGGGGTGTCAATGTGAAGTTAATGGGATGGGGGAGTGGAAAGGATAAGAGTAAATTGGAGAATGGGGAAATAGTGGAGTACAATGCATGGGACAGTGAAGGTACAAGAAGCACCTGTTTGAAGATAGAGGTGTTTGGCCCTGCCCCGGGAGACCCACATCTGTTTAATGCCCCTATTAGTCTGGCTCCAGAGTCTAGTCCCTAGTCACCATTGTCCCTGCCGTCCCTGGTAATAATCATGGAGCAATGACATTCATCCCACTTCACAGATGAGGAAACTGAGGTGCAAAGACCTTACATGGCTTAGTCTGGTCTCACAACAGATTAGGGAAGTTGCCAGGGACTGGGGTGTTGGTGGATGTGGTGACCCTAGGGGCACGGAGGGTGCTGAGGCTTTGAATGTCACCAGGACCTGCTCAGACTGAAGCCAGTGGGAAGGGAGGAACCTCCCCGGGGGCTAAGGAACAGAGGGGTGACACTATCCAAGGGAATTTTTTGTGGGTATGCTGGCCAAGGGGCCTGAGGCGAGCATGATGGGGGTGCATCTCCTGGGGCTAGAGTAAGGGACACAGGGAACAAAATACAAGCACCCCTCATGACCACTGTGGGTGACCCACAGAAGTACCAGCATTCTGGGGTCTCCCTATTCTTCCACCCCGCCCCCACCATTCTCTGCCACCTCTACCAGAATTTCCCCCTAGAGGTTCTCAGTAGACCCCTTCAGGGAGGGGCGGAAAGAAGAAAGGAGGGGTCAGTGAGGGTGTCAGTGGGATCAGCCCTCTGAATATGCTTCCAGCCCCAGAGCCTGCAGGGGAAGGAAAGCAGGTCTGCTGAGAGTGGCCTGTGCTAAGAGAGCCCTTCCCTATCAGCCCCTGCCTGGGTCATTTCTTTGGCCTCCACCCCCACACTACAGCTAGGTTACCCTTGAATGCAGACCCCACCACAGCTGTCTTCCTGGCAGCCCCTAACGGAGTGACTTGGTAGGTCTGCACCCTGAGAAATCCCAAACCCCCTTATAGATCTCCACTATGGTCCTCATTGGATCCTACTGTAGTCACCTGTTTACTGACCAGCCTCTTCCCTCACTGGTTCCTAGAGGACAGAGCCTGAGCTGCTTTCACATTTGTGACCCCAGAGGCTGCACAATGTCAGGACATAGTAGGTTAAAAATAATTGTTCATTGAATGTGTAATAAATGGATGAATGAATGGACTCCACCCCTAGCCCACTCCTCTGGAGACCCAAAGGCCTCAGGGCCTGCAACCCTTCTCTCCATAACTAGGGACAGATCCTGTCATGCCCTGCCTTGTCCGCTCTGCTTGGGGTGCGCTGAAAATCCCCAGGTCTGAGATGAGGAGTCTAGGGCATTTGGGGGCTAGGAGAGAAGGGTAACACTGGGAAAACCTGGAAGAGAGAAAGGGAGAAAACTGGAGGCGGGGCAGGGGGCACATGGGGACTTGGAGTCTGAGAGAGATGTAGAGAGAAGGGCAGAAGAAAATGAGACAGAATGTGACTTTTTCAGGTGACACCGAGTGGCAGCCCTGAATCCAAAGGCTCTCCCCACTAAACAGTCTTGTTGCTGCTCTCTTCTGTCCACGAATGTCCACTGTCCCTGTGAGGAGGTGCTGACAGGTGGATTCTGAGAATGAATACAAGACCCCTTAGTGGCCCAGCTTGGATTCTTGCTCCAGGGCTGTGGGTGGGATGGTTGCCCACAAAAGACTCTTCTTCTTCCTAGTGGTCCCCAGCCCAACTCTGACCTCACCATAGGCGTTTAAGACCTGGAGCCACAACAGAACCCCTGGGTGTACCTCAATGAGAGAGAGGCCCTGGCCCAAGAGACACATTTGCTTTCACCCTGGGCCTCAGATCTGGGAGTTCTGTAGGGTCTCCATATTGCTTGTTTAGGGTATTGTGGGGTTGGGGAGGTTCAAGACTGGATAATCCTGTGTGGCTGGCATAATTCAACTCATAACACCAATGATAAGTCACTAGCTACAGGCTTCCTCTTAGGAAAGGACATGCCTTGGTCAAATCCCTTCCCTATGGCCAAAGGCAATTCCTAGTACGGGACATAGCAGTGACCCAGCAGTAGCCAGTATTCCCAGTAGCTGTGGGATGAGTCATCAGCTAAGAAGAGTGGATCTACTACGTCCACATATTCACTACAGCCCACCCCTTCATGTCACTCACATATACTTGCTTCCCATAGCAAGTTTTTACCATTTAAAATAGCTTCTTCAGGATTCATGTAGGTCTTTTCTCCTGGGAAAACTTAAAAGAGAAGGGTCAGAGAGACAAACTTCAGTCCCTACTGCTACAGTTTATTTTGAGGCCATTACTCACACTCCTCTCCCCCTTCCTCTACCACCCTTTCTAAATTCCTTTCACCTTTGACTAGCATTTCTGCTGGTCTAGGCAGTTTGCCTGAAGGGAAGCAGCAATTCAGACCCTCATCCTTGAGGCATCTGGTTCTCTGGTTAGCATGTACTTCTCAGGCCATGTTTGTGTTCATCTACCATTATACCTGGGCAGCAAAGCAACAAGACATCTTCCAATGACTCACCCAAGCAGCACTCATAGTCTTCCCTCCTCCCATAGTGTAGCAGCAGGCCCTTCACCTTCTCCTCATGATATCAGGGTTAATTATCCCTGCCAGAGTGGTGACACCTTTCATCGCCTGCTTAACTCTTGGCAAAAGGCGTCTGAAGTGACCAGGTCACAGCTGTAGCTTTAAGTTTAATGGGACTCTTACAGTGATCCCTGATGTGTGCCTTCCAACTCTAGAAACTAGAACTTCCAGTGACATGGAGCCTGAAGGTGCAGGGACAGAAAGCACAAACACCCAAGCATATAACTAGAAGGGGTGGTCACAGGTGCAGTACCATTTCCACACATTGGTTCTGAGACACATACATTGTACCTACTGGGGACTCAGAACCATGTAATGGACATTGATTTAGGGCTTGGGTTGGCAAACTACAGCCTGTGGGCTACACCCAGCCCACTGTTTTTGTACATCCTGCAAAGAATGGTTTTTACATTTTTCAGTGGTTGAAAAAACTCAAAATAATAATATTTCATGACTCATGAAAATTATATAAAATTCAAATTTCAGTGTTCATAAATAAAATTTTATTGGAACACAGCCATGTTTATTTGTTATGTTGGCTATAGCCACATGTACACTACAATGACAGATTTGAATAGTTGTGACAGACTATATGTGGCACTCATCACTTCCCACTGCTGCTCAGCACACAATAAATTGCAGTGGTACAGTTTTAACTGAATAGTGTTTTGGGTACCACACATATTGCTGTGCTGTGACTTATTTTTTATTACCAGTACATATCCATCATGTCAAAACAATGGAAAAAGGAGAAAAGTGGGCTTTAAGTATTGCACTTTTAAGAAAATGGCAAAGCATTGTGCTCATTATGCAATGATGCTATATAGCTGTGCTAAAAGAATACAATATTGGGACTTCCTTGGTGGCGCAGTGGTTAAGAATCTGCCTGCCGATGCAGGGGACATTTAAATTTAAAAAGATTTAAATGGAGTATCTCATCACAGCAGAATTTCTCCACAAAAATAAAAAAAGTGAAAATGAGGCTGCAAGCAAAGTACGTTTCCAACTTGCTCATATGTTAGCCAAGCAAGAAAAGATGTTTACTAATGATTAATTAATTAAATCAAGTTTAATTGCAGCTGCTGAAAAAAATGTGTCCAGAGAAAATAAATTTAACTGTTAGCCTTTCAATGAAAATAGCTGCTCCAAGAGTTGAAGACATTGGGAACAAAATCAAAAGTCAATTAAAGACAGGGCAAATGACTTCAAGTGGATTTCCTTGGCTCTTAATGAGTTGACAGATGTTACCAATACAGTTCAGCTGTTGTTCATTGAAGGGGTAAATGCCAAATTTGAAGACTGAAGAATTGAGTTCTATTAATAGTCTGCATGAAACAAATACAGTTGAGAGTATTTTTTAAAGTTGAGAAAACATTAATTCAGTACAACCTGATGTGGAATCTGCTAAGATGTGATAAAAATGATAGTGGTGAAAATATGTGTGGAGCAGGGGGGAAAAAGGCTTAGTTGAACAAATTTACAAAGTTTATGAAAATATAAAGTGCTTAAAGCCTGTGTTTATTCATTGTATTATTCATCACTAGGTACTCTGTGGAAAATATTTGAATCTATCATGTTACTGAACCAGTAATGTCAATGATAAATTTCACTTGCCACTTATTGACAACCATCATTGGTTCCATGAATTTTGATCAGAAATAGAAGCTGGGGCTTCCCTGGTGGCGCAATGGTTGAGAGTCTGCCTGCCAATGCAGGGGACACGGGTTCGTGCCCCGGTCTGGGAAGATCCCACATGCCGCGGAGCGGCTAGGCCCGTGAGCCATGGCCGCTGAGCCTGCGCGTCCGGAGCCTGTGCTCCGCAACGGGAGAGGCCACAACAGTGAGAGGCCCGCGTACCGCAAAAAAAAAAAAAAAAAACCCTGAATGGCGGGGACTTCCCTGGTGGCACAGTGGTTAGGAATCCTCCTGCCAATGCAGGGGAAACGGGTTCGAGCCCTGGTCTGGGAAGGTCCCACATGCCGTGGAGCAGCTCAGCCCGTGCGCCACAACTACTGAGCCCGCATGCCACAACCGCTGAAGCCTGTGCGCCTAGAGCCCGTGCTCCACAACAAGAGAAGCCACCGCAGTGAGAAGCCGGTGCACCACAACAAAGAGTAGCCCCCTGCTCGCCGCAACTAGAGAAAGCCCACGTGCAGCAACGAAGACCTAATGCAGCCAAAAATAAATAAAATTTTTTTAAAAATACCTGAATGGCATTGGAAATAAGCTTTTGCTGCAGTCTTCATGTTTTTTAATGAATTAAACCTGAAATTAATGAGCAAAGCAATGTTTTATGTGAAACTTATACTGAAGTAAAGTCATTTTGGCAAATAATTTTATTTTTTAAGATTTTTTTATTAAAAATTTTTTTAATTTATTTATTTTTGGCTGCATTGGGTCTTCATTGCTGTTCTCGGGCTTTCTCTAGTTGCGGCGAGCAGGGGGCTACTCTTTGTTGCGGTGCACGGGCTTCTCATTGCGGTGGCTTCTCTTGTTGTGGAGCACGGGCTCTGGGCGTGCAGGCTTCAGCAGTTGTGGCACGCGGGCTCAGCAGTTGTGGCGCACGGGCTGAGCTGCTCCACGGCATGTGGGATCTTCCCAGACCAGGGCTTGAACCCGTTTCCCCTGCATTGGCAGGCGGATTCCTAACTACTGCACCACCAAGGAAGCCCCTTGACAAATAATTTTAAATAAGTAATGTCAAGCTGCTTTATGCACTTCCTGAGCTGTCAAAAGTTATAACAAGAAGCAGGATAACCATTCTCATGCAGATTTTCAGTGGATATATTCTCTGAGTTCAAACTAGAGTTCCAGCAGCAAGCACTTTTCAGACTTCCATGTAAGTACAAGAGGAGTTTCCATATTTCTAAACTTTTTTATCTAAGCAATTGAGGAACAACCACCTGAACTTCAATTGGAAGTAATTGATCTGCAATGTAATGACATGCTTAAAGGCAAATATCAAGAAAAGAATCTCATAGAAGTCTACAAATATCTTCAAAGTGATGACTAGTCTCGACTATAATCCTATGCTCAGGAATTTATATCACCCTTTGGCGGTGCCAGATATTTCACTTCATACCTATGTGAATGAAAAGACATTTTCAGAGATGACACATGTAAATTTTCATTACAGACAAGCATTAACAGATAAACATTTGCAATTGATTTTGATGGTAGGGAACACTAACTTTTGGTCTTCTTAATTGGGCTAAACATTATTTCCCTCCCACCCTGGCTGCCAGTTTTTAAGGTTTGTGGGTGCGACCCCTCTTTCCTTGTTTTGTTGCTGAGGCTGAATTTTTATGCTACTTGACATTCACACTGAAAGATGAGGATCATTAGCCCCACTTCACAGCTCAGGAAACTGAGGCTCAGAGAGGGAAAATGACATGTCTGCAGCCACACAGCAGTGAGTGGGGAAGCCAGGGTTGGTGTGACCTAGCTTGGTGTGGCTCCTAAGTCCTTGCTCTTTACTCTGAGACACTGAACACAGTAGAGAGAAGCAAGGAGAGAGGAGACAGAAGTCCTTCAGAGCAAGAGTGAGAAACTAGGACCTGGGTGAGACAGGGCAGGACACAGAAGGACAAAGCAAGAAAGACAGAGCTCAAGCCCCAGTGCAAGACAGAGAGCTGGAGCATGAGATTTCCGGGCAATGTGAGCTGAAGGACCAACTTGCCAGGGCAGAGGAGATGGAGCTGGGCTGGACATAGGGCTTCTGAGTTTGCAGGTTTGATGGCAAATAACCCAAGACCTTAGACCCCTCTCTCTGCAGGAAACCACGGAACAGCAGTGTCCAGGTGTGCAGAAGGCCAGCCTAACCTTGACCTCTTAACTGGCCCTTTATCATCACTTAGGCGCCAGTCTCACCCCAGGTGGCAGCTTTTCACAAGAAGGGACTGTCAGAGGTCTCAGCTCCACCTGAATCAATTCTTGCAGAGACTGGGGAGAGGGAGAGGCAGACACAACTGATGGCTTCTCAGCTCTAGGTCTGTGATAGCCTAGGGGATGACACTCACCAGAAGGTTTGGCTAGAAGTGGGTTGCCTTCTTTCCCCACCTCCACACCTGTGGAACTTCCCACACCAACCAGGTCTGGAGGGGAATGAGTCCTAGCCTGCATTCGGGATCAGAGAGTGAGGGACAGAGTTTGAGGTAGGAGTGAGGACAGGGGCTCTGCAGTCTAACTATTTTCAGTTTGGAGCTCAGACTCTGACTTGGAGGTCAAGTATGAAGATACAGCAGGGAGCTGTTGGAGGTCACTGAAAGGATGTGACCGCCAGCTGTACTCACAAGCTAGACCCAGGCAATTAGATGCCCCTCACCTCCTCCCCTGTCCTTGGAATGTATGTTCTGCCTGCCATTCCCACAGTGGAAGGCATTTTCAGGGATTCAGCCTTGAGAGAGTAATGTGTTCTCGAGAACATCTGGGTGGTATATGTGGCTGAACCTCATTAAGGCCTCTATATAAACTTGCAAGAGTCTGGCAAGCAAGTACGGAGGCCTACTTGTCTGTGGCCGCCCAAGACAAGTCTTGTAAATAAGTTCCCTTGCTTACTAAACCTGCCACCTACTAATCTGGTGTAGTCTGCCTCTTTCTTCGGTCTTTTCTTGCCCTCCATGTACAGGGGCCAGTTTACGAACCAACAGGAGCCAGGATCAAGAGCTTGGGGTGGGTGTGCTCCTCTCAGCCATGGGGGTGGGAGATCACGCCCAGAGCAACTAGACCTGGTGAGTGAATTCCTGGCAAAAGTGCTGCTGTGCGCAACAACCCCACCCCTGCCCCAGGCTTCCATTATACACAGCCTTAGGGAGAGGCACCATTTCCATAGACTGAACATGAGTGATGCTCCCTGAGTTGGCAACATGGCAGATCTGTACCCCCAACTTTCCTACCTATGTCAGACATTGCTAATCAATCACAGTCTCTGCTCAGTCTGGACCGTGGCTCAAAATCCTCCTCAGACAACCCCTGCCAATTCCTCAGAGCTAGCATATGAGATGCTAACTATTTGCCCTCATTGGCCCTGACCTCCTGGAGCTTATCAAGCAGAGAGAAGGACCACTTCACTGCTTTATTGGAAGGGGAATACACTCCGTCACAGTGCAAGGCCCTGAGCCCAGCAAGATCTCGAGTTCGAGATGCAGCTGGTTGGCCGTGACTCTGTAGTGGCCGTTGATGAAATCCTGGGAAGCGCAGGAGTGGCATCTCCAGTAGGCCTGGATGATGTGGGCAGCGTTGAGCAAATGGCAGTAGCGCCAACAGATGCGCCACATGCGGACCCAGGACTGCAGCCTGACTGCCACTCCTTCCGTGTAAAGTTCTCCAGAGCTGTCCGCTGCCTGTTCTCATGCAACTTCACCAGCTTATGCCTCCACCAGCCCTGAATGATCCACACTCTGAGAGCCACGTGCAGCAGTGTGCTGCACACCAGGGTGCCCCGCCACCAGGCCTGGACCTTTACTACTTCTGGATTACTGACGGGAAGCCTGTTTTGGGTTCTTGGGATCTAACAAGAAAAAAGACGAGACATTTGGAGGATATTCCCCACCCACTTCAGCCCCAGGGTGTGCCAGGAAGGGATCCTGATGCCCTATCAACAATCACCCCTTCTTCTGAACCTCAAGAGCACTGGGCAAGGCACTGGCTGGAACCAGAAGACCAGGTAGGTGTCCTTTCTCTGCCCCGCTCTGGTTAATGGACATGGATACATCACATTGACCTCTGAATCTCAGAGCTCCCATCTGTAAAATGGTAGTATATCTGTCCTGGCTTCCCAGGTTTACATGGGTCAAGTTGGCCAGCCTAGAGCAAGAATACCATAATCAAAGGGTTATCATAGTCCACCTGAGCCTGTCCACCTGACCAGGATCCATGATCCTTCCCTTCAGACCCCACTCACCTACTGGAGAAGTGGCTTCCTCTTCTAATCCTGCTCTTTCATCCTTGACTGCAGCTCCAATCCACAGCCTGCTCTCTTCCTCTGTGATAACATAGTATTAAAAGTTCCCACATCCCATAAAGTTCTACCTCTCTTATCTCTTCCCCATCTTCACTTCTCTTGACTTTCAAACTTTAAATCTTAATTAGCAAGCAAACATACATGCACACGCTCACACACACACACACACACACACACACACACACACACACACACCATTGATTAAGCCCAGCTTCCCATATGTTGGCCATTCCATTCCACAGACACAACTGCCACATTCCCACCCCCAGCCCCGTGTCATCTGGGTGGGGGGATCATACTGCTCTGAGTCTCTTATTAGCATCATCTACTCCCTTTGTTGCAGCTATATTCTCTTGTTTAGCCTAGAAAAAAATGGGGAAAGAGGACAGACAAGAATGAGTTTATTCCTGTTCTTAGCTCTAGAACGTACAAAAGACACTAGCCACAAGCATTAGAACACAAAGACCAGAGACATTCAAGTCCAGGCTCCTCCTGCCTCTGCCTTCTCTAAGTTCGGTGATGGTGCTGGCAGTAAAGATTTCAAGATCAGCTCCTCATTCTGCTGAGGCTCATTTTTGGTGTGTTCATTAATTGTTTGGGGCTGGTCCTTCTCCTGCAATCAGCAGTTAGGGGAAAGGCAAGCGGGAGGCTGCTCTCCCTCCCTCTCCATTAAGTAACCCACACATCCCCAGCATACAGGGCTTCCCAGAGTATTCAGATGTCAGGGAGATCCCCTCATCCCGAGAGATTTATGGGGACATCCCTAAAAAAGCCTCGTGTGTCAGTCTCTCTCTTACTCACCATTGGTCCCACATAGATTGGGTGTAGATGGTTCAAATCCTCTCAGGTCTGTGTTCCTCTAGTCATGGCATGGAGAGAAACAGTGGGGGAGGGAGACCTATGATGTCATAAGGGCAGTTATGACTCAAGCACCAGGCTGGCTCCCAACAGTTAAGCCCCCTCCAAAGAAAAGACAGAAGTGCTGTCCATTCTTTTCTGCTGGAAATGGCCAAAGCCCTAGCTACAAAAGCAAGACACCAGAAATAGTGGCCCACTGATGTAAAGGTGTATAAAGATAGTCATTGGTGATATCCCCAACTGGTAAAATCGGGCGTTGATTTAATGGTTTATAGTCCATTCAAACTATAGAATACAACATAACTTGAAAAATAATGAATTTGATCTATGTGTACTGATGAGAAGGTATACCCAAGATGTATTTGTAAGTGAAAAAGCTGAACACCATTATGATCCCATTGGATGGGATATAAAACCATCATTGGATGGGATGGTAAAAAACCATCAAGATATATAATTATACACGTATGCTATAAACGCAGATAAAGAGGGAGAAAGGTATATAGACCAAACTGCTACCAACGATTACCTTAGAAGAGTTGAATTGCTGACCCATTCATACAATACCAGGGAAATCTGTGAGGCCCCCAGGACGAGCAGTACTGCTTTCCTTCCCCAGCAGGCTCTGGGGCTGGGAGCATATTCAGAGGGCTGATCCCATTGACACCCTCACTGACCCCTCCTTCCTTCTCTCCTTCCCACTCTTCCCTGAAGGGGTCTACTGAGAGCCTCTGGGGTGAAACTCTGATAGAGGGGGAGAAGAATGGTGGAGAAGAACGGGGTTGGAGAAGGAGGCTCACCCCCGTCATGCTCACCCCAGGCCACTTGCCCAGCACACCCTCAAAACCTTCGCTTGGATGGTGTCACCCCTCTGCTCCTCAGCCCCTGGGGCAGCTCCTCCCTGCCCACTGGATTGAGTCTGAGCAGGTCCTGGTGGCATTCAAAGCCCCAGCACCCTCCCTGCCCCTAGGGTCACCACATTCACCAACACCCCAGTCTCTGGCCCCTTTCCTGTCTGAGTCTGCCTCCATCCTGGGACCCAGTCCCCTCGTTTACCCAGGCTCCATATGTGGGATCTTTCCTGTGCCCTTAGAGCGCAGGGACTTTAATTTCTCCCTTCAGTCCTCAAATGCTCATGGATCCAATTATGAGGAGCATGTGTTTAGTGGCCATTCATATATCTTTTATGAAGTATTGGTTTAAGCCTTTTGTCCACTTTTATTGGATTGTTTATTACTGAGTTCTAGAAGTTCTTATACTCGATATTATTGAGTCCTTTGTCAGACACATGTATTGTAAATATTCTTTTCCCTGGCCTGTGACTTTTTAAAATGCTGTCTTTTGATGAACAGATGGTTTTAATTTGGATGAAGTCCAGTCTATCAATATTTTATACTTAGCACTTTCTCTGTCCTAGGAAATCTTTGTCGACTCCAGGGTCACAAAATAATTCTCATGGGTTTTCTTCTAGAAGCTTTATATAGGTTTAGCTTTAGTTTTTGTTTAGGTCTGTGATCCATCTTGAATTAATTTTTTTTTTTTGGCTATGATGTTAGATAGGGGGTCAAGATTTTTTTTTCCCATTGAAAAATGTATTTCCTTTCTACATTGAATTATCTTGGTACATTAAAAAAATCAATAGACTGTGTAAATGTGAGTCTATTTCTGGCTTCTCTGTTCTGTATCATTGATCTGTTTGTCTCTTCTTACTCTAACACCACCTGTCCTGATTACTGTAACTTTATAGTTTTTCAAGACAGTAAGTCTTGAAATCAGATAATGTAAATCCTTCAACTTTGCACTTCTATATCAAGAATTCCCCAACTGCTCATACAGTTGATTTTTGTATATTGCCCCTGAATCTTTCAGTTTCGGGGGTGCTTTTTTTTTTTTTTTTTTTTTTTTTGCGGTACGCGGGCCTCTCACTGTTGTGGCCTCTCCCGTTGCGGAGCACAGGCTCTGGACGCGCAGGCTTAGCAGCCATGGGTCATGAGCCCAGCCGCTCCGCGGCATGTGGGATCTTCCCAGACCGGGGCACGAACCCGTGTCCCCTGCATCGGCAGGCAGACTCTCAACCACTGAGCCACCAGGGAAGCCCTCGGGGGTGCTTTTGATTTTTATTTATAAACAGCTTTGTTGGAATATAATTCACATGCCATACAATTCACCCCCTTAAAGTGCACAGTTCAGTGTTTTTTAGTATATTCACAGATATTTGCACACAATACCATAGGTATCTTGCCTGCTTGCTAAGTTTTCTTATTCCAGCAGTTTTCTGGGTAGATTGGGGGTGCCTGTATGCCAGTTGCGGGATCTGGAGGTGAGGTATCCTCAGTGGCTTGTGGTGGGCTTCCTGATGGGGTCCGCAAAGTGGTTAGTAGGATCCGCATCCCTTTGATGTTTTGAACCCTACCTGCTCTTCTCTCAGTTCCTCCCCACCCCTCAGTCATGCTGCTCACCTCAGTGTTTTGAAAGGAATAAGAAATGCACACCTCAGTGACCCCTGGGGCTGTGACTCTGAGAGGGTACCAAGGCCTCATGATGACCAGGGGGTCTTCAGAGGACAGGAACAGGCAGAGATGGGGAGGGCCCCACCTAGTGTCTTTTGCATGATTCAGAGCTACGAACAGAGCTAAGAGCTTCTACAGTGGCTGCCCCTCACCCATCTAATTGTGGCCTTGAGTCCATCAGGGGAGAAGACAGGAGAGCACTTGAGCCCACTGGAGTGGGAGGTGGGAGGTGTAATTCTGCACCTCAGAATCACATGGCTTCATATGTTATAAAACATATAGCAGTGAGCTCATTGCCTACTCAATTTCCCT